>NC_142382.1:6280000-6626250 GCF_059441005.1 Hippichthys cyanospilos
CGTCCCAAACTAAATTTGACTACTAAAGCGACTATCCTTTATGCGCCAACCTTCTCCATTTGACATCGCTAATAATACCGCAATCAAGCCCTCGCGCGCGAGACCCGATCCCTCCGCTTAGAGTGACTCTGCATCCTGGCTAATCACCACCTCCATCACGAAAATGGCTCGATCCCTCCAGTGATGACACGCTGAGTGAGAATTCATTAACACCTGATGCCGATATTATTAAATTCTATATAAGCCATCTCGCTCAAGTGTGACGAGAGGGTAATAATAACAGCGGCCCGGCGTGCCCTTGCGATATCTAATACCGCCCGTAAAATGTATATTTGAATTTCGGTGAGGCTGCGTGGTAGCCGTAGCGCTAATTTGAAGAGCTGTTCACAGGGTCCCCGTGGCATCGGACGTGTTGGGTGTCTGTGAGTCCCGACGCGGAGATGAGAAGCTCCCCGTGGCGGGGATGGGATGTGCAGACTGAGCGGAGCGCAGCGCCGAGGGGATACACGCTCCTTTAACCTGTTATTGTGAACCCCCGGCAGCCCTTTGCTGATAATTGCCCCCCCGTCTCCGGGGAGAGGCGCGGGGACAAGCGTTTTGGGACGGCCTCACCTCCCCGGCCTCGCACGGCCCGGGTCCTAATCCCGCCCTTAACCCCGGCGGCGAGCGTGTTTTCAATTTCGGACGCTCCCCCGCCGAAGCCGCGGCCCTAATCAAGAGCAGTTTGTACTGTAACCCTATCTGGCCTTGTGAGGGCAGCGTCAGGCTGACCGGGCGCCTGCAAACCTGATGCGTCCAGCTGAGTGTTAAGTGTGCGCATGCGGCCGTGAGATCGTTGAGCCCGTGAGGTCGCGGGACGTGTGCTCCGTACGTCCCCGCACCGCTGTGATGTGGACGTAAACATACGAATCAAACAGGATAAACAGCCCGGTGGAGCCGAGTGCTATGTAATTAGACACCTGAGATTGGATGTCCTCTACCGAGCACACCAGGACTTAGTAGGGTAGCTCGAATGAGTCAAAGTTATAGAATAAATCTCCACTAAATGAATAGAGTTGGTCAGAGGAGGATATAAGATGCAACGTGGCTATGGGATGAAGTATCCTTCACACTAGATGGAAAAATGAAGCCTCATGAAGCACTTGTGCTAACTTATTATTATTATTATTATTAGTAGTAGTAGTAGTAGTAGTAGTATTTTTACCCCTCTAGATAGTGCTCATGGTTTAAACAGAAAGGCTAGTGGAAATGTGATGGACTTTCCATTGCATCTGTAACTCAAGAATGCCATAAAGAGATCACAAAATTTCTAGTGATGGGAAAATGAAGCCTCATGAACCGTTTTGATGTTTTTTTTTTTGCTCCTCAAGATGGCACTGCTGGTTTGTTTAAAGATTAAATGGAAATGTAATAGCTTTCCATTGCACTCGCTTTTATTTTTAAAAGAAAAACAAATTCTAGAGGAGTAGAAACATTTCGCGAGAGGCATCGTTTATCATCTTCGCTTATCACTAAAACTAGTGCTTCATGAAGCTTCATTTGTCAGTCACTACTTCAAATCTACTACTACATCAATGGCCGATGACTTTAACTTTTTAATTTCCCACCATTTTAAGATCATCGTTTACCATGTAAAAAGAAATTAAAGATGAAAAATGTATATTTAACGAGGACTTGATTGTCTAGATTCATGTAATACATTCTGGACATTGAATGAGTTAGAAGAAGAAGGATTTAAAAAACATATTTTTATATACATCTTTTTTTCGAATTGACAATGCATTTTTTTTTATCATTATTTTCCAAAATAACAGCAGATTTTGAGTTGTTTTAATCGTTATATTTCAATTGAAAACAATCAATTCAAAATTCAAGTTTTATTGTCATATGCATAGTAATACCACACAATCAAATTATTATTCTGTTCGCTTCCCTGAGCTGACTACATTCCATAATCGAGCCAATAATAAGGTAGGCAATAAAACAGAATAAATATATAAATAAAAGAGCAAAAAGGGCAGGAATAATGAACCACTCATAAATGAATGGACTTACATTCTAAAATATTACACAGTAAATGAAAAGAATGTATACATATGAGGAAGAGAGCCTAAAATATCATGTAGTGCAAAATATTATGTATTTGCCAGCTTTCCTGCACTGTGCTCATTGAATTTCGCAACACGCAATTTAGTAAGCATTTTAAAAACGTTAAAAATAAATAAAAAAATTCAGAACCTCTGCCCAAAGATTTTGAATTAGCCAATTTGGCTGCATTTGGGTGTCTTTTGGAGATTATATCCGATTGCGGGAAAATCCGAATCATCAATCCTTGCGACACGGCCTTCATCAATAAAAGTGAGAGCGGAATTGCACGTGAACTGAACTGGAGCGTTCCCATTTCCCTCACAGTTTTTATAGTCGCATTGAATGCACTACTCGGACTGTTTGTTACTTAAAGTAACACTAATTTGTTTATAGTTACACAGTTACCTATAGTTACAGAGTATGAATCTGGTTTCCTGAGGGCTCACATAGAAGTTGGGCATGGTAAAGCAGGTGTGAATGTTTGTTATGGGGGGGCCTGCCAGCCTCTTGGTCCACTACTAAAACCCCCTGCCCCAAAATTAGAGCATGGCCTCTAACATGTCCCTGGGAGAAAGAGAGAGAGAAAAAAAAACAGGTCTGGCTTTCGTCCAAGTCAGCACCTTTGGAAGTGCAGTCGTGTTACCGCCACTAAATCAACATGTCAGCACCCGACCTAGTAAACTTCTTCACCCAGACTCCGGCGCTCGCAGCTACCCCGCACACCTAATGAAGTGGTGTGAATGCCCATCTGTCTGGCGGGGGGTCCGCACAAAGGACGAAGAAATACATACATTTGCTGTTTTTGTTTGAGCGGAGGACCTATGCAAAACAAACGGGCTATTAGCGGGTTTCGCCACCCCCGGGGCTGTCGACCTTGGCCTCTGATTCCGAACCGTCCCGGTTTGAGGGCCGGCTTCGGGGATGGACACGGGCAGGGGGGTGGGCACGGAAAGCTGTGTGCTTACTCTGCGCTGTTTACATTCCTGAGGGTAATTTTAGCCCCAGGGGGTGGAGAAGGGAAGGGGGTCCAACATGTCGTCGGGACTTGTCAGTAGTCCGCGGACCAGCCGGCGCAGTGGCGGCACCTGGACTTGTGGGTGGTACGTAAAAAAAATATAAATAACGACCCAAAGCAAACAAAACTCCGTAGGGTTTTTTTCATGTAACAAGATGAATCGAAAACTTTTTAAAGCCAAATTTAGGAGCTCATTAAGTAAAGGTGACCGATGGGAACGGTCTCATTGGTATATAACATGTTAAGAAAGTTTGAACTTCTCGGCAGGTCGGAGTTTACCGTATTTTCCGCACTATAAGGCGCACCCTCAATTAATGAGATATTTTAAAACCTTTTCCATATACAAGGCACACAGGATTATAAAGCACACCCTCAATTAATGAGATATTTTAAAACTTTTTCAATCACAATATAGTCATAAAGTAATAATAAAAACTCTAAACTCTCAATAGCAAAATAACTCAGTCAATATGAGCAACCTTGTTCAACTGTAAACACACAAAAGAAACAGGTAAAGATTACTTTATCACTTCATTCCCCATCTACCAATCCAAATCTTAATATTGATCCATATATAAGGCGCACCTGATTATAAGGCGCACCATTAGCTTTTTAAAAAAATAAGGCTTTTAGGTGCGCCTTATGGTGCGGAAAATACGGTACTATTTTATAGTATAAGCATTTGGGCTTGGCAAATAGGGTCAAATAAATAAACAGAACATCACTACCGGCCACTGATGAGTTTGAAACGTTTCACAATCACAGCCTAAAAGAAGCCGAACTGTTTACTCAAAAGTCGACAGAAGGCGTGTCGAAAAAAAAAAACAAAAACGGACCAACCGCAGCGTCCACGCAAAGGCACTTGAACCTTTTTGTTTTCCCAAAAGTTAAGGGTGCAAATCTAATTTGCTTGTAGCCTTAAAAAATTTGCTACGCAAACAAAACAATAATCCCGACTGGAGAATGGCCTGCTGGGATTTGTCTTTTTATTACTCCCAGCTCTACAAGTCCCCTCAAAGGCCGCAGAACGTCTGCGTGTTTACAATGTTCCGAGGGGGAGGAGGGAGGGACGCGACGAGCGGCGAGAGACAGAGCTTATCGAAACTAATTAGGCGAGGGATCGGGATAGAAGTTAAATAGTGGGCTACACGTAATGAAAGCAGCCGTGCGGGGGACACCGAGGGGTCAGGCCCACACCAAACAGTGGTCCTCAGGCAATCTGGTATTGATTTTCACTCGTTTGGGGATGAAGGTGGATGGTGGTAAAGCGAGAGGGGAGGAGGGGGGGGGGGGGGGAGTCATGTAGCAAAAGAGGGAGTCAAAGACAGATGCTCAACTGGAGTCTAAGGGTCTTCAGAGTTGTCGACTTGACAGTTTAACCCCTTTTGGAGGGGAGCAAACAAAGCAGGGGATCTCTCGGGCTGACGGCGTTGATCTGTCATAGCCATGACACTGCAAAGCCCCGCGCAATGTCCGCATAGGACAGGAAGGACTGTCTGCGTGTGTTGAAATGCCAAGCACGGGTAAAAATATGCAAAAGCACATTCCTTAAGCCTCGGAAAATAGGACTCTGCAACGCTTGACGTGACGCTAATACGAGGGATTTGCTATCGATTTGACTTTGCTATCAATGTGTCCTCTAATGCATCTTGATTTTGATTTCTATTTTGATTTTAAACTTTTTGTTTTGCAAATGTACAATTTTATTTCAAATTTTCCGTTCAAGGAGGGTCTCAAAACTATCGAACAAACATATTGTATTTATTGTCATATACCGCATTCAAAAATGCATATTTTTCCTTATTATTCCCCCCAAATTGTTGTCTTTGCTCTAAACCTATCTAAACACTATCTACTAATTAATTAACTAATATATATTGTAATATGTTGTATCAAAAACAGCTTAGTGACCATAACACACACTGTTGCGTTTTTTTTCCATTTTTTTTCCCCCATTCAATCCCAAACACGTATTTATACGTCTTTAACAGTCCAAATATTTAGGTAAAGGAGGGTCTTAAAACTATCTAACAAACATATACAGTATTGTAATATACCATATTCAAAAATGCATTTTTCCTTATTATTCCCCCCAAATTGTTGTCTTTGCTCCAAACCTACTTAATCACTATCTACTAATTAATTAACTAATATATACTGTAATATGTTGTATCAAAAATAGCTTAGTGACCATAAGAAACACTGTTGCATTTTTTTCCCCATTCAATCCCAAACACGTCTTTAACAGTCCAAACATTTGGGTAAAGGAGGGTCTTAAAAATAGCTCTTTAAAACTAAATAAATATAAATAAATGTATATAAAATAAATAAAATCTAAAATATGTAAAACATATCAAACAAATAAATAAATAAGCTACGTCGCATTGAAATTCTAAGACTCTTGAAAGAGTCATAGAATTACGTCTTTGGCTTTGAATTTGACCTTTTCTTCCCTTGGAGGATTCTCATTTGCTTTGTCAAACATCCTCAAGGTATTCCCCACCCCCTCTCAGCGCGTTACTTAAAAAATAAACTCGCCCCCCCCAAAAGGCTGTCCACGTCAACATCGGAGCGGGCCTTATTGTCCCCGTTACGACCCGGGGACCGCTCCATCGCCACGAACGCTACGGGGTCCTTCACTTGTCAGGAGTTGTCAGACGGATAGCGAGTCCGGACACACACACGGTTGACAGGTAATCTGAATGTCTTCAATTAGCCCAATTAGGGCTGTCATAAACAATTCCATAAGTGCTCCAGCAACACAAACAGATAAACAAGCGCACAGGCGTACACACCTCAGGCTCTACGGGGTATTAACGAGAAGGGTAATGGGTATATCAACGGACGCATGACTTGTCTTTTGTTTCAAGAAACCGTGGCACGAGTGTGTGTGTGTGTGTGTGTAGGTCCCCGTCCCGGGGCCCCTCCCTAGCATTGCTCTCAGCTGTGCACCGCTGGCCGCTACCTGGTCACTTCAAATTGCACCATCTCCTTTCATTAGCGCATTGCCGGCTGAGAATCTGAAAGGCCGTGACAAAATTCATTTGAGACGAGTGGGAGCAGATTGCCTGAAGCAGGTGCTATAAGGGAGATAAAACAAAAGCAGCACCTCTGCGAGCGCTCGCGCCACACTCTGCATGTGCGCCGTGTTTTCAGCTGGCGCGCGTGGGCGGGTGCTGGACGCTTTTCCCCGGTCTTCACATTCGGTTCTCGTCCTCGCTACGGTAAATGGGTAATGACACATAAGTGCTTTTCGGAGGGGGCGGGAAATAAAAGAGAAAGAAAGGGATCGGCCCAGTGCGCACTTTTACAAAGCCGTGGTGAAATCTAAATATTGTTTTTAGCGTGACTAAACGGGGCGACGCCTTAGCGGCGAGGCCTTATGTGACAGCGCTAACGTTGTTTGATTTAGTCTCCCCTTCGTATTATCTTATCGCAGTGCAAAGGTGACACCCACTCAGCTTTTGTTCCATCTACACGCATTTCTTTAGGCGCAGAGTGGCTGACACGTTTCGGCGCGAGCTTATCTCGAAAAGAACCATTTCACAAACACGGGACCCGAGCGGCGTTAGCATCAATATTTGAACAAGGCCCCGGCATCAACAGATCGCATATGTAAAGATTCTGAAATGGTTCTACATCGAGCGACGAGGCTGACGCCTTCACTGCTGTCCTTAGAAGATACTCGTTGAGTTTTCGGGGCAATCTTGGACCGATTTTTGGATCTTGAGTGGAGTGGTACCGAGGTTAGAGTTAAAACAGGTTGAATAATTGCTCCAGCGGTTTTTCTTGCCTCGAACACGCGCGTATTTGTGTACATGTCCAAAAAAAGATATCTTGCAAACTTGTGCTCCTAAGTATCAAATGTCTTTAATCATTCCCAGTGATTATGATTTTAACCCTTCTGCAGTATTTTGATCCGTTTTTTTTTTTTTTTTTTTTGGTCATTTTCTTCCACATCATTCCTGCAGTATTTTAGGTAATGGATGGCACATTCCAGGTAGTGTGGCAACTAATTCTCATTGTATAGCAGGCATAGCAATGAAATTGGGAGCGCTGCTCAGATTGGCGCATATTGAATAAATATGAACAATAAATAAAATAGGATAGCGATCATAGATTTCATCGAAGTGCAATCCATGATATTTGCAGGGTGTTCTTGTTTTATTATTGTTCGGCGTTAATAGCTCTAGGAAAAAGCTGAGCCAATTTTCCAGCTTTTATGAGCATTTGAGGGTGAGCATGATTTTTACTGTACAATTTGTTCCTTTAAGAACCAATTTATCTTCTTGCTATAAACAGAAAATGACATCACATGAGCAGAAGGCTCATGTAATGACCAATCACAGCTCACCTGTTTTCTGGGAAGGGTCATGTGACATTTGCAAGATGAGCCATAATTACCTGAGTTTTGAGTCAGCTGAAAACGGCTCAAAATTTAGTATCTCATGAACTTATATTACGCAAACACAATATTTACCAGAATGTCGTGTTTAAACTAGTGAAGTGCATAGAACATATTATAAACTTACTTAGCAAATTTCAATAGACATGAGTTAAGATTATGGATAAAATTAGTCTGATAATTACAATGAATATCTTTGAAAACGCATTTTTCCCCTAGCCCAGTTTACCAAATGATTTATGAGCAGTGGTATCTGTAAAAGAAATCATACATTGAGTTCTTGTTATCATTATGTGTTTATTTTCTGTCTAGAAAAGCATGCACTGCAATCCACCCACGCAGCCCTTGTCCATCTCGCCCCATTTCTTAGAAAAGAGCAGAAAAGTAGCAGAAAAGTCTGAACAGGAACTATCACCTAGCCGTTTGTTTAGCGGAGCTACATCTGCCTATCTTCAGTTGGGCTATTGTTATGTCTTGTATTGTACAATGCTTTGCTGAACTAAATAAAAAGCAAACGGGGACAGCGGCTCGCTGACAGTCTGAGGGGCAAACACGGAAGTGTGAGCTCAGCTGTCCCTCACGAGCAAAAAAAGGTAATCTTGGCCTTTCTGAGTTCACTATTTTATAGTCTAGCATTTGGGCTAGTCTCAGTCTCCTTTATAGATTTCTTTGACAATATCAACATTACTGAAGAGTTGAGTATTGTAGTGGTACGGGTTAAAAAAAAGTGGTATCGAACATTCCTAATTGTAAATGCGTCAATAAGGTGATTTTCTGCCAATTTATTGATTGTTGCCTAATTTTTTCATCTGATAATAGGTTTTCTGTTGACAAAATGTTAGCATAAAACTCCTTTTAAGATGGACCTGATCGGAATTGACGTGCAATGCAGCACAAAGATAAAAAAAAGGAAAGAAAAAAAAAGACAAAGAGCGGAGCCCTCACCGGGAAGTTGTAGTGGGAAATTGCTCTTGGCAACTATTTGTTCAAGCACCAGATTTATTTCGTCTTCATGCCAACCCGACGAGCCCCCATTGGAAAACAGGGCAGGTTCCCCCTAATGAGTAATCTATTTCCAAGCAGTCGTGTCTGGGCATGACAGTTTACTGAGAAGCTTGAAGAACTGGTAATTACCAGTGTTACGGGGCAATTAATGCATATTACACTGCGGCATTCATAGCGGTGACTGTCAGCTCCCCAATAAAAATGAGCACTCTTCAGCTAAAGGGTGACATTAATTGGGCCCTTAATGACTATGCAGAGGAACCAAGCCAAATAGGAACAAAACAGTGGAATCACTTTGACTCCGGCAGAGGGCTGGAAATTGGACTAAAAATGAGATTAATTGCTGTATAGGGGGGAGGGAAAAAATATGGCGAGGAAAAGGGGGGGTTGGAATTATAGGGTGTAGTAGTAAGAGCAAGGGGTGCTGGTACAGATGACAATTCAATTATTTATTCTATAGTGGATTTTCTAAGCAGGCCGTGAAGATTTGGTCTATGTCGGATTTGTCATGATGTCTTTGCTTACCTGTAGTATTATATTGGAGCGAATAAGTATTTGTCCTATTCAGTTTTTTTTCCACACTGTATTTATAGTCGAAGGCAAAAAAATAAAAGAAAAAAAAACTCGTAATATGTCCTTATATCACATGGGTAATCTTTTGTATCAAATCTACTGTGAAAATAATGATGACAATCATTGATAGAGTATCTTAAAAGTCAAATGATGTTGAGTAATATCGCGTAATTTTAAGATAATGCACATGAATGGGAATAAATAAAAAAAGAACCAACTCGTCATAGAATGTTTTAAAATTCAAGCAAAATGTTAAGGGACTTCTCAGTCTCTTATTGAGACTGAAAAAAGTTGAATTAAAATATTTGAAAAAAAGTTCCCTACAGTTACTATAGTTTTAACTTGATTTAAAACATTTTTTAAAAGGCAGAATCCAATATTAGTTGATATATTGGCAGCAATAACTAGCATGGTCAACTAAATGTCAATACCTCACCCCTAAAAAAAAAAAACAACAACAAAAAAACATGGCATGATAGAAAATAAAACATCAAAATTTCATACTAAAAAGTGAGCAAATTAAATATGAATTTCAATATATTGTTCCTTTGCTATATTGCGGTTCTGTTATTGCAGCTTCACGCTATTGCCGATTTTCGTTGATGACCATAACTTTTTCTATTGCACATTTGTGTCGCTATTTTTCTTGAAATTTTGAGTCAGACTAGGCAGGAGTAGCAATTTTATTTATTTAAAAAAAAAAAAAAAAAAAAACTTCCACATGGATTTTGATTTATTAACCCATCTATTGCGGAATTACTCCACTTTTTTTTAATATATATTTTTCCTTCTTTCTTCTTCTTCTAGCCAGACAAAATATAGCTTTCATGTTTTTTTTTAAGAAGAAAAGGGGGTAAAAAAATAAGCTCAATCTTTACTTTACAGATTTTGATTACTGCAGTTTTTTCAGAACATAACCCCTGCAATGGACAAGGGAACATTGACAAAAAAAATAATTGTAATTGTAAAAAATTAAAAAAAAAAAACAAAAAAAAAAACAATTGCAGGACTCAATGAAACAAAAAAATTGGTGAAATTACAATTAATCGGGTAGAGCTTCGAGTGAAAGATTTAAGTACAAGTAACACATTCCACTCCCAGAAAAGTTTTAATGATTCGAGGATTTTACCAGCGATGCGAAATTCCAATTAGCGTCGCTATAAATCTATAGGCCACCTCGATACGTGCGAGCTCCTAAACCGAAAAAATAAATAAATAAAAATATCCACGCGCAAACACGGCGCCATTTGCATACATTTTTGATTTCGGATTTCCTGGCTATTTAAATATGCGGTTAGAAATAGTGCAGCGCTGCCTCTCGCGCTGTCACGCCGCACGCTCACGCTGTCATTGGCCCTGATAGAACTCACGCGCTTCAAAGGCGGCTTTGCGGCGGCGCCGAGAACCGGCAAATATTTGAATTGCAAAAACACCTCATCTTTCCGAGGGGAGCAAATTCAAGGCAACTTTTTAAGGAGTTTGAGAGCAAGCAACCCCCAGCCGCCGCAACCTCCAGGAAGCTCAGCCCTCTGGAAAACACATTGGCGGCGTAAGCGCTCCCCTGGCTAATTTACCATGTCCAAATTTGTGTAATGGGATATGACACATTCTACAGGGGATTGCGAGGGGCGGGGGGGGGGAGAAACTTTAATACGAGGAGAGAAGCGTAAAATGTTTAAGCTTGCCTTGCGTATAAATGAAATCCACCACCCAAATCCAGGTTCGCAGACAAGCCGACATGGGTTTGATTACGGAACCGAGCGGTAATTAGCCGCTTAAGTTCTCCGCCGATCCTTAGATTCCGCACACACGGGTTACACCTCCGGACTTTACATATGTTGGCTCGGGATAAATGTTCGAGCGCTTCCAGCGAAAGAGAAAATGTCCAAAAATAATCTGAAGCGTAAATCAACGGCGCGGCTTATTGGTTTTCTGAAAGTACGGGCCCGAGCGTTTGATGCCAGAATAAATAGCGCACTTAAAGCCGGGGAAGTTAAAGTCGAGGCATGAAGGCCACGGACAACCTTAACGTCAATAAATAGTCATCGTCAGACATCTAAGAAAATACGATGGCAACAAGGGAGACACTCATCTCCCGTCTTTATGATGGGACACATCTGCAAAACTTGAATCCCAGCTTTTGGGAGTCAGCGCTTTTTCATGGCGCTTTAATGCGCCTGAATATTTTCTTGCTGTTTATCGGCACTAAATCATGTCCTAATGTTCGAGAGTAAAGGGGCGGTTTTTGGATGAATTAAGTCTTGATCTGGACCCGTACCGATTTCCGTCCCTCTGCCAAGAATAAAGACTGGCTTGTTTCAGTTACCTTTGTTTGAGGATAATCAAAACAATGCCAAAGACACATCTGCGCTATATATATATATATATATATATATATATATATATATATATATATATATATATGTGTGTTTGTGCTCACTATGATGGACATTTGTTTTTGGTCTGCATCTTTTGACTCATCTGAACTACAGAACCCTACTGAGTCCTAGTGTCCTCAGCAGAGGACATTCAGTCATTTTTTTTTTTTTTAATATGACTGTTACGTCGGTGTTTAAACAGATTTGAAATCAGTATACATTATTAATATATGAACATTTGCTAACATGTATTTGAAATCAATCAAAACTATGATTTCAAACTATGATTAGTTTAAATTTTAAACTAAGAGACCGAAGGGGATCGAGATTTTATTTTTGGGCCGTATTGCCCAACCTTAACTCTGTATTTATGTACCGTAGATATAGACTTTACAGGGGTGTCAAACTCAATTTTACTGTGGGCCACATTGTAGTTCTAGTTTCTGTCAGCGGGCCGGTATGACTGTGAAGTCAAATCTTTTTTTAAATGCTTTTGTAAAACACGCACCAAGTTTTGAAATCAGAGGCCGGCAAAAAACGATTGTGAATTAAAAAATGCTTGTATTTTCTCCACAGATTTTTAAAAGTTGAAGACAACCTGCAAATTTGCTCTTTCAGCCAGAAACTTGAAGTCAAATCAGCATTCCGCGGGCCACATAAAATGATGTGGAGGGCCGGATCTGCCCCCCGGGCCTTGAGTTTGACACCGGTGGACTACGCCAACAACAAAACTCATGCAAACAAACCGCCCCAAAGTGCTTGTCCAAAATACAGAAAATATTTTCATTGAAGTCCCGAGCTACATCCGAACAATCAAACTTTCCATCGGTCCTTACAAACGGTACGCCTCAAGTCGATCCGAACGGAAATCACACCGCCCGCCTCTCTCGACGCGTAGACAACACGGAGACAGGTCTGGGCCGAAATCAAATGTGAATGATGGATAGCTTTAGTGCACAATGACCTCTGTCACTGGGCTCTTGCCCTAAATCAATGCACAGCGATAAGGGGCCCCACGCTAGCGCTCACCTTGGTATGTTCGCTAGTAGACCTTATCTGCGACTTGAGGAAGTTTGAGTAATAACTAAAGACAAGGCACAACAAAACCCAACCCCACCTTGTCAAACATCGTTTACAATGCGTAAGCCCTTATTTCCAGCTTTGCGGCTGTTAAGACAACAGCTTTATGAAACGCAGGCATTTTGGGAGTGCGTCAACCCTGTTGACGGAAGAGCTTGGCGGTTTGGTGGTGTTTTATCCAGAACTCAACAAAAGAAAAATTGACAAAGAAAGGGACACTATCACAACCGTCAGGCCTACTTTTTTGGCATTGCGCATACACAAAAATAAAACGGCAAACAGTACGCCGAAGTGAATAAAAATGATGATTATTCATTTTCCCAAATGAATTAAAAAAAAAAAAACACAAGGGACACCAACTTCTTTGTTAAAATGACACAATTATTACATAAACTAAATAAAGTTTACTAAACAACACAAAATATTCAAAGAAAAAATACTATAATTATTTTGTTCGCTATTCAATGAATCACATTGGCATAAATAGTTATTTTCCATTTCTCAATTAATGAAAAAAAAAAGAGGGCACAGCAAATATACTAACACTTTATGGATTAATGATAATTATACCATTATTAACACTATTTGTTTACTGGTTTGGTTGGGAACATTTCACAAAAATTTGTGCTGCCAAGCAATTATGTTTATTAACTAATTAATCATAAATCATAATAATCACCTTTCAACACCTATTTAATGCAAATATTTTACAATTAAAAATCTTAGAATTGGGTTAAATCTTCAAATCAAACAAGTATGCAATTTTGTTTTCTGAATCGAAAGTAAACCTTTTTGAAAGTAAAACTACATAAACGTCTTATTTTGGCTCAACAATGACAATCGTGCGAAAGAACACGAAAATTAACCTGCATGTGATTCGCTAAAGTCTGATTATTTTTTAGTATTCCACACCAAATTGTAAATAATTAAACGTTGCTTCAGGTAATAAAGAAAATATTGTGTAAAATCACACTTTTGTCATTCCTAATCTAAATAAATAGCTGAATAAAATTAAGCAGGAAATGAAAAAAAAAAAACGAATAATGGATTCTTTACCGAAAGACCACGACCAAGACTGACCAAGTCATGTTGAGTAAACAAACACTGGCTAGCATGCGGCGCAATGCACACGGGTACCCGAATTGATTAAGGTAATTACTGTTGTGTGTGAAAGAACAGAACAGGTAAAAACAAAAGACTTTTTGGAACCGTGTGGATTTGGAAGCGTGCGCTTTCCGATTGGAAAACATGTGACAAAGTGTTTATGCCTGTGTGAGAAACAGACGCAGCGGCGAGAGCTAGCATGCTTCCAGGCAGTGGCATCAAAACGGTGGAGGGAGACCAAACATGACATCAAACGTCGCAATTAGCTGACCCCTTTTCCCCGGAGTCGCCGTTTGAAACGGCCTGCCTTTAAAAGCGTGATTAAAATATGTTTGCTTTCTTATTCAAAATGACATTTGACAAGGTTAGCAATATTTCAACTAACTGCAAAAACATTCTTGCGGCCGTAATCCTTTGGCTTTTTTGTTTCCATTGCGGAGAAGGGGCGCAGGTAACCTCCAAGTGAGTTTCCCATGAACTCATCGCTACAATTTTGGAAAGAAAACCGCCGGGAGGGAAGAAGAAAAAGCGTGTTTTGTTTCACCCGCGCAGTTGAGGCTAAATGTTTTACAATGATTATTCAGGGAATTTAACCCCGCTTTTATTAAGTCATTTCGCTAACCGCCAGCTCCATCCTTGCACGGGACATGAGGACTGTCGGTAGCTCAGCGGATCAAGTTCCTCAAACTGTTAAAACCCCTCATCACCAAATTAGGAGAGGTGTATTCCGCAGTCTAGCGGTCAGTCCAAAAAAGACCAAAAAGTAAGCCGAAGCGATTTAATGGAGCCTTTCGCAGCCATTACATAAAACTGCAGGCATAAAACTTGGGAGTTGGGGGCGATACTACAAAGAGTGACGTTTAAAAAAAAACCTGCAGGCACGGAGTCCTGACAAAACAAGATGCAGATAAGCAATGATTCATGGGACGGGTTCAGTAAGAGTCGGTATGAAGTTCGTGCTTTTCACATCCTCTCGAGTCACAGTGGGGACGAGAACCTGAAGCGTCAGGCCGGGACAGCGAGCCAGGCCGGGCTTTTGCGGCAGCTGGGGCTCCGAAATGGCGGTGGCACTTTAGATCAGAGACCTTTTCGCCACACGGCTCGATGCTGCCGCTTTCGCTTACGACCTCCGGTCAAATCAGGGTTGTCATTTGAAGCGTGTGGTTGTCATGGAAGAGACAGATTCTGCGTTAACACAGAAAGTTCCTAAAGTGAAGTACAATGATATTGCTCCGAATGGACAATAGACGTTTGAGATGATCCGAAGGCCCTTCTTCTAAAACTCGCTTAAAGATAACAAGATGGTAATAATCATTGATAAAGTGTTTTTGTTATGGATGCTTTTCTGTTGGAAAACAAAAGTAAAGCCATGTAGTGTAGCAACACGGTAAGAACAGCCAGATGAGCAAATCTAAAACCCAAAACAAATGTTGCAATATCAGTTGCTAGTTTTCCAGTTTTTGTTTCTGATGCTCGCTAGGAATACGTTGTTTTTTTGTGTGTAAAGCAGGGCTGGCGAAATAACAAAAAACAGAAAAAAAACCTTCAATTTTCTCCATCACTTTGGACTTTTAGGATTCACATTGATTTTAATGGAAAAAGTCAACCCATCAACTACGTTTTAATAACATTTGTGTACCTATCTGGAAACATCAAAAGGGGGCATGCTGTGCTGATGAATGCTAATTGGTTGGTTGAATCATGTTATTTTGGGTACGTTGGCCGTTTTGTCTGTTACCAGCCATTGTGCGACTCAGCACGGGATAAGATTGTAGTCAGTTTAATATTCGGCAACAATGGAAGGAGTGAAAAAACTGTGATAGGTGGGATGGGTAATGAGGTGCAGATTTTCCTGAGTATTTACAGGAATGAGGACATCCAACGTCTTCAGCTACAGGGACATCAACATTACAGTTGCGCCATTTCGAAACGAGTGAGGCCGACCAATAGCGGACCACCATATCTGTGAGGAGGCGCCGACCAATAGCAGAGCAGTATTGTATTGACGCGTTGCATGGAGGCATTGAAAAGTAAATTAAAAACGCCTGCAGATGGAAACATCACAAATACAACCAACCCTCTAGGGTCATGACAGTTGTTTTTGTCGCAAATCCGGAAAAATACCGTTAAGAGGGGACGAAAAAACTCAGTATTCCACATCGCAACATGAAAAAAACATAAGCCAGGGACGCTGTAACACGGGGCTCCACTGTACTTGGTCAATTGATATTTTGAAGACAAACTTGGCTAGTCCCAGACTGAGCTCAGTAGAGGAGTTTGGCCCACGCAGCATCCATCCACTTATCACTTTTCGTTACGACTTATCCCGCAAAGAGTTGTGGGTCCGCTGACTTTGGGCGAGAGGCCTATTACACCTTGAACGTCACCAATCAGTTCCAAGGCACATATAGAGCCAGACAAGCATTCCCTCTCACATTCACACGGTTAATGAGCGGAGACTGAACTTACGCCGCCAGCACCAAAATCAGGCTAATGTACTACGACATCATCAATCACTACTCTGAAGCAGAAAATGTGACATTTACAAAGTTTAATGCGGTATTATTAGTCTAAACCGATGAAAACTTTGGAGACGAATCTGTGTAGCTCATAGCGCTTGTATATTAACCCTCACAAAATGATGAGTATAATCAGAAGGTCAGCACTTGGACACAGGTTTCTCATGTGTCTTTGATTACATACTCCCACTAAGAGAGACGAAGGCAGCAAGGTTTAAGCTATCAGGCAATCAGACAGCGGATAGACGTGAAACTCAAAACAGAGGCAGGTTTGAGAGGAGAGGGCTTGCCGAGGGGAAAAAAAAAAAGATGGCTGGAAACGGGTCTTGACGAAGGTCTTTAACAAATACCAGGCCAGCGAGGAGAGACTCAAATGGGCTTGTATTTTTTTCAATGTCTAGCAACAAGGTCCTGAAGAGAATTAATTGTGAAATATCATACAAAAACAAATACCTCCTCTTCTGGCTTTTCAAATCTGTTACTTACGGCACGTCAATCAAAAACGACTGCCATGAACTAAAATCAGATAACGGCCCGACGCGGGGAAACAAACAATCTCAACGGTATATCAAAGCTATTCCGGTTGAGTGATGAGGTCATCCGAAAACCAAAAGTTTTGAAAAGCCTCTTCCAAGCAAAAATGAGCAATGATGGATGGAAATTCAAAACAGCATGGCGACATTTGACATTACTTATTGAGGGGCATGGATTGATTTTAAGGTGTTTTATGGTTCTGTGGTTTTACAACTCTGCTTAGAATTATTGTTATTGTATAGGATCATCTCAGTTAATGGCTACTTGGGAGCCATGCCAATAAAAAAAGAAGGAACAGAGAGGAAAAAGGAAGACGAATATCAGAATATCAAAAGCTCGCTATAAATCAGCGAGAGCCTTTAATCAGGATTTTTTTTTTTTGTTAAAAGCAGAAACCCGCTTTGAATGCGAAAACCACTAAATACATAAGCATGCCTATCTTCACCAGAGAATTCCATTTCCTCCAAAGATATCATCCCTATCCATGTATTGGATGGAAATACATGCAATACCTCAACAATGGATCATTTGTAAAAAGGTGAGGTAGGAAAACTACAACAGGAAAAAAAACAACCGAGGGAGGGATTTAAAAAAAACACACACACGCACACAAAAAAAAAAAACAAGGTTATGTGTGGGACAGTGGACCTATAAAAAGAACCCACTGTCTAGGTTATCTATAAGAAAGCACTTATCACAAGCCAGCAGCCGTGCACGGTGACTGATGGGCCTCCACAGAGCATGAGTACCGGCCGCATTATCTGGTACACACAGAGCAGCTCTTTAAACACAAAAGGCAGAAATATGAAGCATTGTTTCCCGGGTCTGTCATTAGCTACAAAACAACGTATTTGCTGCGCCGTCTCAAATGGAACGACCCAAACGTTGGTAGACGACATGGAAGTTTAAACCGAGATAAGAAAGGTGAGGTGAAGAATTTATGTTCTCTGATTTGCACGTACTTCGTGTATGCCTTTTTATTATTTTTTTTAACCATTTTTACACAGTTTATCAAAGAGTATGTGACCGGATGTTCGGTTAGTGTTGTTGCTAATAATGCGGGGTTTTAATAATTCCGATTGGGGCTGGGCAGAGTTAATCTATTGATCGACTGTTATAAAGGCAAATGGTAATTTTCTGGTCCCGTATTTGGTTGCAAACAATCCAGGCACTGTTAATTCAAACAACTAGTCATAAAAAAAAAGAAAAAGGAGCAGAAGATACATCATTCTTGAAGAAGGGAAGTATTATTCCGATTAATGCAACACTGGTATGGAAACAGGAGTTCAGAACATTCAGACTGAATTCTAAATTCCATTCAAAACAAAAAACGGACTGATTAATCATCGTTAAATTGTCTCATTTTCACTCAGGTAATTTCAGTAACTAACAGAATTTTTCCATGCAATGACGTGGAATTTCCTGGTTCAGTTTTTCCTGCAGGTTGGGGGGGGGGGGGGGGGGGGGGGGGGGGGGGGTTCACCAACATTATCAACTTTCTTCAATGCGTGTTGCTGTCACGTGCACATGGCAGGTTAGATACAATTCGATAAAAATTTGCAAAAATACAAATTAACCATTCATACGCTATGAAATTTTGGATTGTAAATAAAATTAGAAATGCATTTTGCACAACTTTACATCTTGGATATACTGTATGTGGTTAAAAAAAAAACCCTAAGAAAATAATAAGAGAAATATGATAAGATAAATATATTTTATGATATAAGAGGAAAAAATGAGAATATCAATATTTTGCATGATCAGCGCTCAATTGGTTTCGATATTATAAATAAATAGCACGCTTTGATCCAATCAGACAAAACTGGACATGAGTAGAGACGATTAACAAATGGAAAGCACTATAAATAGAGAGATAAAGGAAGAAAGAAGAAAAACACATAAAATATTTGGGATTTTCTACTCAAAGCAACTTACTAAATTTAAGCACAAAAAACCCCAAACAAATCTGCCGTTGCAAACAGAATGATGCATAAAAAAACCTAACTATGCTGAATTCACAAAAAATATCAGTCCAAGCCCAGCGGGGCATTACAGAAAAAAAAAGGGGGTGAAGAAGTGTGTGTCTGTAATTCTGATGTTATACATTGTGAAAGCTGCCAAAAAACATGGACATTCATCTTTTCAAAAAAAGTTCCAGCGCGCCCTAAAAATATAAAAAAAATGAAGTCACAGTGCTGACACTCACACACCTCATTTCACTTGAGGCTTTCTTCTCCATCTCACAGTTTTCTGTTTTTTTTTTTTTTTAGTGGCCAAGCAGGAGGACAGGGGGAGGGATATACTCCAATATGCCTGCACCACTGAGATGCCACTTTCTCTAACCGCTCCACACTTGCGCATGGCGGCCGTGTCAAAACCGCCTCTTAGTCTCAATGCTAAATAACAAATTTGGATAATGCACACATATGACCTTACTTATATAAATGGCAGACATGGCGGCTTAACTAAAGCTAAATCCCGAGGCTGCTGGAGAGACCTGAGAGTGCGGATTACGCCGCGGACGCCTTAAACAATGCGTCCAAATGTGCATCCTTAAAAGCATGAAATCCTTGAAGCATCACAGCTTACTTGTCATTTAGCATTAATACTCCAGGATGCCAGCGCAGAGGGGGGGGGGGGGGGGGGGGGGGGGGGGGGGGTACAGCATTGCACTGCGGCGCCCCAAAACAAACACTTGCAAAGCCCCGAAGGAACTAGCATTGTGGAGACCTATTTTTTTTTTCCCCGGCTGTGGATATTCCATGAGAGGATGTCATAACAAAGGAAACAATAAAGAGGCCACGTTCCTGCACAGCATGGGGTATCCATAACTATAAATAAGAGGAAGGCAATGTCACATGCGCTTATGCTTTATCAGGGAAGCTAATGTCGCCTTTACAAATAGGATTTTGGTAATATTCGATGCAATATGTAGTTTACGCTTATTTGCATGGTAAAAAAAAAATAATACGATGTCATGATCATGACATAAGATATTTAAAGGTAACAAAAGGCCCATAATGAAGTAGTTTTTGTCATGCGACATAAGGCATGCTCAATTACCACCTGACTTGTTTGATATAATTTTATTTAAGTGAATTTTGTATCTATCTGTATTTCTTTAAGGCCAAAAAAAATTACTGTGACACATCTATTCTGAATGATCTTCACTAAGGGCTCAATATTAATTGCTCATATTTATTTAACATGCATAAATTGGATCAGCGCTCCCAATTGCTTTGTATACCAGCTATATAATGTCAATAAAAGGCACTTTATTCTATTCTATAAAAAAGTATTTTGAACATCTAGAAAGTAGTTACGATTGCTGCCGGACTCTTGCAAAAATAATTTTACAGGCATGCTGTTTTAATGACAATTGATAAGAATTAACAGAACTAATGAGCCTACAGGTATTAACGATGAAAGATGTGGTTGTCAATTAACCATTTCTTTAGCTTATGTTTGAATAAAGTATACAAGATTTATTGTCGTTTGGTTTGTGGGATTGTAGTCTTTTTCTTTCTTTCCCTATTTTGCAGAATTTTTTGCAGTTTTATAAGAATTATAAAATATAAGACAGCAATCCATAAAAATAATGACGTTCCCTAACTTACAGAAACACTCAAAATTTGCTAAGTATTGCACAATGAAGGAATGATCATTATCTCTAGTACATTATCTTCGTATCGTGATTTTATCGGGTTTAGCGAAGAAAAATTTGTCTTGGTCCTAGTGAGTAAACATTAATTAATACAGTATGTACGTACAAAGACATATGCATCTTTTGTTAACATTAATTTTAAGAGTGTATGTTTGAGGGCTGAATTCATCAAAGTGATGCCTAAATGTGAGATTGGTAGCGAACATAAGCCCGGAATAATTATATGTATTACCAAACTGTCCAAAAATGAAAATATCAAATTCTGTTTGTAATTTCTTTTAACAATACTCATTGCAATTGTTCTTTTTACAAATGTCACATCTTTACTATCTGCTAAAAGGACGCACAATCAGTTAAGAGTGCATGAACACGAAATTTGGCGGCCCCATTTTACATCGCAAAGAAAAAAAAAAAAAGACTGAACTGAAAAACTTTAAAGTGCAAAGAGTCGGCGAGTCCAAAATTTCATTTTGACTCCAATATATTGTCCTGGCAGGACACAGGACTTGCAGGTGTGACACTGTCACCCTTGAGGTGCTGGGACCTGTGTTATGTCTCGCCACATTGGATCAACGCCAGTAGTCATGGCCTTTGGGTGCTCTCCGTCTCAGGTGACATCTCCTATCTATGCTAGCACTATGATGACCCAGCTACAAAGAAAAGTAAAAAAAAAAAAAAAAAAAAAAAAAAAAAAAAAAATATATATATATATATATATATATATATATATATATACAGTATATAAAAAGATATAGGCAAAAAAAAAAAAAATATATATATATATATATATATATATATATATATAAAACACACTCATGCATACAAGTAAAAAAGTAAAGTAAAAAAAATGCATAAAAGTAAAAAATATATATATATAACACACTCAAGCATAAAAGTAAAAAAGTAAAGTAAAAAAATGCATAAAAGTAAAAAAAAAAATATATATATATATATATATATATATATATATATATAAAACACACTCATGCATACAAGTAAAAAAGTAAAGTAAAAAAATGCATAAAAGTAAATATATATATATATATATATATATATATATATATATATATATATATATATATATATAAAAACACACTCATGCATATACACACACACACACACACACACACACACTCACACACACACTCAAGCTATCGGAGCAGATAATAGAGCACTAAGCTATTTGGAAAAGTCCAACAAAAATGATGGGCATATCAATTAAAATAAGACAATGTTGAATCAAGATTTAAGTTTGTTTTAATTGACAGGTATTAGCCGAATTAGAGTGGCAAAACCCACAGCGTGCGTTTATCTACTGTAATTGGGGAAAAAAAAGTTCACAAAGATCAGAAGCTGCGTAATTGCAGCTGTGTCAACTCATAAAGAGCATCAGAGACACATAGTTCTGTCTCATTGTTAGCCAACGTGTCAGTGAGCAGATTAATAGTGTGGAAAGTTTTGGATTCGTCAAAGTTTAAAAACAAAGTAGTTAAAAAGAAGTCTATTTTTGGAGACTTGCTAGCGTTTGTGTAGACCTGAATACCGTATTTTCCGGACTACAAGGCACACCCAAAATCCTTTAGTTTTCTCAAAAATGCCCCCTATTAATTTAAATTCCTTCTTACTGTATGCCCAGTACATCCTACTTACTTTAATTTCAGTCTACAAATGATTACAAACCGTATTTATACCATATTAAATACCGTAAACCTGCACTACAAAATAAACACAATACATGCGTTTTTACATAATTGCATTGCCAACGTACATGCGTGCATGTTACGCCGGAGTTCCCGAATTCGCTGTCAGTCAGGTAATGTATGTTGCGTGATATACGATATATGATGGAGAAATGCCTCGAAAAGTAATTCCAGCATTTTAATAACACACTCTGATGTGTTTTAATTGTACAGCCATGACATATGTAACCAATAAAGCGAGGGATCGACTTACTCTCAGATTTTTGGAAAATTCATCCAAATTGCAGGAAAAACAAGGCGGGGGTAATTTATACTCGAAACTGACTTGAGAAAAAATCCAATATTTGCATAAGTACAAATTTTAGTTGCTAATTTGTTGTACTGTGTACAGTACTGAATGCGCAGTAGTGCGCCTTCTGGTTCAAAAAAACCAAACAAACAAACAAAAAAAAAACAGTAGTAGATATTATGTAACAACAAAGACCCATTTTTATATCTATTTTAAAAAATTGCTAAAATATTACACGTTAACAGAATTTTGATATGAGACAGTTTTACCTTATAATACAGTGATGTAAAAAATGGTGCAACATTCAAGGACAGATTATTTTCGACCTTTAGTGGTTTCAATACAAAGAATGTAGAAAAGAATAAACAAATAAAAAGTGCATGTTTTCACCACAATGCATATCCAGACTGATGATGTATCAAGGCAAAGCCAAAGGTTTTAACCCCGCTTTATATGAGCGAAATGAGGCATACTGTAGCATTATATTGTTATCAATCATTTTTTTTGTGGATGTCTGACAGCTCCTTATCAGAGCTAACCTTTTCATGCTTGCGTTTAGGGAGCAAACGTTCAACATTTGCTGTTTACAAATCTCACAGTTGACTGAGTTTGGGTGGGGGGGGGGGCATCTATAAACTGGCCGCCATAGGGAAAAATAGGATAAAAAGGCTAAACATTTTTTCTTTTAATCTGCTATGCGATGCCTCTAAGATACTTTGTGCCAGCTTGCACATTATATTATGATTAGCGCTATTGATTCTTTTATAGAACACTATTGCACTAGGGAGGACAATTAAATAGTACAAAGATCTTTCATAGTTAGAGCCGATATATTTTGGCAGAGCAGGCATATCATTAGACAAAATAACAAATAAATCAAGAGAATAAAGGTACCAAAAAAAAGCCAAGTAGCTCAATTGCTCATGTGGTTTGTGAGCTATGATATTATTGCCTGTTGTTTTAGTGTTTTGATTGATACCGTAGAGGTTTGCAGTGGACCAGTGGTCACTTTGCAGAAAGAAATCCTGGACAGGAGCACTATTGGTACCCCGTATTTTCAAAGTAAAGCAGGAATATTCATTTAAAAACATTTGAAGTCAAATTCATTTAGAGGTAGTAGTTCCAACCCATTTCTTCGACACATGCGACAAATAGGGTTATAGGCGTGTCAATAGAGTTTTGTTTTATAAGGAATATAATGAGGAATATAATGAGGAGTCCATTATATGATTGAGAGTAATGTACAGTATGTTATGTTTGGATGCTTTGCATGTATCCAAGAAATAGCTTAACATAATGTCAATGCTAATTTACCTCGGTCATCTATGACTTTTAATATTGTACGTTAGCATTATGTTATAAGCTGTCTCTTACTTTATAGTGTGGTTGTAAATGATGTCTTAAAAAAATTGTTTTGGTGGCCAAGAAGAAAACAAGAATTTTGTTTAAACTGTTTTGCATTTCAAGCAGCTGTCATTCAAAACAAAGCAAATCTTCATTTTTACACGCGGTGATTAGCGAGTGATGCAAGAAAGTTTTGGAAAGAATAGACCTGGATGTAACCCCTTTACACACAACTTCATCACAGTTTGAATTTGAATAAAAAAATGCATTACGCAACAAAAATGAAGTGTTAAATATGGCACCCTTGCTACGACTAGTAACACCAACAAATATTGTAAAACAAAGATTATATCTTTATAATTTCATTAATCGTGCCAACCAATGCATTTTTGTATTTTAACAATAAATTTACTGTACTTGTAGGAATAGATACCAGGCTGTGAAAAGTGAAGGTCCGCATACGTCTGATGCCAATTGAAATGCACTGAAGAAACAAATGTTTTATTCGATATAAATATTTAAATTCATCAGCTGATAAATTGGAAATCTCCACAAAAAATCGGCGGCAACCTAAAAAAAAAAAATCACATTGGTTGGGCGGTAGTAAAATGCAACTACTGTTACATAACGACAAAACTAAAAAGCGACCAAAAAACAGAATACCTAAAACAAATCCGGCCATCGTCTTTTTCGACCATTATCCACTTATCTCAAAACACACACGAGGCTCATTATGTGTTTAATATTCACCGGCAGGTGAATAATTCTTATGCAACTCTGAGAGTTGGGTGAAGATGGATAACTCAATTATCCTAACATCCGTCAGAGGAGAGGGGCTCGCCGGCTCAGGAACGCCACCGGGCAAGATTGATAGCCCGGCGACGGCGATAGCCGCCGCTTGGCCGCCTCATTCAGTCACTGGACTTGAACACGCCGTTTGATTCCACGCAAGACCATTTTTAGACTCATTTTTCCCCGGCTTTTCCTCTTCTTACTTTGGCGCATTGTACGTGAAGCATCATTACCCCTCACTCCACTGAAGAGGGGTTCATTATGGGGTTAGTGTGTTGGCAAGACTATTGTTTGGATGATAAATGCAGTTGGTTACAGCTTCGGAGAGAAAATTACTTGTTTTTTTTTTTTTTTCCACTTTCTTTTCAAAGGAAAAAAAAAATAAAACACGTTCTCGGGGCTCCCTTGCTAGAAACCGAGAGCAATTAGCGCAAAGGGCGAAGCAGTTGGGTTAAACCGAAGAAGGAATTTGAGAAAATAAGCAAATCAGTGGATGTGTCAATCAAGGGCAATGAAGTAATCACAAAGTCCGCTGCGGATTCTTAAATCAAAGCTCCGGGGTTTGTCGAAATCTGAAGCAAAAATGATTGGACAAACACGCCAAACATCAGCCCTTTAGGGCCGGTTTCTCTGTTTATACCATCAAGCGTTGACCCAAAGTGACATAAATACCTGAGACGGTGATGTAAAAGGTCTAACCATGAATGAGAAGTGATTTCACATTTTGAAATGTCAACATTAAATGTCAATTAAAAGCTAAGGGTTGGCGGGTAAGGTTGCGACTGACAGTTTTACATTTCTATTCTGACACAACAACGTTATCTGATCGGGCTTCAGGCTGACATGATGGAATCTACATTGTCAGTCGTCTAATACACTTGGACAAGGCTGCGCCACGGAATATCAATGAAAGACACCTCCGGGCCATATTTGGAAGGCTCGGCATAACCCTAACCTTCCAATCGGCATGTAAGTATCGTGATGGTTTGACCTAGCGGTAAATGGCGCAGAAAAGATGCAAACCAAAGAGCCTTTGTTCAATTCACACCAAACAAGAAAGAGATTTGAAAAAAAAAAAATCTATTTTTGGTAATCTGCTTCACTTGCGGGCTCTAGTACTACTCTCATGATTCTTATATCAATTTAAATATTAAAAACTGAGATGGGGTCATTTTTTGTTGTCCTTTGATTTGTTTTGAAGACACAGGGGAAAAAATATGTTTCACCTATTCCATGACGGAAGTAAAAGGAGTTGAGATGGGTATAGTGGTCGATTAGTCAGTTCTTAAAAATTGAGATGAGCATGAGCGAGATCTAAACAAGGTTGCACATCTGTAAAACCATGCAAATTTTAATTTTGTTTGTCGCATTTTTTTTACTTGGCGTTGTTTCATTTCAATATAGTTTTCATGGATTGATTTCACTGACTGAGATTTGATTTTTAAATTGTAATTGTAAATGTTTTTCAAACACCTATCTCTAGTGCGAGACAGTTCAAATTATATAGAGATGCAATGATTATTGTATTGACAACCAATTTTGCAAAACAATAGTATTTTTCAAATCAATTAAATGTAAGTTAAATTTGTCTAAATACAGCACTTCAATTTTTTTTAGTCCTCTATATGACCACCTTTACTATCTATTTTTTTAATGCAAAAAACTGTGCTTTTCCTTAGCAAAAAGTTATCAAAAAGTTGACCTATTTTGGATGTTATGAACCAAAACAGTAATTAATCAAGTTGTATAAAAAAAAAAGTCTTTTAATGATGGACATTAAAACATGTTTATTTTATTAAATTATTGATAAAACAATAATCTACCAATTAATAAATTATTTAACCATAGGTGTCGAATTCCAGTCCTCGAGGGCCGGTATCCTGCAGGTTTTTGCGGTTTTCTCTCTTCAACACACCTGATTAAAATGATCAGCTTATTAGTCAGCACTAGGGGAGCGTGAAAATTATCCTAATCATTTCAATCAGGTGTGTTTAGGGGAGAAACCCGGAAAACCTGCAGGATACCGGCCCTCAAGGACTGGAGTACAACACCTGTGATTTAAACTAATCGTCCATTGCATCCCTGGGATTATGCTTTATATGAAATGATGTGTATTGTCTTCTCATAGTACAAATTAATATCACATTAATTTTCATTATATTCTAAGATCAGTGGTAGCTATTTGGAATTGGGGGCCTCGTACCTTGAGGATAAAACATAAGAGAAATAAGAGAAATATAAGAGAAATCCTCAATATGGGAGCAGTTACTACTTTAAGTAGTGTTTTTACAATTACTACAACAGTCTAGGAGTTTAAATGTTTCATAACAAGGAGGCAAGTTTAACAATAGCAACATGAGTGCAAAGACAGAATCTGGAAACAAAAACTGACCTGTTCCAGTAGCTCCAAAACTGGTCATTGAGATAAGTGCGGTGACTGTGGTCATCTCCAAAAGAGGCCTTGCTCTCGATCCAGTGAACAATGTGTCCCTCCACAGCTTTCCGCAAACACAGATTTACAACAAATCTTATAATCCGGAATAATCATTCGCATCTTAACCAATTAGAGCATAGTCCAATTAAAAAAAAAAAAAAAAAAAAAAAGAATACGAAAGCAACACTTGAGAATTGTCTTTTTTTTTTGGCTTCCAGAAGAATGATGTGATGTATGTTGTATAACAGTCAGAACATTTGTACCTATAAGTTGTTTAATGCCAGTAAAAGCGATTACCATTACCCCCCATAAGTGATATGGCCAAAAACTAAATCTCGATTTTCTTCATTTACCAGTAAAATGTTAATATTAATTTAATTATATTTATTATGAAATCATTAATGATTCATGTGCAAGTAATACCTTTAAAAACATATTTTCTACTTGCTATCCAATGAAAATGGCACCACCTGTATCGGGTAACAACCAATCGTGGCTGAGCTCTTTGATCGTGTGATGTTCATAACTTGAACCGTGATTGGTTGTTAGCCTTTGGCACATTATATAATTTTCAGTAGACAGTAAATGGAAATTTATTTTTTTTAAGTATTAATAATGCATGAACTAGTTATCAAACTAACTCATTCAATCCTAATGATGTTGTTTTACATTTTTTAAGAGTCCAGACTTTCAATTTTTGTCAAAATTGTAATTTATTTGTAATTACAGATAAAAATGGCTTAAAAAGTGCACGACTCCTTTAAACACAACAGTCAATTATTGTAAATATTTCTTGTATACTCCTTATCTAACATCCTGTCACTTTTGCAAAATCTGGATTGCACCATTGAGCTAATTTTCAAATCTTTGATTTTTAAAATGCCGGATTATTCAAATTAATTCGATTCAATGCTCGGCCCGAGTTGTAAGTCAACGTTTCGTCGGAAAAGAGTCAATTGAAACAATCTATAAAGGTTAAAAGGTTCTTTGGTGTTGCTTTTAACCCAACTGAGGCAAAAAAAAAAAAATACTAACCAACTGGAACCTCCAGGATGATATCAGGTGTCTTGTCGTAACCTTTAGCTCTCAGTTGGTTTTCATCTAAAACAAATGACAGAAAAGTAGTTTTCGTTTCACTCGTAAGCACATAAGAAACATCTAAAAGCTTCGGCGTTGTTTGAAAAGTTCCCCCGGTGTGAGAGGTAGTCCCATTTACAACCCTCGCCGCGCATTTGCTGCCTTTGCACAAAAGAGCCGAGCTCCAGTTTGGAGTTTGGCGAAGCTTCATAAAATATACGGCAAGGGGACAAGGTTGGCATTACAGCCTGAGTAAGCCCGACCCCGATCCTCTCGGACCGCGGCCGTTGTCCTTGACTTTTTGCACACTTCAGCCATTATCCGCACAACACCTGATTTCTCCATTAAATCTCGGGCTGACCAGGTCATTCGGTTCCAAGGGCCTGCCTCTTTGTCTTCAGTCAAGCTCGACTAATGGGGCGCGGAGGAGAATTGAGAAGAGATGGAGGGTGCCGGTGTCAGTGAAGAGGCAGCATCGGCCAAGGATGGAGAAAGGGAAGCGGGGAGTGAGGTCAGGGGGGCCGCCGGAGGCCCGCGGAACACGGGGGGCATCTCGGGCTGGGCTAATGCGTCCGCGCCGGCAAAGGGGGACCGCGATTGGCCGCGGCCGTGCTGTTGACATTGTCATGTGGCTCTGATCGCCTTTTTACACCACCTTTGATTAAAATTAATGGGCCGTCCCTGCTGTTGGGTAGCTTATTTCCAATCCATTTATCAAGCGGGGTGAGGTTGCCTCAGTGGCCCTCGTGCCCTCTGACAGTTTTAGAACAGTCCTCTGTATAGCCGTGAAGAAAGGTCAACACCGAGGGTCCAAATAAATGATGTGGTCTTAATGACACTAGGAATGACTTTCATCCTTCACTCACCTGACCTATGGGATGATGATGATAGGATTGGGGGGGGGGGGGTGTTCAACATTAACTTCCACAATTTCACACATGGGCACTAGCTTGATTTAATTTGGTTGGGACAAGATCGTAATTCCAAATCTATAAGCCTACACGTTGCAACAATGTTATTGTATGAAAAAAGAACAAGTTAATATTGATGTTCACGTGAGGCACAATTGATGTAGTATCTCCAAAATGGCTGGCAAATTGAAAGGATGCTTGTTCCATTTTTTTTTTTTCAAACCGATACCGATATGAGGACTCGACTTGAGTAGTATTTCGATACCATGCACAGATATCAATAGCGCTTTTGATTCTTTACGTTTCCTCAAAACCATGGACAAATAATGTGAAAAGACCAAGTGTATTTTCCCTTAAAATTTCATGAAAATAAGGGTTTTAAGTTTAATTTCTGGTTACCCATTTTAAAACCCAACACGGGAGGAATTATTTTGGTCCCAACTTCCATCGAGAGGAACAATACCTTGAAACAAGCCCTGGTATTGGCTGGATAATGACACCTGGTATTGGTATTTTCCCAATCTAGCAAATATAAATTTGATGCGGTCATGTACAAGATCTCACAAAATCAGACTATTGCTCATCTGAACGAATTAATTTAATTGAGTATGTTTAATGCAATCCCACTAGTTTAAAACTGATATTCTGATTGATATTGTGTTTGTTGAATACAATACAAACGACAAAATCCAACCGTTTTTATACATCTCAGGAGGTGGCCATTTTCTACTACTTGCTACTGAAAATTAAATGGCTTATGACTCAGGCAAACAGATAAATAATCAATACCGAATGTATCTGCAGGATAGAAAACAATGAACTTAATTTGGAGAGTGTGAGATTACGCTTTTGTTAACATAAAGCTATAAGAAATAAAATTACAGTTCAATATCGCAGCAATCACTCATAACCAGGTCTATATTTCCCAAAATCGACACTTGAGTAACAACTGCAACTTTATAGACTAGAGTGTAAAGGTCAAATGATGACTTACCTAAAAAGGACAAGTTTTTCTCCTTGAGTTTGTCACAGAGCAGCACCTCGTGCTCTTGGCCAATTGCACTGTGGGTAAAGAGTTAAGGAGCCTAAAAGTAGTTGTGGAAACACTGAAATATATATACAATAGGTAAAAAAACAGAAAGCATTCCGCGCCTGCAGTGACATGTTTGCCATGAAGCCCATTGGGGCGTGTTAATTAGTCATTTACCTACTGATGAAGCAGCGTCGGGTTCGGTGTCTTGCTAAACTACACTTCAACGTAATAAAAATGTTCAGGAATCGAACACACAGCCTCTAATAAGGAATTGCCAAAATGTGAAAATTCAAAGCCTAACTTAAATCTGCTGTACCAGCATAAAAATAGTTTTGTGGAATTGGGTATTTTGTCACAATAACAAATGAAACCTATTCCGTGAAGCAATTATTTAGTAGTAAGACTTATACTTTTGGATTATTAAAACAGATTTGTGATGTTATTTGAACGGGAGAACATTTAGATGCCTCGCGACTATGTTAAACACTTGAAAATGTACTGAACTCATTCAAAATATTGTCATGGTTTGTTGGGTTGTGGGTTTATTTTGAGGGGTTCTGTTTCTGTTTACGTTTATAGTTCCGGTTTCTGCCCCTGTCGCGTCTGCCTGCGTTAGTTTTGATTTAGTCCACCTGTCTGTTACCTGCGCCTCGTGTCCTCCAATCTGCTCCCTTTGCCTGTTGTCCCTGCCCAGCTGCCATGTGTTAGTTTGATTAGTTTGTGAATGTATTTAAGCCTAGTGTCTGTTACAGCCCGTGTCGGATCATTGTCTCTGTCGTGTCAGGTCATTGTCGTCTTGTAGTCCCGTCTCGTCTCGCCCATCAGTTTCGTGTATTCCTGCCAGCCTGCCCGTAGTGTTTGTTTTCCGTTTTTCCAGCTTGCCTGCGCCCTTAGTTTTTGCCGTCCTGTTTTTCCCGCTTTTTGTTCCCGTTCGTTGTATTAATAAACATGGATTTCATCAACCCCCTGTCCCGACGCTCCCCTGCTTTTGGGTCCTCCGCAACCACGCCGGCGTTCACACCCGCCGTGCACCCCCGTGACAAAATATAGGACAATAATAATCGTCTACAGTAATCCAACTGTTTACTGCTTTATATTATTAGACCTTTAGTATGATTTTAGCCAGGTCAAATTCTGTTGCATGTGTATGAAAAAATAGAGGCAACAAAAGCCCTTTGTCTTTTTTTAATTGAGGTGTCACAAAAAAAAAATGTACGTTTATAATCACGTATATGCAGTATGCATGTTTCAATTTCAGCGGATTCCTTCGCTGAATGTTGAACACCCGCAATGTAAATGTGTGACCTGAACTCTCCATGGTGCTGAACTCTATTCGATTGATGCCGAAACTAAATAAGAATATCCATAGCATGCTAAGAAGTCAGCTGGGAGTAATACCAATCGCTTTCATTCAATCCCACCGAACTCATGGCGTTTTTTTTCGTTTTACTCTGATCCAGCTCGGTGCACATGGACATTTAGAATCCAAGCCATCCACGTCTCCTTCTACATCTTGTATCATTTGCGGTAGAGGGATGGCAAACGCCTCCTCCGTGAAGCAGAACTTTTATGTGGGGTGAAGGCAGACACATCTCATCCCCTTCAATAGCTCCTCGTCAATTTCAAGCTTAAAATTTTATGGGATAGGATACTGTTTGATGCAGTCTACCAGTGGTCCATAACAGCAGTCGTTTACTGTGCACTGAGGAGAGTGGGGGGGAGAAATATTACGACGTGTGGTGAGGGAGTGAGAGAAAGAGAATGAGAGCAAAAGAAAGGTGGAGGTGAGGGATGTTATACAGTAATGAGCAAGAGGAAAACATGGGGATTCTATATGCAACAATATTAAAAAGCTGCTTATAAATGTTGATGACATGCAATGATGGAAAAATGAAAAATAATCTCATTTAAAACTTACTTGGTATACGTTCTTGGACAAGGTTTGGTCTGGTATTAATGATGGTTCCTTGAGCATACTGTTGAGGACTGATTTAGAGGCTGTCAAGAAAAAAAAAGAACAGAACACTAAACATGATGATGCACATGCTAACGAGTATTATATTAAACTATTAGCCTCGTTGTTGGCCTCTTACGATGTGCTAGCATGAAGGGAGGTTGCAAATTTGGACACTGGACTGGAGAAAGCCTCGTTTATTAGCCTAGCGCTGGATAGCTAGCACGACAATGCAAATTGATTTAAGAGTTTACTAAAAGCTAAAAAATTACTCTGGTTGCAGCCAATGTATAGTGTACGACGAGCGGTCCTGGAAGTTAAAGTAAATGATTTTAAATTACCGTATTTTCCACACTATAAGGCGCCCCCTCAATTAATGACATATTTTAAAACTTTTTTTCCATATATAAGACGCATCGGATTATAAGGCGCACCCTCAATTAATGACATATTTTAAAACTTTTCAATCACAATATAGTAATAGTCAGAACAATAATAACTCAAATAATAACTCTAAACTCCCAATAGCATAATAACTCAATGTCAATATGACTAACCTTGTTCAACTGTAAACACACAAAAGAAAGAGGTACTTTATCAATTCATTCCCCATCTATGAATCCCAATCTCAATATTGATCCATATATAAGGCGCACCATCAGCTTTTTAAAAAAAAATAAGGCTTTTAGGTGTGCCTTATAGTGAGGAAAATATGGTAAACAAATGAAAAAAATTCCATAGGTTGAAGTGGCTACATTAGCATGTAAGGGAAAGCACTTGAGCCAACATATAGCGTAGATAAATTGCTCCCATTAACTGTTATCAAATTGGGATTTTCATTTGTTGTACTAGTGCGTCCTTTTCGGCAAACGTACTGATTGGAAGCGATATAGAAAATTGAATGTTAGCTGCAGCTGCTTATTTGGGATGAATAATTAACTTACTGTAGATATTGAACTCCATGAAGTAATAATTGTGTAAATACAAAACTGGAATTGCACTTATGTTGTTCTGTCTTAGGTGCTCAAAGTGCTTTACACTGACAACTCATTTACCTTATAAAGAGCCAACATCAGGAGCAACAATGTCTTGCTAAAGGAAGTTTCGGCATGGTCATGCTAGTCAGGGGGTCGAACCCGCAACTTCTCTACCATACATAAAAAATATTCAAAACTTTTAAAAACGTATTTGTTAAAAATATAAAGCCAAAACATTTCACGTTTAATTATTTGTGAAAAAAAAACACAAATGTCAAACACTGTATTAATATTTTGCATTGCCTTGCCCATAAGGTACATAAACACGTGAGAAAAAGCGCTTGAGTGAATTAAAAAATAAACACACAGTTAACTAAATTAAACTTCCTTGTGTTTGATTAGCAAACTGCTCCATTATGAAAAAACAGCCACTTGGCCTCCATACAGGATTTCCATAGATAAATGTTTCAGTCCAGAGCACAGGAGCCCCATGTAGTTTATCTATGTTACAAATGCCGGCTGTTCTGCATGTCTCATCTCCATTCTTGCTCAACTAACATTATAAATCAGACAGCAAAGCCTGCTGGATGGGTTTCCCTGGGTACAGCAATAGGGAGAAAGGAAACGAGATGAACAACAAAAAAAAAACCTTTAAATCATTTCTTAAAAAGATTTGGATTAAATGGATTGTAACATTGTGTGACGAAATGGCGGAGGCGCCCCATTTTAGTGATGTATATATGTATACACACACGCTCCTGACAGACTCGCCGTATTACAGAAAATACATGGGAATGTTTCAATTCACATTTCAGGCATGGATGGGCCCCGGGAACAACAGTGCAGAGAATCCCTTGCTTATTTAGAAAATGGTGTGTGGGGAAGAAAAAAAAAAAAAAAAATCAGGATTGAACTGAATGCCAGAGGAAGCGTCTGAAATCTGAAGGTATGATTGAATGAATGGTTGATGCTCTTTTCCAGGCCTTGCTCATGGACGGATTAAAGAAGGCGATGCGGAAGAGGGAACGGAACCTTAAGCGCTCCCTCCTTGCTGACACCTCTTTTATTTGTGCTACCTTCTCTGCCTGAGCCTCGCCTCAAGCTCATAACCGCACACACTCCGCAGCACCGGCTTTATTTCTTTGCTCATTTCTCTGCCTTTTTTTTCTCCCCCTCCTTCAGCGGATCCATACCGCACTCCGGAGCAGGAAAGAGGGGTTGTAATTTCCCCTTGAGTTAGGACACCTCATGACAAATGATAATGGGTAATCAATAAAGCAGGGGAAATATGAGGCGGCAAACTTTATGAAACCAGGAGACGTATTACTCCGCAGACAACACTGTTTTCCCTTAACAAAGTCACTACTCGAGTGTGCCTAATAATCTGAAGGAAAATCAAAGGAGCTGCAACCACATCAGCAATATTGGCAACTTATTCCACTTTAATGGCATTTGGATTGATTTTCCACCCCCCTCGTCCTAATGGTCCTTTTATAGATTTGACGCTGCTTCTGCAAAACAGTCATGTGTATTAAACCTCCCTGAAGGCTAACGGTAGCCATTAAAGCCCTTGTCTCACTAGTGCTCATAATTGGAGGTTTGACCACCACCACAATTCGGTCTCACATAACGCACACAAATACACACTTCAGTAGTAGACCGTTATCCTGTCTCAGTCTCCTAAGATTGTTTTCCACAAAGTCCAATACTTTAAAATTTGTCTTAACACTTGTGCAGTATTTTGGCCATTTTGGGGTCATTTATATTTTTTCCACAGTGTTTTAGACAAGGAATGGCACATGGCAGTTTTGACATGTTGGCACCATCTGGGTGAAATTTCAGCTCCCTGCAGTCTTCTTTTAATGTTTTCCCTTTGATGTGAAATACCTTTAATGCAAAAATAACAGATTGCACATAACGCACAAGGGTTTTAAAGGAGACATGTCGTACATTGCTTTTGGACACAATTTGAAAAAGTTCACAGGCGCATCAATAACATGTAGGTGACCTGCTTTTATTAAAAATACTCACTCTAGCACTCTTCACTGAAATTAGGCTGTCTCAAAATGACCCACCGCTCACCTCGCGCCTCAAATGAGTGTGTTTCTTATTACCATGACAACCAGGACAAACGCCCCCGATCAAGAATTAAAGTATACTTTACAACTCCTATTTGAACCTGAGCACATTAGCTTTCCCTCGACTGAGGTGCCTATGTCATCGAGGCTTTTGTCGCCATGATGGCCAGGGGCGGAGCTAGGTGGTTGCGACGAGGTAGCAGTTTCTAGTTTCTAAGCTAGTTTTCATCTGGTCCCCAGAGCACGTGGACGTTCAACGCCTTGCTCAAAAACAGTTCGACATGGTCACGGGATCGAACCTACAATCTCTCTCTATTGCCGAGCACTCTACCACTGAGCAATGTTTTGATAAAAAAAATTATCAACGAAAACAATCAGATCACTTCAAAGAAATGCCTATCCCAATTTAGCTTTTTCCTTAAAAACACGTGATTTTTTTTTTGTCAGTTGTCTAGACTCTAAATTTGTATTTTTTAGTTGATGTTCATGCAATGGCTCCAAAGGAGCACTGAAACAATTACTGGTTTGCATTGGAATTAAAACTTGTTTGTCTGCACAAATAGGTGGTCTAAAATGATCAGGGTCAACTTTCGAGGTTCCGCTATATTTGGTGACTCATCACAATAAGGCTGCTGTTCACCTTCTCCCAGATATACAGCCTGTATATACATTTTTTGCTGTAGCGGGGTTAAAAATAGCGATTAAGAGGATGACCTTGACGCTGACATTGTGGAATTCCAGCCAAGCATCGACGTGATGAAAATCGAAGGTCGGGCCGCTAATAAATCACCGTGCTTTTAAAATGAATTTACCCTAATGCTCATTCATCACGCGCTGTAATACCTTTGCAGGCCCTGGCTGGGTTTCGACGGCGTGCACAAACACAGCAGTAAATAACAACAGCGTCCCTCGCGTCGCTGCAGCTTCCGACATCAGCATACATTAAAAGACGCCCCCGCCTTGCGGTGCATCGCTCCTCCATGACACTCTCAGCTCATCTCTGGAGCGCACACGCAGACGACAAGCAACGACATACATAAACTAGAGGAATATAAAAAGCGCAATCTGAAGAGCACCAGACACAGAGAACAAAGCCCTGCAGCGCATCTTTGCCCTCTTGTAAACATTCACCAAATTTACTGTAATTGTCCCGCGTTGGTATAAATTGTGACTAAGGCGCCGTATCACACCGTCAGCATCTGAACACGACAAGAACAGAGTGGGGGGGGGGGCAACAAATACCACGCTACGCTTCCGTTGGGATTTGCTAAACAAATCACGAGGATGCGTTGGTATATAAAACTCCAAAAGAAGATGAGCTAACAACAAAATAACATTGATTCATCGCAGCTCACGTGCGCGTCATTTCTTTCTACTCATCCCGCCCGGGTGAAAAAGTCATTATCGCAAATGCAGAGGAACCTCATTAGATAGCAACATTTGTTGAGGGAGGACCGTAATAAACAATAACGGATGACGATTGTTATTGCCTGTGACACTGATGAGCTCCTCTGCAAGTTTGTTTATTAATTAAAAAAAAAAAAAAAAAAAAAAAACACTTTATCCGTGTGTGGGGTGGAGTGAGGTGGGGGGGCACTTAGCCATTTCCTCTACACCCCCCCCCCCCCAACGCAACTTGAGCCATTGAGCTGTGGAGTATGTGTGTGTGTGTGTGTGTGTGTGTGTGGGGGGGGGGGGGGGGGGGGGCACTCGTTCATCAAACTTCATGGAGCAAGGGAGAGACAGGGCCTGATAATGTGCGCCGCGCTAAAGCTGATTTTCCATGATGAATCTGGGAGCATATAAATTGGCTAATATCTGAAAACATTTACAGATACTCCAGGAATTGACTACTTGCGCGACGTGATGGATGAGTCTCCCCAACGCTGGACGACAGCTCGGCAAATCTCCACGGCTGCCTAAAGCCCCTCATTTGATTTTCCAATTTACTCCGTTTTAAATGCTTCCTCAAATAGAAGATGGGGGGGGGGGGGGGGGGGGGGGGGTTAAAAAAAAAAAAAATCTTTTTCGACTTCCTGTGGTTATATGAGGTGCAGGAGGAGCCGGTTCCTTGAAGAGGTTATTGGGGCAGAACTGATCTGCTTCCACCTGATTCTCCCTGAAAGCGCTGAGATGAGACTCTACATTCCATTGTGTGTGTGTGTGTATGTGTGTGAAAAAGCATTGCAGTGGTGGATCTGGCAGCATCAAGGCTACATAGGTCAGGCCATTAGACTGCGGCAAAGGCTGGCTGGAGCTCCTCTCATGAAAGAGAGTAATTAGTATACTTGTCAAGAGGAGTGCTACGGTACTGCTCGCCTCCGCCGCGCTCATCGTTCCTCCGTATGCACGCCCTTCCTTGCCGCTCTCATTATTCCTACACACACACAAACAGTTCTCGCCGTCAGGTGAGCGAGAGCTTTAACAATGACAGTGGACTCCCCGAGTTTGACTGGATGCAACACAAGGCGACATCCAGCTATCTACAAAACACCGGCGCCATTATGAATAGATCAAAAGGAGCCTGGAAACATTCTCGCAGTGTTAACATCAAACGCGGGACATTTATAACCTGGCGTACGGGGCTTCTGTAAAGGAATGCGACAATAAATCTTGAGGGCGCTCGAATCACACAGTTACAAAACACGCAGGGAGCAATCTAATCTGGAGCCGGGCCTTGGGAAAATGGAAAAGGTCAAATAGCTAGCAAAATTGCCTCCTCGAGACAGAGAGAGAAAGAGAGGGAAAAAAAAAAAAAGTATGTCTAAATCTAGAGCGCCTGTCAAAGGGAGGAATGGAAAAAGGGGTGACGAGATTGAAGCATAGCAAAGATGGTTGGGAGGCGGGCGCTGAAGGAGCGGCTGTGGCTGCTCCTGACAACGGATATTCCACAGAATAGATTTTAGTGAACGCTATTACCATAGGTTCTCATACGTTGGACGATCAAGTCCCTTTATTGACCAGTACAGAAAATACCAGCCGTCTATTCGGGTTCGGGCCACACCTATCTTTTAAATAAAAATATTAGGTCAAAATATATACGCGTCAATATATTTTAAAGCTCCCTCGTCCTTAATAGGGTCGCAGAGTCGAAAGCAAGTTTGAGAGAGGCGGGCTACAACCACAGACTTGTCAGTAGTAAATCCCAGGCTACATATTGTAAACAAAGCACCGTTTATTTTCAAAGTCACATATACGAACAATAAAATTCTTCGATGACCCTAACCTAACATGCCCCTACAAACGCAAACAAGCATTAGGAAAGAAAATCCAGAAATCCACATAGTAATTTCAGAGCCAAGATTTCAACCCGGAACCCTAGAACTAAACTAGCTACTTGCTCACCAAAGCTAACACCTATTTTAATAATAAATGGTGTTTATTTTCTTGATGAGGGACATCATTTTCACCCTTTAAACAATTGTTTTAAAAGACTCCAATATATGGTTCTAATTTACTGGACTCTTTTGTCCTAAATAACCCCTAAAACAGGTTGCTTTGTACGAGACAAAAATTGGATTATTTTGTATAAAACAATCCAAAAGGTTGGGTCTAACTGACCCGACTATTCGGTCAGTTGTTTTTTGACTGATAAATGGGTTAGTTTTGACCCAACTGTTTTAAAATGTTTTTATTTTCAAAATTCTATTCTATTAATTTAGTAAAAAAAAAAAATAATAATTCAAATTGACAGTGGGGAAAATAAATGCTAAACATAAATGAATTAAAATTCAGGTACTAGTTTGGTATGTAACGTCAGAAAAAAAGTCAATATGGATTTTTTTTTTCCCTGAGAAATGTTCGATTTTGATTCCACACAAATTCTGCATATATTGAAACCTTAAGAAATCAGATATTTATTGCTTATTCTGAAAATTTGAATAAACTAATCTAGGATTTGAAATAGTAAGTATTCCAGGGTTTAAACTGAGGGGCGAATACAGATAAATACATAGACATAAGGGCCAAGTTATTTACTTATTTATTCAGTTATTTACTTAACTTACTTTACTTTTTTATACCGATTATTAAATATGGTAATAGTCATGCACACAATTACACAAAAACTATACATAGACGTTATTCTAAAAAACCCCTATGTTAATGCTTTCGATTAAAGATGATGAGGCAAAGTAGGATTTTTTTATCTTCCACCCACACTTTTAATGGTCCACCATCAAAACTTGTTATTACTTTTTTTAAATAGCATTGCAGGCCAAATTAAAAAAAAAAAAAAAAAAAAAAGTATTTTTATATATGCCGCGAGCTGCAAAAATGTCGATGGCGGGCCGCAATTGGCCCATAGGCCACAGTTTAAACACCTCTGGATTAGTCATGGATCAAAAATGGCTGTTGATTATTAATCAATTAAAAAGGGAATTTTTAAAAGATTCTTTTAATGAAAATCAAATGATGAACTGGTATATAGCCAAGTTGATGGATCTAGTATTAATAAATAATGGTTTCATTTTCATGAATATTTGCTTGGGCAGCCTGTGACCTTCAAAAAGTACTCATAGCTGCACTCAAGTTCTTATTTGACCTTTGTCTCTCAACTGGGACAAATCAGTTTCGACTAGACAAGGATCATTATGATTGCTGATATCATATTCAATACATACTAAACTGCTTTGAACACATTGATTTATTTATAAGAGCCACCAGATAGTGTTTCATTCTGCTTCGTCGACATTCTCGCTGATATTTTTTGCTTAAACGACTGAATGGAGGAGGTGGTGGTGGTTGTGCGTGTAGGGGGGGTCGTCATGGTGAGGTGACGACAAGAAGGCGCAAAGAAAACAAGGAAGGCACAGAAAACAATTTGAAAGTGTGTATTGATCCAGCGCGGGTGATTGTACATATATTCCCTGCACCCAAAGGCACCGTCCCTATATGTCTTAAATGCAAAGGGGAATGGAGAGAATTAAAAAAAAAAAACAGTGAGCCACTCCCCCAGTCGAGGTTAATGTCCCTTATATAGAAGTCTATTGATCTTCTCAGGACGCTTTGGAGTCGGAAAGGAACTCGCGTGCAAGGAGGAGAATGACAAATAATGCCTGCCACCGGCTCTGAAGCAGCCTGTTAGCTAATTGCCAGCAAAGACAATTATCTAGGCATTGTTTCATAATGGTAATACATGACTCCAGCGTTATACACCAAAGGCGACCTGGGCGTGCAGTGGGGACTTAGGCAACCTAAATCATCCCTTAATATGACCAATATCATATCTCAATTTCAAAAAAAAAAAAAAAAAAGACACAAAATTGCAATATAATGAGAGAAGGAAAGAGTGTGTACTCTGTACCATATATACCGCATTTTCCACACAATAAGGCGCACCGGATTATAAGACGCACCCTCAATTAATGACACATTTTAAAACTTTTTTTCCATATATAAGGCGCACCGTATTATAAGGCGCAACCTCAATTAATGACATATTTTAAAACTTTTTCAATCACAATATAGTAATACTCAAAGTAAGAACAAGAATAACTCAAATAATAACTCTAAACTCTCAATAGCATAATAACTCAGTCAATATGACCAATCTTATTCAACTGTAAACACACAAAAGAAACAGATAAAGCTTACTTTATTGGTTCATTCCCCATCTACGAATCCCAATATTGATCCACATATAAGGCGCACCCGATTATAAGGCGCACCATCAGCTTTTTAAAAAAAAATCAAGGCTTTTAGGTGCGCCTTATAATGCGCAAAATACGGTACTTCAAATGTTGTACTTCCTATTAGATTATCACTGAATTAATAATGATGCTCTAACAAATGTTACCATTTTTCAACGGGATATCAAATATGGCGAAAAACAACAAATCATGTTTTCAGCGAATAGCAACGCCAGGAAGCGGTCTAACATCATCCCAGATTGCCTGCATCTCCCGGATGAATGACCAGCTCTACAAGCTGCGGCGACTTGTATTTTGACAAGCAGTTGGATAACGGTGCTGCGGGTCCAAAGCAATCACACTTTGACGTTGACAAATGGCCGGGCTGTGGTGAATTTGAAAATAACACACATTCCCTTTCATACATTTGGTGATTAAATCCCAAGCACGTCTGCTGTGATCACAACACAGGCATCCACACGGGTCAATTGCAGTTGTATTGGTGCAAGATGATGGTTTTGACTTTGAAAATGATTTTTTTTCTCAGATTAGTGAGGCAAAAAAAGTACTAAGCATGGCAATCTTTAATAGTCAACACCTCTACTCTGTTTATTGTAGCTATGATTCAGCCTAGGAAAAAATAAATAAATAAAATTAAGAAAAGAGGTATCAAACTTCTGCACAGTCTTACAATCAAAAATTTGAAATACAGATACCATCAATATTATCATAATTTTATTCGTGTATGTAGAGTGCAATCAAATTTGAACCAAGCAATCTGGCCAAAAAATGAAAATTGCAAATAACAATTGCAAATTTAATCAGTTTGAAAGGAAGAAATAAAGTCAACAATCATTTTAAAAATTTATTATTTTTTTTAAAAATCCTGTGGAAAATATAACTAAATAAATTAATTAATTTGCCATTTTTTGTGGTAAAATGTTACTGTTTTGATTAAGTAAATTATTTTTCATCTACATTAAACACCTTTAAAAACGCATTTTCTCCTTGCTGTTGACTGAAAATGACCTCACCTGTCTTCAAGGTTTGTGTAAAGACCAATCGTAGCTTATCTGTTGCTCATGTGACATTCACAAGCTAGGCTGTGATTGATTAGTTGAAGTAATGTCGTTATCAAACTAACTCATTCAATACCAAAAACGTCAGTTTAGGTTTTTAAAGTGACAATACGTGCAATCAATTAGTCCGCCTTTTGATAAAAATTAATAAATTATATTATCATGAATGTCAAAAACTTGCAAATAAATGTGTTTTTAACGACCAACAGTATGTTTTAAATATAATTGTAGGTCTAGTTATCAATGATATTACATGAGGGGTGGCACCCCTCCGGAGGTTGCCATGTCTGTTATGGCTACTGCTATAGCTATTATATATATATATATATATATATATATATATATATATATATATATATATATATATATATATATATATATATATACATATATATATATATATATATATACAATGTTAATTCAGGATAGTCAAACTTCACATTTTACGTTAAATCCGCTTACCATGAATTAGCAATGTGTTTATGCTAAAAGTTGCTTGAATGTCCCGGAACGTTTCTGACACAATGTCTGGACAACGTCTTTGACATTTTCAAGAAAAATGTTAGCATCTGGAATTTACTTCCCCTGCAGCTCATCCATCAGCGCTACCTCAGTACTGTTTGCTTTTTATTTTGTCACTTTTCGCCAACTCAATTTCCTCAGTGGAGCCCAATAAGGTTGCGGAGAGGATGCGCAAATAAGGAGGAGGAGGAGAAGGTACGTTAGATGGATGTAACTAGGGATGAAGGGGGAAGGACTTGAATGTTATAAATAACACTGATGAGGTGAGCTCGCATTGATCCAAAGTGCAGTTGAGGGGCGGCGGCCCTCCTACCACTCAATCGTCAAAGCTACTCGAGGTAGTCTGTTGCGCATTTGGATGGAGCGGAGGGGAAAATTCAGAAAAGGCTGGAACAAAAGGCGGATTCCGGAGACAAACGACTCCAATTAAAACCGAGGGAGACAATGATTGAGACATCGAATGGAAACTCACGCGCTTCACCTTCCAGGTCCTGAAGGAACCTGTCCAGAATGATGCGAGCCATCAGCGCAGGAGACAAATCCACCTGGAAAACAAAAAAAAACAATTTTTTTTTTTTTTAAACACATCATATAGCACGAATACACACACAATTGAATGAACAGCCTATCAGAGGTCCCCAAGCGCTGGTCCGCAGCCTGATACTGGTCCGTGGATCAATTGGTACCAGGCCGCATGGGCCACACCCAAAATAATTATGTTTTGGAACTGTTTTTTTTAATTTATCCTTTAACAGTTCATTCATTTGTGCTTTGTTTGGTTTGATCTTTGTTTTTTGGCGCCACCTCTGGCTGCTGTTGATATTGCATTTTGTAATGAGGAAGGACAGGGTGGCTTCCGGCAGTAAAATTCTCAAGTGCAGACCAGTTTGTGGTGATAAAAAAGTTGGGGGCCCCTGGCTTGGATAATGGGAAATCTAAATTAGCATAATGAAAATACATTTATTTATATTGTGTGTAATTAAAAAATACATAGGCAACTATGCATTTAGGGTAATTCACAAGGAGAAAAAATGTGAAAAAACATCATCTATTAGGAATTAAAAATAGTAAAATTACTTGTTCTTGAAAGACAAGCAAGAAACATGTAATGGCGGTGATTGGAATAAGTTTGGGAGCGAACTGTTTGGTAATAAGATTTGAAAAATATCAAAGGTGGCAGAATGCTGGATGGGTGGTTTACAATAGGTACTAACAACTAAATTATCATTTAAAAAGGAAAAAAAAAACGTATTTAATCATTTTTAGCAGTAAAAATAATTAAATTTAGGCTATAATTAATTTTATAGCTAAAATGTGTTTCACACACAATTAATACTTTGAAAAAATATTTTTTTACTTTAAAATTACATCATGTACTCACGTAACCAACAATCACGACTTAAATCAAAATTTTAAATGAGTATTTATAGCATTTTTTGATGAATATTTTCCACAAGATTTTTTTTGTAAATAAATCAGATATTTAAATATTTGATGGGTATAATTCTTTGATTAGAATGGATTAAAATGTCTACAGTAGAAAGGTTGAAGAAAATTTTGACTTTTTGGCCATATCACCTATTGAAGAGGTGTTAGTAGCAAATACTAAAAGTGTAATAATAATTAAGAAAAAAAAAACGATTTGAACGGAAAATCATTTTGTGACGAAAATAAATATCCAAGTGCAACAAATCCTTTGACGAAACACATCAAATCGATTTTATTGTAAAGATACTGCATATTGAAATTGATTTAGCTTTTATTCGTAGTCCTACAAAATTTTGTGGTGTATACATTCGTTATGGAGCTTTTGCAGCTGACAAACAATCAAATGCACTTGACAGATGTAATATTAAATTAGTTGGGTGCACGCTATCCACGATTGTTTTTAGTAAAATCAGAAATGAAGTGCTAGACACTATTTGTCTTTGAAACTATTTAATTCAATTAACTCAAGCAACAACAAGAAGACGCATTAAGTCATTACGAAACCTTTTTGCTTAAGAGCAAATTAAGCCTTTGTTTGAAGACTTGGGCCAAGCTAAAAATAATTCAATATTCGAATCTTGTTTTCATAATAGGGACCTAAAAAGCCTTTCAGCTCATCTTGTTGACTATTTACAAAAGTTTTTGCTCTTAATGTCAAATGCATTTGTTAGCGTCATCGTAGTATGACATTAGGAAAGCGGCAAAATAAAGGACACTCAATAAAGAGTGTCGCAATCAGATTTTCCTTTTACTTCTTTTTTGCTTTTCTTTGTCTCACCCTGGCTCTTTCTCTTAGCTTATTAGCCTGCTCTCCATTTTCACTTCTGGGTAGAAAGAGAAGACAAATTATCTGTGAATAGTGGAAGAGTTGGAGATTACGGATGAAAAATGGTAAAGTCACCAACCCCTGATTAGTTCAGGTTGTGGCGTCACCAAAATTTTCATATTAATCATCATTTTGTTTCTATTATTAAGTCGGAACTCATGCATGGTGCCGCTTTCACAATCACAGTATGTTTTTTTTTTTTTTTTTTTTTTTTTTTTTTAGGGGTGAAACAAGTGCATGATGACTTTCCAAAGCAAAAAAAAAAAAAAAACATGGAACAGTCAGGCAATATTGTTCCATCAACTGTTGTTTTCTTTATTAGACAGTGAAAATACCTAAATATTTTATTGTTCAAACATAAAAACTTTAAAATCTTAACATTTCTAAGAGGTTCTATCTCTTACAAATGATAAGATTTTAATATTTTAATTTTATTTCACTGTCTGAAAAAGAAAAAAAACAACACTTGATTGTTGTTCAAAATTGTTCCATGACACTTGGTCCATCCCAAATTTTTGTATTTTCTGACACACTTAGCCTTAACCAAACAGGAAACAATTTTGTTACCAAATTAACAGTTTTCAGAACTGACCCAATTATAAAAGTACAAATAAAAACCAAACAAAAATATCATGTAAAGCATAACCACACCTATAATTATTCCCCAAAACGTGTTTGGCCAGCTAGCGAAAGAAGCTAACGTCACACTCTACATGCTCGCTCATTGCTTCAGTACCAAAACACCATTCAAAATTCAAATCTATTTCTGGTGTTCACAAAAAGTTGACAGCTAATTGCTAGCATAGCAGTTTATTGTAAATCCTCGCCCTAGTGCACAACACAGTCAACATTCATCCAAATGAAAGCCCATCTTTGACAAAAACCCTACTGGATGATTTGGACAAAAAAAACAACGAGTAGAGAACGTACAGAAATGAAGTGAGCAATATCGCTAAAGAGCCTAAAGCTTTCCAAATGCAGGCTGAATAAAATGGCAGCTGTGCATCATTTGAGGAATAATCCTCCTTGATTATTTTGGCGGAGCAAGCTCCAAGGCGTTGGTGAGTCAAGACTCGGCCGTATCGGCGTCTATTCTTAAAGCCTTTATGTTTAACTGACCTTTACATAAAAAGCCTATATTGGGCATAAAACAGCAATATTCACGGGGGACATCTAGGGGCGAAAAGGGTCCGGTAGCAGTTTTCATCATTGTTAATCATTTCTGGCCATTGGAGATATATTGTCTCATAAAGGAATGAAACTACATCAATTAGTGGTCTGAGAGAGCATGAGTGCTTGGTTTAAATGTTAAGTAGCATATTAAAATGACAGTTAAATGGTTCATAGACAGTTATCTCTGAGCTGGAATCAGTCCTTTAAAAAGAGGAAGAAAAAACCTTGTGTCAATTAAATGGGGAATGAATAATGACAGTTGGCTTTGAGGCGCCACTGATGCATGTGAGCTCCTCTGATTTTAGATTAAGAAACACTCCAGTGCCGTTGACTGGTCTAAGGACGCAATAAAATTTCTGATGTGCATTTAAATGGGCAAACTAAGGCTGAAGTGACAGGAGGGCGATGTGCAGAAATGACAAATAAATAAAAGAAATTGACATCTGGCTTCGTAACTCATATACAGTGGGCCCCCGTGTTGCGACATTAATCCGTTCCGCGGTTGGGGTCGTAAGGCGAATTGGTCGTATGACGGGCAATCCAAACCTATGTTAAATAGCTAATGCGTTTAGGACCCCGGGTAAAAATATAAAAATTAGACATACATATTAAAAATTGGTACCAAAATAATATAGTAAGTGCTACGTATATATAATATACATGTATACAATCAGAAAACGTCATGAATAAAAAATATAGAAAGGATTTAATTACCTTTGAGTGGCGCTTGTTATGCCCATATTCCCTAATAAGGGTTATCTCCAGCATCGTTTCCATATAAATCATCTACTTACTTCTCTCTTTAACATCACTAGCAATCTTGGGACCCATGGCTAACTTTTTCAACTTTGAATTAAGTAGTAAAATGCACTATAAATACGGTTTTGTAACCACTCACAATCGAACAAAGCTTTACCGCTCCGCCATTTTTAAACAAGTGAGGCCGACCAATAGCAGACCTCCATCTCCGTGAAGAGACGCCGGCCAATAGCAGACGAGCATTGTAGTTACGCGTTGCATGGAAGCAGTTAGACGACAATAGTAAATAAGTGCAATTACCTAAAAACAGCAGCAGATGGAGGCAAAACAACACAAATACAGCCAACCCCTAAGGGTCATGACAGTTGTTTTGTCACATATCTGGGAAAATGTCATAAAGAGGGGAATGAAAAAAAATGTCCTGAACACATTTTTTTTGCACCAGTCTGAGTCACCTAATTTTGAGGATCTTCCGATGCAGTCGCGAGTCAATATCTTAGCTATATTAGTCAGAAAAGAGTGTATCAAGATTTAAATTTTACTGTCTATAAATAAAAAAGAAAATTTACAGGACCTATTTGTGGCATTACAGTATTATCACCATATGACAAGCATTTTTGACAATTTAGCATGGTTTTATTTTGAAGAGATTTAATCCCATGTTTATTTGTCAACAGTATGGCATTACAGATATAATTAGGGTCATTGTCACGTGGCCAGCATTTATCAAGTTTTCTTTCTTTTTTTGCTTTTTTACAATGAAACCTAAAAGACCTTTTAGCATAGTTTTTTATTTTGTGACATCACATTCAGTCTCATTTTTGTCAACAATAGGACACAACAGATTGAATTATCATTTAACTATCATGTTTTCTGAAGATGGCATCTTTATTCTGTAATATCATAACTCCACAATGTTGTGTGCATCCATCTTTACGTTTTGGCGAAATAGCATTTCTCCACAACAGCACACCATCTCCTTGGTCAATTGAAATTGAGTATATATTTTTTACATGTGACATTGTTTAGATAAAGCGAATACGCCGGAGTTAAACTAACACACAACCTGCGACATCATGTCAAATCAAACAAGCAATGAAGTGATAGAAGGAGGAATTAACGGCTGACCCTTCGCTCCTCACCTGTCTGCAGTTTGCACTTTGCCCGGGCCTTCGCAATTTGGGGAAAATTGCACGATAAAACACAACAAAGTATTTTCACATCTGCTTGATGGAGGTGAGAGCTAATTACATTAAATAATTGATAATGGACCCCGCCATTTCAGCAATTTTCATAATGACTAACAGACAAGAGAGAAAATCAAAAACCGCTGCCAAGCTCTATATGAGCATTGATACAAAAGGACATCAATGAAGGAGAGGGGGAGGTGGGGAGGGGGGGGGGTGGAGGTTAAACCATTACCTCATTGGCCAACTCCAGCAAGACAGGAGCGGAGGGATGTGCGGTGGCCTCGCTCAGATACCTTCATTACAACAAAAGAAGAACAAAAGACTTGACAACAAATCGGAGGCAGACAGGAGAGGGGAGCGGCGCAGGCTAGCCGAGACATGCTAATGTCCCTGATGACTTTGCCCTGGTTGGCATATGGCAGGCTGCGGTTGAAGCAGCACGGCTCCGAGGGCTTCAAATTTCCCCCCAAAGCCAGACATGAATACGGCGCTTCGTTAACCCCTGGCGCCCAAAAAGCGGATTTTCCCGCCCCAGCTACAAGAAAAACTGTCCTTTGATCAGACAATTATTTACATATTTATACATCACTATGAGTGTTGTTGTTTTGTTTTTTTTAAACTCCGCGTCAAACTGATGGACAGTCAAGAGTTGATCCAATTCATCCTCCATTTTGACTGACAATGTTAGAAGGGTATTCATTTACATTACACGGTTTGGCAAGCCCCTCCTAAAAATATACATCTGTTTTTCTGACTAATTTCAGTGCATTACAATTAATATGGAATCAACAGCAGTCTGGATTGACTCCCGAGTGCCACATGAACGCAACCTCTTTCCAGTGGCCAATGCCGGTGGCAATGACATAAAGCAGAGCACAAATGTACCTTTGGTAGTGACTTTCAATGACATCGGGTGCATGGTGCCTCGAGATTGTCCTTTTGGTTCGCTTCTGTTGTAAGAATGAGAGAAGAATGTCATTGGAAACCAGTTGCAAAGCTGCTACTATTACTACTACTATATTACAGTGTTGAGCAACCCAATGAAACTACTACATGTAATTACTTCAATATATTGCAGGAAAATACATAGGAGAATGTCAAGCTACCGCATTATCATAAAATAGCCAAACGAAAAAAACGCCAGCCACTGCTTCAAAACAATCTGTATCATAACAAATAATGTATGCCACAAACTACCATAGTAAGCTTTTATTTTGAATTTCCCCCCCAGAAGCAGGATCACAACAACAATCTAATACTTGATAATCATATGCTCCCGGAGTGTGAGTAAACGACACAGTGTTGTTCTCACTCATCATTTCGATTGTCACTTTAGGGCGCTAAAAAAACAAAGAAAGGTGCAGTGAATAGCACGGCCGCGTCACAGTTAAAGCGACCCGAGTTCAAATCCACCTCGCTCCAGCCTTCCTATGTAGAGTTTGCATGTTCTCCCCGAGCCTGCATGGCTTCTCTAGGTGTATTTGACATACTAAATTGTCCTTAGGTGTGCTTGGGTGCTTGAATGCTTGTTCGTCTCATCTGCGTGCCCTGCGATTGATTGGCAATCAGTTCGGGGTGTCCCCCGCCTACTGCCGGAAGCCAGCTGGGATGGGCATCAGCAAGCCTGTGACCCTTGCGAGGGTAAGCGGCTCTAGAAAATGGATGGATAAGATAAGATAATCCTTGGATGGTTGAAAAAACAAAAAAACAAAAGGGTGACCCTGGGGTAAATTCTATACATTTCCACTGAAGGAAAAAGAAAATCCTTTGGAATCATAACAAATTGACTTTGGAAGCTTTACTGACCAATATACAACTTCAGCGGAAAAATCACTACTGCTACTTCCAAGGGGACGTTAATTCACACACCATTTAATTTGTCACAAAGTGAAGGATTTAAGTTTTCCCCCATCCAAATGAATAAAATAAAGCCTGACATATTTAGCTTTGGCATCCCTCGTACTCAGATGAATGAGCACAAGGGATTTTAGGTCACAGTGATTTATTTTCAATAAGTAACGCACCCTTGTAGAGCCCCCACCTATAACCTCCTTTTTTTTTTTTTGATCGAAGAATCACGCTATTGCCATGTTCCTCGAGCTGACATTTCCATTCAATCTCCTTGCTGAGGAGCAGGACAAGGGTTAAGAGAGGAAGAGCATTGTTTAAAAACAACTTATTTAAAAACTGCTACACAAGAAAAAAAAAAAACGTAATTCCACCGAGACAGCCTTGGTGACTGACACCTGTCAGGCAGATGATAAATGACTCCATTTTCTGCCCGTGCTGCCTTCTGCCACTGGCGGCGGTGGCCATTTATCATCATCGGCTGTCAAGCGTGGAAAGCGGCAGTGACAGTGCGAGTCAGCAAACATTTAGCACACGCAGCCGCACTAGACGGGGAAATTATTATTGTCAGAATAATAATGGTTTAGCATAATTTATTACAGGTCCACCAAATAAGCAGAGGCTAGATGTTATTAGACAGATGGATGGGGAGGCTTGGCAGCCATCCACCGAGGCTCGGGCAGGCAAGTGGCGTTGATGTGAGGAAGAGGAGGCGGTGAAATAAACGAGTGTATGTTGGCAAGGTGCAGGTGATTGGGGGGTGGGGGAGTTTGAGGGGCATCTTCCAAACCAATCAGAGAGCTGGCAGTTCAATTACAAAGAAATAAAGGGACATTCATCATTCAATTAGGCACCTGTCAGGGCTCACAAAGGAAGAAAAGTTCTAACCTGGTACTCCAGGGAGAAGATGCTCAGAAGTGTGGACTGCGAGTGACTGGAACAAATAAAAGAAGGACAAAGTTAATTACCAGAAAGCATTGCGCGCATTGACAAAGGAAGAGAGGATGGTGGGGTGTAGGGCGGCAGGCATCAAAGCTCGGGCCAGATGCCCTGTAATCTAAAAGAACATGAAAACAAGTGTGGCAAAGTTGTTCCAGATGATCACCTCTGACAGAGAAGACACCGGGAGCTTGACTGAAGAGTTCTTTCGGCCATTTTCGTACATACCGGCGCAGTATTTTGATTCATGTAGTGGAATTTTAGGGGATTGAGGGGGCGGTATTCAGACAATATGTATTTATTTGAATCGTCAAATAGTCACGATATGGCCTTCCTTTTCTGAATGGCATGTCGGACTCAAAGAGCGAAGCCCCTACACACCCATCAGCCCCCCCTCGGCAACTGGAGGGGCTTTGAAAATGGAAACTCGCACTGCAGGAAGCACAGTGGCTCCCAGGAGTGCGTTCATTCCAAAAAGGTTGCCATAAGCTACATTCATCCCCGGCCCCCGGTCAATGTCAAACACCTGGCAAAGAAACCAACGTGGGGAAACGAGCAGCAGCAAGAGGGACTGCCTTTAATATCCTTCCGATTGTACGGAACATTACACCACATTGTGTCATAGGAAAAGACGGGAATGTTGTTCAAACTAATAAAAGCGAGGGAAGACATCAGCGGTTGAACACAAACCTACTTGACCTCTGATTTGTTCATATTTGTAATAATTTCCCGTGGGATATAACGTACATTGAAATAATACATTCTAAGGTGCTGCCATCATAAAATATTTATAACATTTTCTTAAGTCACACGAGAACAGTCAACCACTGAAATAGCATGGTATAACTGAGGTTTTCTCAACTCACTTTGTGGTATTTTCAGGGTTTGAATCTCAGCAATAACCGATTTGATAAATGAGAGATGATACTATTCAATAACAGTTCCATTTTTGACTCAAATGATGTGATTCAGTTTGATGTGTTATGTTTGATTATGATGCAATGGATTTTGTATGTCACTATACATACATTAAATCACAAAAGCTGGTTTGATACATATCTTGATATATTTGAACCAGAATCTTCAGTCCTTCATGAAGGAAGACTGATTAGCAGCAGTACCTTCAGCGAATCAGAACAAGATACCCACAATTATCTTATTTTGGGATTGAAAACAATTTCGAATAATCGATAGACAAAACAGTCAAAAATTGATTATTAAAATAACTGTTAGTTGCAGCTCCAATTTATATTTAAACAATTTTACTTTGATTTGAGTAACTCCTACATTACAAACCAGAGTCAGTTTTCAGATTAAAAGTGTCGTTAAACCTCTAGTATACATAAAAATAATTCATACAATTCAGTTCAGACTTATTAGAAAACACACGATGGCTTTTTACTTAGTACTTGCAAAATGACATTTTTGTATATCACAATCTTCTTGATTGGTCGTTACGTCGGTGAGATTGTGATATGCTAAAAATGTAAAAATCAAACCTAAACTAATTTCTGACGGGCAAACTAGTTGCACAACCCTGCACTGCACTGCTTGACATTTACTGTAAAGTTTCATTCGGTCATGTCTTTCATTGTGCGTCAAGCCAGAGGAACACGCTTTATTTTATCCAACTATTCACATTTAAAACAGTGCAAAAGCGTAGATGGATGAAAGCTCAAGTCACCTTGATTTCAGTCGCAGGACACAAATAAACTGCAAATTCCAACCGCGATAACTCATCATAGAGGTGAATGCCATCACCCGCAAGGTTAGTCTCCAAAAATAAAGTGAAACACTTTCAAGCAAAAGACAAAAGGAGAGAAACTCAGAGGACATCACACACATACAAGAAAAAAAAACAACAAAAAAACAAAACAAAAAAACCCACTGATGCTTCAGCATTAATTTACAATGATGCTTGGGGACGAAGGGGGCGGCCGCAATTAAGGAGGGGGGCATTAAATGGTCAACTGTCAACATGTGGACACTTAAGGGAGGGGTGGAAAAAAATGTCTTCCACACTTCAACCTTGCACCTGAGCATTTCAACAACATTACAGCCTTATGGTTGGCATGGGACCGTCACGATCCCCCTGCTGGAACAGACATCTGTTAGGTTTTAAATGGATTACTCCATAATGAGCATGATTACAGTCTAATTGCTAAATCTATACGCTGTTAACTTTAAAAGGGACATAAACTGCTCTTAATATCTAAAAAAATAGATCTGCTTCGAAAACCCTAAGATCTTTTGGAGCTTTTGTTTTTATTTCTTGGGTCGGGCCGTTTTGAGCTTTTATCAAAACTGGAGAAAACAAGGGCAACAAACAGACGCTCTTTATGTTCAGTTTTGAGAATATATTAATGAAATAGGGTATTATGTAAAGATGAGCGAGCCGAGATGTGGACCCAAATTAAGAGCAGGAGAGGTCAACCCAAATACTTTATATTTTATTTACTTCACCAGTCTAAAAACGGCATTGTGATTAATATTGCGTTTGCAGAATATAAATTACTGAGATACTAAATATTTTGCCATTTTCAACCGCAAAAAGTTCATATTTTGTCAGTAATTAATGACACTGATGAAAACGTGCAACTTCCAACATTTTGCAAAGGGTTGCCAATAAGTTGCATTGTCATTAAAATAATTTGTTCTAAATTTGAAAATAAAAATGTACTGTTATACCAGTGCTTCTCAAACAGTGGGGCGGGCCCCCCTGGGGGGGGGCGTGAGGTGATAGCGTGGATGACCCCAGGAAAAAGGCTTTGTTTTTGTCATGTGGAATGTAATTTCAATAAAGTCATAATTTTCATCATTTTCTTTTAGTTTCAGGCAGTTTGGTACACTTGCTTCTTTTTTTCTGTTTCAGACTAAGCTGTAACTCATATAAACACGATAAAAATAATAAACAGTTGTTGAAAGTTGATTTATATTGTGTTTTTCGGTTGTTAATGTTAAAAAGGATACATGTGTAGGTATACTTAAACAATTTTCAACAATAATAATCTTATTTATAGTCAGTGCATCGACTGGGGTGGGCGCAAAAAGTTTTCTCTTTTCTAGGGGGGGCCTGGCAAAATATAGTTGAGAAACACTGTTATACTGTCATCGCCTTAAAAATGCAATAAATATTATTTTTCTGATACAACTTCGCGTACCCATGTGAGAACCATACACTGACGTCGACCATAACATTGCAAAAAAGATTTGGGGGTTGACTTCTCTGTTAACAGGGTCGATTTAACAGTGCCGTACGGCTTTTCCCATTCACAGTGCAGTACATTAGATGTGAGTTAGTTCAAAATTAATGTATCGGTAAGTTGGTCTCCTCTGGGAACTACATGCTAGCTAGATATTAAAAAGCGGTGCAATGAGCAACCCTCCATCTGGGAGCAAGCCTGCCTGGCAGTAGCAATTCCAGCTTAACTAATGCACCTACTTATCCTGTGATACAATGCTACACCTGAGGTTGCACTATTGACAACATATGGAGAAAATACACAGTACCTATAAAAGAGTCCATTAATTTTTGAGGTAAGATCTGGGGATACCACTATTGGGTATCAGAGGGTGACTCATAAAAATTCTCCGATATGGTATGCACCTCTATACCTACTGGGTAGGAGCAAATCTTCATCTATCCAGATACCCATTAAAAGCAAGTTTCTTGGTTTTTATAATCAGTCAAAAAAAACGGACATTAAGCATTTTATAATAGACTTTGTTAGAACAAAGATTGAACTTGAGCCCCCCGCCCATTCCCCATGCTCGACTTCTTAGATATCATTTAGAACACGAAAAAACAGAAGGCTAGGAAACACTAGAGCGATTGAGGAATTGTTCCATTTCAACCTCATTATCTTTCCCGACAACATGAGATGGGGGCAGTAATATGCACTGACGCCCAAAATAGTCACGCAGACGATGAGATTAAAAATAATTAGCCCGTACCAGTTTGTCATTCTCCTGGTTTGTGCTTTAGGCTCGGTTAAGTTTAGCTTTCCACTGCTTGGGAAAGTGAAAAATTCAAGTTTGACGTGCAGGATTGTAGATTTTATTTCCCCCATATGCACTTGGGGGATTTAAGAATATCAATTAAATTCTCCAACGCCAATTGACAAATAATTAATTATAAACAATAGCGGTAATTTAGGTAATGAAAGCCACCTGGCTAATGACATTGGTATCATATGCTGTGGCGGTGCTTAGCATTTGGTGGATCTCCATGCATGAGAGTGTTGCATGGTGAGACACTTCGGGGCATGGAACTGTCGGATTTCGATACAGAACATGAACATGATTTATTTTTCATCATTGATGATGAGGGGATGAAGAAAGAAAAGATTGTTTACTTTTACGGACTATTATTGTACTTGATGTTGACTGATGCCTTGCAAGAACCGCTAAACGTAAAACTTGAAAACATTTAGTCCCCTAAGTGTTGACAGCTAGATATGCAAATGCTGCTAATTACCCATGCTGATAGGCAAAATACTAACATCTGTTTCTGAGCACAGCATTTCCAAAACAACCATTTTTTTTTCTTTTAAAAGTACAATTCAAATGTGGAAGCGTTTGAGACGGGACGGAAACAAAAGTACTTGCACATGCATCACATGTGGAAATATTTTAAATGTCTTCTTTATAGTTTAATTATGATAACATGCATTTCAGTTCATTAACAAATTCAGATTAGGAATGGGCGAGTACCAATACCAAGTATCGGTATTTGGACCGATACATAGCTTTATTTCAAGGTATTGACATTCACGATAGCAGCCCATAATTGTATTGGTAGCTTTCCGAAAGCAGTTTAACGATCACAAACAGGAAACTACAAATTAGGAGAATCAAAAATTGCCATAAATTTCACAATTTTTTGGAGGAAATTCGATGAACCATAAGTACCAGTAGTAAAAGTACTTGGTATTCGGAGTTGAATACTCATGATCGTTCACTGGCATATCGCTGGGGGAAAAAAAATAAATAAATAAATTGAGAGTTCCTTGCTTATATGTGTGACAGTGCAGACAACCAGCATTAAATTCCAACATTAAAAACCTGTTCATCTGTGGAGGTCTCATGACATGAAACTTGGGTTAGGCATTCTCATCGATTAATCAATAAAATGACAGCCAGGAATTGTAATCAATTGTTGATTAAGTGGATCTTAAAGCAATGAAAACAAACTAAACAATTGATGTGATCTGCAAAGGTGTTTGCCTGTGATTTTGTTACGTTCTAGCTCGTGTTGCAACATTTAAATCGACAACTAATCAATAATCAATCAATAATTACTTTAATATCGAAATTATTTAAAGACTTAAAATTGTCTAAGTATTCGGAATTTCAACCTCTTGACAGGAAACATCCGATTTCTTTAGTCCTCTAAGAAAGTAGACTATTATGCTACCGATTCAAAACAAGACATTTGGATTTTTGCAAACTTCTGGCGTTACTTTGGAAAACAATGATCAACATTTTTACTGTTTTTCTGTCATAAGACAAAACAAGCAAACAGATTATATTAAAACAAAAAAAGAATGTTATGCTTTTAATAAAGGGGTTAAAAATCAAAACAAGTTTTTTTTTAAATCTGATGAATGAAATTACAGAGGAAATTACCAACAGAATAATCAGTAACTATTGTTACTATTTTGATGATTACATAATGGGTCTGATTGAACGCTAAACATTTTGTATTCACATATTTCTTTTAAATGCAAATAAACAAAAACAAAAGCAATTTTGTGGACTGATTTCAACCATAGCGGTACGGCCATGAAAACAAATGACCCAGGCAACAACCTTTTCTCGACTTTGCCAGTTAATATTTATGAAAACCGGTCCTAAAAGTCCTGCTTCTCGGCTATAAAACGCCCATAATGCGAATGCCCTGATTATGGTTTGAAAGGCTATTTTAATCAACATGTATTTCCTGTACATGTTATTTGATGCAATAACTCACAAAGGCAGTTTCTACCCTAAAACGTGTCCTAATAAACTGTTACTAGGCGAACAACCGTCAAGCTGCTTACCTCTGTGTTTTTTGCTCAATGAGACGAAAAGTAATCTATCGAATGTACTTGGACAACATCCCTGATATGAAGAGGAAGTCGTCATTCCCGCGCTTCCTAATCAAGTAATTGATTGCATCTATTATTCATGAATTCTTCAGTCTGACGCAAAGTTGTAAACTCAGCACAGATTCTCATTGTTTGACGTTGCTCCCCCCATTCTTGCCTTTCATTCATTCTTTCACCCTTCCGGTGAGCAGAATTAGCTTGTTAGGCTTTCTCCGGTGCCAAGTTTCGTGTTTCTACTGGCATTTTTTCCCCATTACAAGAAGCTACAGCATGACACCATTGTTGTTGCTATGGGTTACCTCATTGTAATTTGCATGTTCCTGCTTGAAAATAGCCTGACTTCTCCTTACAATATAGTTAAAGCGACAACAATATTAAAAGGGACGCTTATTTAGTTTTCAGCAGTAAAAACTTTAAATTGTGTCCGCAGTTAATTTGTAATAGTTTTTTCCATGTACAATAAATATCTTTAAAAACGTCTCACGACTTGTTGTTGATTGAAAATGACATCACATGAACACTAAGGTCAGCAAACAACCAATCATGGCTCACATGTTTTCTGGGTTTGATCATGTGACATTGACAAGCTGAGCATTGATTGGTTGTCAATTGAGCCCTGATCAAATGCAATGCCATTTTCAATTGACAGCGAGAGGCAAAATTTGTTTTTAATGTAATCACTTCTACATGAAAAATAATAAAGATATCAAATGGATTGGAGAAAAAAATGCTACTTTTGAAAAGTAGGCAAGGTTCAAATTTGATTAGGTGAATTTCTGGGGAGCTCACTGAGATACATTTGGAAAAAGGGGGAAAAAAAATCAATTTTTAATCCTTAAAAAAATTCTGTTCCAAAAATAACCCCAAAAGATTTGTTTTCTATTAAGTGCATTACTTATCAAACAGAATCATAATAAATTCTGGTGCAATCCAGCTCATTAAGTCCATATGCTTGTCGCATCAAGAAAATGTGGTGAGGACGCAAAATGTGCATACAAAAAGGTCTTTGCATGGCATTCATCTATCTGATTTTATTGACATGTTCTTACTTGTACCCTTTTAATAACGCCTTCTGTTCCAGCGAAAAAATCCTAAGAGAATAAGTCTTTTTGTTTTTTTTAAATCAATCAACAAGTCAAAGATAGATGTGTAAAAAGCAATGTTTTAACCAAAAAACACTAGAGGCCCGATAAATAATCAATGAGCAAGTCCCTCTGCTTCGTCTTGAGCCGAGATATTACCATCAAAAACAAAGTGTCTGGAGTCAGGAAATCACCATATCAATGGCACATGCCACAACAAGCCTGCCCTTTGCTTTTGCCTCCAAAGATCACGTTAGATAAACCCCCACCAATAACAGAGAAATTAACAAATGCTTGACATTTGCTCAACATCCATTATTCTGACACTTCTCGGCGAATTTCAAAAGGCTGAGCGCATGCTTAATCAACATTCATATTCCCAAAGCGATCCAACGCACCATATTGCGGCCCGCCTCAGTGCCAATGAAAACGGCACATTAGGGCCCGTTTCGAAAAGAACGTGAGGGGTAACTCCTCGCTGGGGAGCCGTGTGCCTTTGTGTGTTCTGGCAAAGGATAAGAGGGGCAAAAAAGTGGGAGAATTGGAGGTTTTTTTTTTTTTTTTTTTTTTACACTGAACTTTGAAAATATCTGCACTGCCTTTAAAGAAGAAATATGATGAATGGGCAGGATGGCGTTTTACATAAGTGAAAAAATAGGTAGTGGGTGTGATCATTACATCCATATCTATTCATAATACACCACAAAAGGACAGAGAGGACTCACCTCCCCTTCCCTTTTTATACCTAAGGGGACAAAGGGTGTATGAACCCCCCCCCCTCCCCCCCCCCCCCCCCCCCCCCCTTTCTCTGGACCCAGGGGAAGTTGGGCAAGACCTCAGAGACCAGCCCATCATTTCCAATTCTAATGCGTGGCAAGAGAAGGACCTAATGGGACTGATGTCACACGTCTCCCTACACTGGTCCCCCACCTTTCTGCACTCCAGATACTTGGGCAGGACACCACATGTTCTCTGATACAAATATGCGCAAAGCCTTTTGTCTGGAGTGTGCGTTTGTTTTGTCAGAATTTCTGTCTGCTTCCTTGACAGCTTGACCAAACTTTACAGAAAGATCAAATGCACTGAGTTGAATGAAAGTACTGAAAGTGGCACTCAGTCATTGATAATAAGATCAATTTCTACTACCGCTTGTGTGTTTTTATTAAAACACCAAAATTGCATGTTTTAGTCCATTTTAAAAACATTGACATATTGCATTTTAAAAACATTGACATATTTTTTGTGGCCTCCGATTTAAAAACTCATTATCAAGAATTTTGTCATCTAAGTTGAATTAGTAGTGATCATATATTTATTTAAAAATTTAAAAATATTAGGAGGCTTACAAAGGAAATTCCTGTTTTACATGATCAGGATTTGGGACATTCACCTATAATTTAATGAATAAAACATGATGAGGTTTTTTTTCTTCCATAAACAAAAATAAAAACTGTACAGTGAATTTGGAAAGGCCACTTCAACCTGAGAACAACTGTGAAAGATTTTTCAAAAATTTAGCCTTTTGTGTAGGAAAATAATGGCATATGAGGAACACGTTTGCATCTTAGTGGCTATTAAAACGTTCGTCAAAAAAAAAAAAAAAATGTTCAATTGGAGTACATTTTCCAGAGTTCTTCCATGTCTTCTTTTACTCAGGGAAGACTCTTGTTCTATTGGCTAACAACTTTTAGGTAAAAATATCCACTAATTTTTTGGTACACACCAAAATTCGAGATTTGTACATCAAAATTAGAGTCACGATCCAAACGGCAAAAATCTCAACCTAACTAGTGAGATGGGAGGTTATAGGTGAGAAAAACTTTGTGCACAAAACAACATGTCATGCACAAAACGATTGTTTGTGACCTTATTTGTTATGTGGTACAATAGAAGCATTTATATGTGCGCATTCCATTTTTTTGTATGGCCACTTAATCAAATATTTAAAAATCTTATTTATTTACCATACAGTCAACTACAACTATTCACAGCGGATTGGGATTGGCCCAGCCCACATGTAGGCAACATAAGAAGATTAGTTTACTTCAATTAATGTAGATGGGGAAAATTACCAGTAATAACAATTGAACTTCATAATTTCTCCACAAAACAAGGATAAACATTCACTGCACTGAAAATTAGGAGGGAATTCCCTACAGCCCCCCCCCAAGCAAAAAAATAAAGTATTTGAAGTTATTGAAAACATTTTGAAAAATAATATCCACGTGTATATACAGTATGAGGAACCTGATTATTTTTGATGACAGCACAGAATGCCCTTGCAATAAACAGAATTGTGTTTGCTATAATGTCTTATTTCATAAAACGAAAGGCAAAGTATGACATTAGGACCAATCATCGATTTTGCGTAAAAAATAAAACACCCACTGATCCGCTCTTGCAATCAAACCTGTAGTATTCCACTTATACTCATATTTAAAGAAATAAACCATTTCGAGAGTTCAGTTAACATAAATGACGCTTCAGAGAACTCTATACCGGAAATGAAACGTTTTTGACTCCAAATTCAAGTGACATGTCTGTCCTTGTAAAGGCGAGGTGCTCAAGGGATATAATTATTATTCAGGGTTGATATTAGCATGCATATCCATTGTGAATTGGGCTAAGAACGTGACAGCACCATGTCCAATGCTTCACCCCACCCACCAGCAACCTCAACTCCCAACACTCTCCAGGAGCAGGGCCAGACCCGGAAAGCGTGGCCAGCCTGACAGATGACTCCCAACATCTGTGTTATGCAGGCCGTTACAGATGAGGGGGTCTCTTTTTAGTCCGTCTGTTGGACCCTCCCGAGCCCCTCCCACTGGACTCGCGGTCGGGCAGGCAGAATGACGGAGCCCCCCGTGGAAATAAGCTTGAAATTGACTCTTTCACTTTGTCCCAAGTTTGAATCGTCCCCCATTTGCTAAAACAGCACTGGCTCCATAAATTATTCATTGCTATTGTGTTATAGGCCCTTTATTAAGTTTAGTATCCCTTTGACGTCGTTACGTGAATTCCAAACTCATGAAAATCACCGTTTCGTATTAGCGTTTTTGTCGTCATTATTGTAGTCAAACCACGGTGAAATCGGAAAATTTTGAATTTGAACAAATATTTCAAAGAATTTGCAATTCCAGTATGAAAAATCGACATAAAAAACATCACAAAACTCAATATAGTGAGAGCTTATTTTCTTTTTATTGATTTTTTTTTGTGTGTGGCTCAAATTAGAATAGTCATTTTTAGTTCCAAAACTAGATCCAGCCATATAGGGAAAGGTTTTTTTTTTGTTTGTTTTTTTTTAAACAACACACTCGACAACAGTAGACTAAATCACATTTGTGGAATATAAATTAAGCAGTGCTGATCAGTTGTTTTTCATTCTCTCAGTTGGCAGCCATTTTATGACTAGCTGACCCCGGAAAATGACATCACAAATAACCAACGATCAGGTAAGAACCAATCATGGCTCACCTTTTTTTAGAGTTTGGTAAAGCGTCGTTTACAAGCTGAGCCATGATTGGCTGTTACTGGAGCGCAGAGCAACTGTGACACCATTATCAGCCAACAGCAGGTAGCAAAATGGCTTCCCTCTGAGATGGATAAAAATGGGTGGATTTTGCGCCTTAATTCATATTCCACAAATGCAATATTAATCAGAATTATGTGCTTAGATAAATGGTGCTACATAGAACATATTACACTTGAGAACATTTTGGGGTTGGCGTCCCCTTTAAAATGAATAAATACCTATACCTATATATATATATATATATATATATATATATTAAAAATGATAAACGGTATTTACCAGCTCTTGAAACAACTGCCAGGGCCATCTCCCATCATCTTATTTATTGGGTGCATCACCATTACACTCGGTTTATGAAATACACATACACATCAAGTTGTTCCTATAAAAGAATATTGCCAGGTTTCCTCCCACAAAAAGACATTTTATTTTTGCTTTTACACAATTTTCAAGTAGCAAGATTATCACACTATTTTTATCCAATCAAAAATATATATATTTTAACGCTCCAATACTGCAGTCACGGCCACCCCAGCCAATATTTACGGTAGTGGCAGGGCTCCCACATAGTCCAAGGGGACGGGGGGGGGGGGCGCTGACTGGCGTACCCAAGCGCATGCTAAGAGATGATGGATGGCCTAGTCGATATGTTATGTCTTAAGAGCCTGATTTCCTGCCAGTCCAATCACTAACCCTCCAGAGTCCAGCTCAGCTGATTGGACAAGCAGAATAATTCTGCAGGCTGTGAAAACAGTGCTGCCGAGCCGGCTTGTCAGGCCCAGTGAGAAGATTCGGGCATTTTAAAAAGCACGGGTCTCACCAGGATTGCTTATGCTGAACGAAATAATAACAATAGCCGGCAAGGCTAAACAGAAGAGCCAGCACTCAGGGAGGCTGAGATTGGCCAGAATTATTGGCATGAAAATGCTCCTGTATTTTCCTTTAATTATTACACTCTCTAGTACCACTTTCATCTAGATGGTGTGTTGACCTTTGTTTGGTTAAGGAAACCAGACGATTAGGAGACTACCGGAGGCATATGTATTAAAAAAAAAGTAATAGAAATAAAGTAACTGCTTTTTTGTATGAAAGCAAGGCTGTATGTACTTGTAGATTTAAAATGTACAATAGCATTTTGAGAAAATGTTGGAAACTTATGAGAATAGGTTAGAATTTGAATTAGGGAATTTGAAACTCATCATTATAGGACAAAAAAGAGGATATAGAAATTTGTGTCTCCAAAATATACTTAATTCGACATAATTTAAATGATTACAAATTAAAACACTTTAAAGGTGCAATAGTACAAATGTATGTTTTTGGTACACATGTAGCATATCTGCATAAATGAATGAATGAATAAATACATAATTAAATAAATATCCTGTGAAGCCCACACACTCAAAGTTCTGCACCATGTGGTTGGTTTTTTCTTCTCCCTAAATATTTTTCAATTAATTTACTGGTGTAACCCCCACCCCAGATCTCCCTAATTCATGTGCACAATGTTAAAATTTTGTTAGCATTTTTCGGTTTTAGCCGCAAGATATGCACATATTTTTGCTATTTTTGTTCATGGGATTATTTAACTTTTGTACAGAAAATATTCTACTAATCATCCTATTGTAGTTTTTGGCTCCAAATAGAAAGTCTGGCAGCAAGGTTTCCAGTGATGTCACATGACGTTCCGGAGAAAGCCCCGTTCATTTAAGACTTTGTTTTCATGATATAATGATGTAACGTTAGGTTTTGTTTTTTTTTTACATACTGTACTTAATTCCTTCATATTATGATTGTGTCCTTGCAATTCTTTTTCTAAGTTCTTCATAGTAACGTGCTGACCGCAGGACTCAAGCCAAGTTCAGGCTGCCCAGCATCCCACTTTGGGGACCAGCCACTTTTCCTCTAGATTGGTGATTAGGGCAAGTGGAGGCATAGGAAGCTCCAAATGCATGCGACTTTGTAAGTGACCTCAGCGGGATCAGCAGCGGTGGTGTTCCGGTAGCCTTGGGGGGATTACATGTGTTACGTTCAATAAAGAAAAGGCCCTTGGTGTCAAGGAGAAAGGCAAACACCACCATTAACCCCTCGCTTCGATTTGTGGGGGTGCAGGAGCTGCATGGTAAAACACGCTTGCTAATTTTTACATTGGTGAATCACTAAGAAATTAATTAGTGGAAACTCAGTGGAAAATGAAAAAGTATCACACGATATTCAATATGTGCTGTTATACTGTACAAAGTTCCTTTTCTGATTTCATTTTGAGAGGCGTGAGGCCAACTATAGGTTTGTAATTTTTAAAAAAATTTAATTCCCTTTGAGAAGCATTACGGCCTGATGCAGCTGATTACAGCTCTAATGCATAGTAGCACACAGGTTGTCATTATGCACAAGAATGCAAGCAGATACCTCGTTGTGTTCAATTTATGTCCCACAAGTGTGTTTTTCATACAAATACAGTATTTGCAGCAAACATAACTTCAATATTGAGATAAGAATGAGTTAGTGGCAGGCTACATGTTACTTCCTGCACACAAATTTAGTTTGTTTGTTTGTTTTTTGCCACTCCTGGAGCGGTCATTATTGAGTAAATTTACAATGATAGATCGTTCCATATACTGTATTAATCAAATAATTCATTGCTCAATCATACCAAAACAATTGCATAACCATTTTTTCTCATTTAGCATTCCTTTACCAAGTATTATTCTTTAGTTTGTAGAGTAGAAATATTACACCAGAGGGACTTACATTTTACTCGTCAACTCATTGACACTGGTTCGGTCATTGTTTCCCCAAAGTAAAATCACCTGTCTTATTTTGGTTAAACACAAAAGTAAAACAACAAGGACCACAGAAATCTGAATAACTATTATTGAGGGGGTGACATTTAAGAATTATGATAATTTCAAGTTTAACAACAGCTTTAAAAGATTACTCATCTGTTGAAACAGTTACCAATTCATTTAATAATCGATTACTGTGTGTCAAACAAATATGGTTAATATTATGTTTGCTATATAAGATGTACAGTTGAGTATAATTATCAGCCCACGCACTATCGTTGCCTAGCAACGTATGTAATAGAACCGGAAGTCCGTGCGCTGTGTCTGCAATGATACTGTACAACACATGCTGCAGACTTACTTTGGAAATTTGTCCTTCAACAACTTCATACACTGCCGTGTTGGTCTCAGCTGCTCTGTCCATCTCACGATCTCCTTGTATTCGGCACGGGAGAGTTTCATCTTCATGTGACTGTAAAACACACAGTATTAAAACTGCAGCGGGCAGATTGTTTTGTTAAGGACCACAGATCAGCTGTCAAACAAGTTGTCGTCATAGCTCAGCATCGAGCACGCTTCCCATGTTTCGGCAAACGCGATTAATTCAAATCACATGTAGGGTTTTAAATGGCTAGCGAATACGTACTAGATTTTAACAGCTGTTAAATATCGTTGCAGAATGTTGAAAACACTGCAAATTAAAGGTTTGTTTACCTTTCACTCGGGGCTCGATGCAGCAGCTCTTCCGCTTCCCGCTAGGAAGTTGAAGGGATAGACTGTTAAGGAGCTGAGAGCTGATTGGCTAAAATATTCAAGGTTTTAGTATACTGTGCTCGGATTGGGTTTTTTTTTTTTTGGAGCAAGTGGGCAGGACTTTGCCGGAGACCAGCTGCCGCTTGATTGAGCAGCACACAGAGTACTCGCAGACATTCCAAAGACGCAAATGTAAGCGACGATTTCAGGAAAAGGTCTTAAAAATCATAATTTAGATTGCTTTGTGACTGTGAAAGCTTTAAGAAGATGGAAACGTTGGAAGGAGAGCTAAACAGACGGTTGTCAGTAGGCTGCAGTCGGCTGAATTAGAGTGAGCAGGGGCGTTCAGCCAACTTGAATGAAAGAGCACCAACCCCCGAGGCCACCTGGGAAAAAGTTTTTTTTTTTTTTTTTTTAGCGTTTTTTCTTCTTTAACTATGTTTTTATTTGCTACTGTGTTTGTCCTCAATAAAAATGTATTTACTATTAGCAAACATAGGCAAAACAAAAATGATACTTTGAATAAATAAATGGATGCTAACGCTTTTGAAAGAAACGACTGCTAATAGCACACCTTATAATTGCATGTTTATGAAGGATGGAAGCTGCTTGACATTTTTTATGATCTTATTTCACATTTCAGCAATTGATGAGATGAGGATAGAGTCTGTCCATACTCTTCTTGCTCAATCTGGAGGAAGTGCCATTCGCATCACCAGAAACAAAAGGTATTTCTATTGACGCCACTGATGATAATGTATAAATGAATTTATTTTCAAAATTGCATGTCTTAATAGGGTCACAAGTAAGCGTGAGCCCTTCCCAATTGACTTTTAGCGAAAGGCTGTGTATAATATGTAAATGAGACAAAATTAACTAACATAAAATATGCAAAGTAAAACGTCGACTTCAAGACATGCGCCGCTGCCTAGTCCCCTTACCACATATGTATAACTTCAGATAAAACTTGACAAAGCTTCCCCTTAAGATCACTAATTTATAATGGCAACACTTTAATTTTAATTGTAATTAGTCTCTTAACGATACTAAAATGCAGTCTGTTTTCATTCATTTTCTCTTTACATACCAAATGAAGAGATGTTACAAGGGATTGTAGGGTTTTTTTCTGCTTTTTGTTTCTATTTTCCACCCCCCCACACACACACCCTGCTCCCTTTGTCAGATGGAAATGTCTCATTCCACCACGAGGTGATAGAGTCAAAACATTTCATTTGACATCACTATTGCTGGTTTTTCCCCATTGTGATTGAACAATGTATCGATGAGCACGAAAGCCTGTATCATGACCCGCGCCGCGTCGGGAAATAAAGGCCATTGTTGTTGGGCAGTGTTGTATGATGACTGAGATGAGCGGAGGTCTCGGCCCTGGCGCGTGTTGGTCGGCACAGTCCGCAGGTCTGAAAGGGCTCGCTGCGCCGCGCTGGCTACAAAAGGAAGTTGTGTAGTGGGATTGGTACCGCCAGATAAGATCAGGGCCTCTGAGGAAGTCTGGTCTGATTGCTACAAAGGGCCAAGGTCAGGGGCAGGAGGAGCGCCTCGGCTAGGTATCAGAGGATCAGGGGGTGGGGGTTTGCTGGAGGGGTGTGTAATAGGTAGAAAAGGATCAGTGTAATGTGATGGCATTAAAAGATAAAAATCAGAGACGGGGTTTGGAGTCAGTGAACTGTGATGGCTTTAAAAGCGGTAGGATCACAGATTATGTTGTGTTTGTGCATCCTCGCTACATTCACACAACAATGATCAAGTAAAAACGGTGAAGTTTCAGTGAAGATTTACCTACATTTGGCTCTGTTGTTTTTTGAGATGCCACCCTAGTGGATGTTTTAATATCCAGTTTCAACTGGTTTGTATGGTTCAACCAATAATGCCACCTTGGAAAAACCGTGAAAAAATGTTCTTCCTTTGAGTCCAAGTCAGGATAATATATCGTAACTTGGATAATATCGCTAAGCATTTGGCAGAATCATCACTTGCATGCTATCTTCTGTAATGAAGCATAGCAGCCAAAAAAAAAAGGTTTACTCAAATGTAGCTAACAAATATTTTCACTAATTTTGTTGAGAACACATCCACACTTTCAATCTTGAGGCAACGTAATGCTGCAAGACTCCCACAGAGTCAAGTTAGGGTAGAGTATTAGGATGCTCCTCACCGTTGAAGTTTCTGAGGGTTAAATCATTTGCTCTCAAGCTATTTTGGGGAATAATTAGCGTAAAATAGCAGACCGCTTGAGAACATTTTTAGTATAAGTTTGTAATAGAATTACCTTGCCCATTTTGGGACATCAAATACCTATTTCATTACAACACAGCTAAAAAAAGAATATTCTGGACTGGCGTTTCAAAATCCCCTTAAAGACGCACACAAAGGAGTCATTATGAATCTCAAGTCATGTCTCTCCATGTCTGGTTATCAGAGTCTAGTTTCCAAGTCTAGTTTTACAGGTATAATTACCGATGCTCACTGTTGACTCTGATTGAGAATAATCTGATTAATTTGAATTAATTTGAATCATGACAGTGCTTTTGAACCGCCAGTCACTCAGAAAAGGAAGAAGACAAAGACGGAACAAAAGTGTGAAGGAGAATGTCGATATAATGACCATTTTACTTAAATTTTCAAAAGGTGATATCACACAAAGACTTTGCCCAAAAAGGTATTTTATTCAGGTTGAAGTGGCCATTCCAATCAGACGCATCATTTCAACAGACTGACATTTTTGGGGAAATATCACAAAAAAGCAGCTTCAAAAAAAAAAAAAAAAACCCCGTCATTGGAGGCAATGAGCTATTCGGGCAGGGGTACACACAGCACTGTTAACCAGCTGCGAAGCCTGCACACAGTGGGAGGTGAATTTACAAAGGGTGTCTGTCTGTGATATCTGAGAGAGGCTGCACTGATCTCTCTTCTGGCTGCCATTGTAGTGCAAAGCAAGGTAATGCTAATGCCGCTTACACAGCCGCATAAGAATAAATGTTGGGGAAATTGACAGCATCCCCAGTTGACGAATATAATGATTGATGATTTGCTTGCTCGTGTAATTTCCTCCGCCCGTCGCACATCTGAGAGATATTGTAAGATCTTCCACGTCTTGCCCATTAGGCCCTCTCTCTCTTTTCCACATCCAGCGGCATCGCTTACCATGCAAAGAGCGTGTTTGGTTTCCCTCCATTGTCAGCATTACTGTCATAATGTTTCTGCCTTCTTCTTTTCTTTTCTCCCCCCGCCGCTCAAGTCGGTGACTTCACTGGCCCCGCGCCGCAAAATTGCTCTCGGAATCTTCAGGGAGTCTGGAATCTCAGCTCTAAAAATCACAGTTTAAACACGAGGGAAGCCAGAGTCAGGAAATGCCTGTAGTATTAGCACGGTATCGGATTCGTGCCTTCGCCGCCCCCCCGCCTCCCCGCTGAACAGCATGACTGCCCCAGAAAATCCCACATCCATATTTTACATCGTGGCAGACAAGACATGTGTTTCGCTTGAGCTTTCCAGTGTGCCTCCTCCATTTATTTTATTATCCTTTTAATGAATCTAATTAGCAGGACAAGTAATTAAAAGCAATTGTGCCCAATGCTCGCGAGACGCAGGAAGAGCACACTGTTCGGCGTGAGAGAATTTACCAGATTAATAGGGGATTGATAATATTTTGGGATTGTATTTCACCCTAAACGGCTTCGCGCGGAAACAAAGGCAGCGGGCCGAGCTCATTAATCATTGTCAACGGGCTGGCCGGCCGGGCCCAATTTGCATGACCCAAGGTGGCTGCGCATGCTGCCGATTGGCCTGCGCTGCCGGATCAGCCTCCAACCCATCCGGACTGTTAACGCCGTGTCAATCAAAAACACAAAAACCGTGTCACAAAAGGAGCGCGGGACAAGTCATTTCCCCGCTCATTAGCTAACGCACTCGCGCCTTACTCTTGTCTGTTCTGTTACCAAATTATTTTAGGTTTTTACGACTGCGTGTCAGTATGATTTAGATTTGGCAAATGAATAAAAAAAAATTTTGAGGTTTGGTGTGATGCAAAAAAAAAACTTTAAAAGATGTTTTCTCTGTCTTATATATTGATAATTTTTTTATATACTTCTTTTGTATATATCTTTATTTACACACACACACACACACACACACACACACATATATATATATATATATATATATATATATATATATATATATATATATATATTATATATATAATTTTTATTGACTTCCACGAAATGAGGACTAATGATCTTTGTGTTGATGCAAAACAAAACATTTGATTTCACTTTGAAACCAATGAACACCATTTTTGCCTATTTCTGACAAAGCATGTTGACAAAACCAGTCACTTGGTCATAATTATTATATTTTTATACAGTTTCTGCACTGTAAATTTGAAATAATGCCTTGAAGAGATGGAAAAAAAACACTTTTTTTTTAATATGACTCACCAATCATACTCCTCGGACCTAGCTTGTTAATATATATATATATATATATATATATATATATATATATATATATATATATAATGCCTCCTTTTTTTTTGAAGTTGTCTATTTGAAGGGCGCCTTTGTTATTTATTGCTATTATTTCTTAACTCAAATTTAGTCATGTTTGTCTTGCATGCGGTTGTGCGTGCAAGTCACTGAGAAAATTCACACGTTCATCTGCTGTTTTTCCTCATCTGGATTTCCCACCCTTGCACCAAATCCATTTTAACGTAAAATAATTGAGTTGAGGCGCAGCACAGCTAATCTCATGGCACCGGCACTCCAATCTTGAATTCTAATTATCTCATCATGAACTTTAAGAAAGAGGCAATGCTTTAATGGCTTTTTAACTCCGTAAGAGGTGACTGAGTGGGCCGTAGATAGTTAATGCGTGTGTGTCCCTGTGCCTTCATATCACGCACACACTCACTCCTCTGGTCTAGACTCGGTTGGTCTGCAGCTAGCGTCTCATGCTGTGCCAACCCCCCTTCGTCGACACAACCCCACTTCCACCACCCACCATTCCCCTAATATCCTGGAGGCATTTTTCTCATTATCAAATATTGTTTGATGTCTTTCTTTCCCAATGATTAACCATGGTCACCAAACACCGGGCTGGAATGTTTAAAATTTAATTTTGGGCCTCGGAAGTACCTGCAGAAGGGGTGTGGGGTGTGCGCGTGTGTGTGTGTAGTGTGGTGTCTGGGTAGGGGGGCCGGGGGGATGAGCACAGGGGACGCAGCGTGTTTTATGTACGCCACACGCTAGAAAACACAATAAATCCTGGAGGAGAATCATTAGCGGAATACTAGTGGTTTTTACGACCATTGTTATTCAACGTTGTATTGAGACGCAGTAAATTATTCCCTTTATTATTGGTCCATGGATTCAGGCTTATATTCGGTTTAATTATGTTGTTCCTCATGCTGCATAGATATATGTATGTATAAAAAATCCACTCTACAGAAATGCAATTGCTACATGTATACAAGATAAATATTTAATCCGAGGATAGGGAAGCTTTTTCCTATCAGAGGCCATTTGAGTTTTTATCGTCCTCCAAGGACGATACTAAATTTCTGAAAAATTATCAAACAAGTGTCTTTTTGAGCTATTTATTTATTTTTAAAAACAGCCTGGTGAGGTTTCATTGACTGAGCCGAATCAAATGCTATCTCAGGCCTTATGCAGCTGGAGTATTTCTATAATAACTGAAACAAGCATTCAAATTACTAAGCCCTTTTCAGGCATTAAGTATTTGATTTATTTATAACACAATTTTACAAACAAATGATACATTTAAGAACACATTGCGCCACTTGCTGTTAACTGGGGGGAAAAAAAAGACATCGCATCTAGCTAACAGGTAACAACCAATCACTGCTCAGCTTGCTAAAATCACATCACGAAACCCAGATGAGTTGTGATTGGTTGTTACCCAACTCTTGAGCGTGTGATGTTATTTTCAGTCGACAGCAAGTGTTCTTTAAATATGTTGCGTGCACATGAAGAATAAAAGACAAAATGTAACTTTTTATTGGTGAAAATGACGAAATACGTTTAGCATGCCTTTAGCTGAACCTGAAGCAGTAAATCACATCTATCAGAACATCATAAAGACCAAATCAAAAGAAATAGGGAAACAAAACTGTCTCTCCTATAATGTCAGCATATCATAATCAGAGGCTGGGCTCATATCTGGAGCTCAACAAAAGTAGTCGTGGCCTATTTTATTTAAACAAACTGAGAGAGAAAAAGAGAGAGAGCGAGAGAGAGTGTGTGTGCAGGGAAAAGAGCGAGAAAGTGGGTGTACTCTATGAATGAAAGGTTATGCGTCGTCCCACGTGTTTGTATTGTCAATAACTGGAGATGGCTGTCAGGAAAAGTGGGGAGATAAAGGTCAATAACTCAGGCAAATGTGTTTGTATTTGTGCACTCCCGCTGATAGCAAAGCAAACGTCAGGGCCTTTTGCGTGTGTGTCGGTGTGTGAGAAACCCCCACAACAATAACACAATAACGCAGGCTACACCACTACGCTCATTATTATCGTCGTCGTCGTGGATGCTGGAAATGAGGAGTCCCGGCACATGGCGCTGACAGCTGGCGCGGTGCCACTCAAAAGTCGCTTAATAATGAAACACGCCAGAGATCAGAATATGCGATGATAAAGTGCAAACACAAAGACGTCATGCTGCAGGAGTAGTTAAAAAAAACAAAAAATCTGCATAATTGTATTAAATTGCTAGGTGGATTTTGAGGTACTTGAAACTAAAATTAAAATGAACGCCCCCCCAAAAAAGCATCTTCAAATTTAAGATGTTTCATTTAAAAAGCTTTAATGTAGGGATACAACTAACAATTATTTTAATAATCAATTACTCTGGCAATTATTTTCTTAATATAGCTGATTTAAAAATTAATCCACATAATTAAAAAAAACATGACTATTGCAAATTGCCTTAAAAAATGCATTATGATTCAATTACAGTTTTGGTCCAGAATATGGAAAAAAAAAAAGGCAAAAATGGTGATTAATTTTTGCATTGTAAAAACTGTTCTATTTTGATTGAATGCAAAAATTATAACCAGTCCACTTTCTTGAATGATGACAGAAGTTGGATAAACTAAAAGCTAAAATTGTTTACATTTGGACAATTAGAAGAGAAAAGAAATAAAGTATGCAAACGATTCATGAATTTTTAAGATAATTGATTAATTTGATCATCGATTAGTTGTCAATTGTTAATTGCAACTCTTTTTCAGTGGGTGTATTTTATTCTTAATGTATTTTATATATTCATATATACTTTTCATTCTTTATAGTATGATGCCAAGTATTGACCCCTTTGCTCATGTTTTCAAATTTTCTAAAAACGTACACGGTATAAATCTTAAAACAGTTCAATTAGACTTAAATATAAAAGAAAGGTCATTGAAATGCCCCAAAATATTTTGATATAACAAAGAGATATGTACATTTATCGTCACATTTGTATTCTCAAAGCCAAAATCAACAAAAACAACCTTTCCCACTCTTTGCCACGCTAGGTTAAGCACTAATCTAAAAGTGTAATTTATTTTTCATGCGTGCTCATTTGTGTTTTAATTTTCTCATTCCTGCACCGTTTAGTGCAACTCTCCATGGCCTTGAGCATCATGAAAGTGCAATTAACACACTTAACTAATTCATGAGGAACATTGTGGAACTAACGAAGGGCATCACTACTGTATAGACGCCGCTGTCATTGGCCAATATCGTTATTGTTGTGCTTATAATTACTAAAAAAGGTCTAGCTGTCTTGAACATACTTATTGGGTTACCGCGACAATAAGCAGCAACCCCAAGCAGTTGGGGGTATTAACTTCACTGGTTTAACCAGTTAACAAACAGATGAGCCTTTTTTTTTTTTTTACCCCACACAAAAGAAGGAATGCACCCATAAGCAATGATGCCTAAAGGAACACTTGTGTGGCTTACAAACAAAACACTCTTGGTATGTCATTTTTAACTGTGGAATCATGATCACATCTTTTGCAAAAGGCGCCCTAATTAAAGCGCTAAATCATCACAAGAGGCGCTTACACCTCAAAATGGATGCCTCTCATTTATTTATTTTGTATCCCAAGCACTTTATCTCGCACAATGCACAAACGTTGTTCTTTATGTTGCTAGCAGATGAGATTAAATGTACTCTTAGTGTGCATATAAAGCCCATAAGTGGGAGGGAGGGGTGTAAAAAGCGCAGGCCTGCACCCCCCCCTCTTTCCGTCAACCACAGTTTGTTTGTTGGCTGCTTTACATTACACGTGATTATGCAAATCCGGAGCTGTTCCTGTGCATTATGGGCCAAACGCATCATCAAGATCTTTTCTAAAGCAGTCAAGGAGCTATTTCGGCATTCTTTTATTATCCGCAACAAAGAAAGTCTTTTGTTCACGCTTTGCCGCACACACACTTATAAGAAAAGGAGGGAGAAAGACACACACTAACACCCACACCCACACACATACACACCTAGATGCAGAAGAACCGCTTCTGCCTTCCGCGACTTACTACTGGCCCCTAGTGGTGCAAGACTCCCCCGTTTCATTCCGAAAGCCTGCATTTCCTTCAACTTCACCTGACTCCTGCCTCATGCCCCCCGGCCCCCACTCATGCCCTCTCTCTGCCTTATCATGCTCAAACATTTAAAGGCTTGATTTGTTGTATTGTATGACAGAGGGCACCCATTATGCGTCCACACTGTGTCCACAGTGGCTTTTTGCCTCAATGGCGGCCTCAAATCGAGTCAACAAAAACAGGAACCCTGGTGTTTTGTGGCTATTGTGAACCAAAGGGCCTCGTGTCAATAAGGTATTGTTTGGCCAGAGCGCCGCACCGAAACCGCTGTGAGAACGCTATCGGGGCCTGTGGACACGGAGGGTGTGCATAATGGCTCTAAAATCTAAATATGATTGTTTGGACAAGTTCCGGCACAAGTGGGGAACGAGTCTCGATGGGAAACTTTGAAATACTCGCCGCAGTGCAGCCCTGCAAAACCTTTTCGTATGAGCATAATCTATTTTCCAAGTAACTTAAATAAAATATAAACTGTTAAATATATTAAGCTGAGGTTGTGTATTCATTCTGAAAGTTGTAGTGTATGAATACATTTTCGTATTTAGACTGTAAAAATCGTCTGTGTCAGTTGGCGCAAACAAATAGGCTGGGACTATATATATATATATATATATATATATATATATATATATATATATATATATATATATATATATATATATAGCTGCAAAGAAAGATTGTTTAAATAGGCAATGTGTTGATAAATCAGTTTTGTTTTTTTTGTTCCCTTTTTGTTTGCTGCAATTGTTGATCCAATACAACGATACTTTGCGTTCATTTTTTTTTTTTTACTTTCTTTTTTTCCTTCCAAAATGTAATGGTTTTCCCCCAGTCTGTTATAAGTAGCTAATAGTATGCATTTTTACAATCCCCGTCTTTTCCCCTGTTTCTTCCGGCTCACAGCTATCCCGAGCCCTAATTGGTGCGATAACCTGGAACGGTGCTAATAAACAGCAGGGTAAAAAGGGTCAGCTTCGAGTGGCAAGTGCACGGACACACACCGTCAAGTCACTCATGTCAAAGGAGCAATTAGACGGGTTATAGAGGATGGCATCTCGGTCTCGGTGCGGCCCGCCACCGCTGGGAAGGCTTCTGGAGCAAAGAAGGCCATCAGTCAAAGCCAAACCACATGCATTCATTAGTCTCTTCAGCTGGACATCAATTATTCATTTCAAAGGGTGGCCACTGGATTATTTTTGTCGCCATCAGGCTTGTTGTAGCAAATCTTTATCATTGCTCGGTTGATTAAGTATGCATTGTTGTCAAAGTGCTCAATCATACATTATTTGAATTTATCAATCATAAAGGCCCGTAATCTTTTGCTTTTGCTTACTCTACCATTAGTGTTTAAGCCAAAGCTTAAGTTACTGTTCTTGACTTTTTATCGCCTCTGCCAAATACTTGTCTTGACTTGAAGGTTTACCCTGTCTTTATCTTACTTTTTCCTTGGTCTGAATTCCTTAAAGTCTGAGTTCTGGCCTACCTTATTCTCATGATTCACTTTTAGTTCCACATCATTTTGGTCTTAGCTCTTTCCCAACTCATCATAGCCTTGATCTATGTGTACATCTCCTTCATGCCTTAGTCTTGACTTAGTCTAAACGCCTTCAAGTCTTAACTGGAAGGCTCAACTTGCCTTTGTCTTGTCGTGGCTTTGTCTTGCCTCTCTAAAGTAGGCCTATAGGTCATGACCTCCCATGATTTTACTCTTTACTTAGTTGGTCTTAACTCCTCAATCTTGAGTTTGACTCAACACCTCCCAATCATAGTAATGATGTGAAGGTTTAATCTGCCTTTGTCTGGGCTTTGATTTTGTGTCAACTTAAATTTTTAATCGTCACTTGGTCCCACAGTTCTTAGGTCTTGACATGGTCTCAACTCGTAAAAATCTTAGTGTTCACCAAGATGTAACCAGCCTTTGCTTTGTCTGACTTACTCTCAACTCCTGATAGTCTTGATCTTCACTTGGTCCCACATTACTTGACATGACATAGTCTCAACTCATCAAAACCTTGATCTTCGTCTTCACGTAGACTTAACCTGCCTTTTCTTATCTTTGACTCGATCTCAATTCAAAGTCTGGATCGTGACATGCCATGGTCTTATTCTTCACTTGAACCCTACATTTCTTCAGTCTTGAATCGGTTTCAATTCCTTAAAGTTTCGATCTCGATTTGGTCTCAGTTCTTGTCATCTTGAATGCAGCATCCGTCCACTCAAAATAACACAGTAACCATACAATCGCTTCAAACAGCCCTAGTACTAAAACAACACAAAGTGTTACATTTCCAACTGCTTTAACCTCACCATATGCGGGAAAAATTAATGGCACAAAAAATAAAGGGATGCGGGTGTGTTATGTTTGAATCATAATCAAGGTCTAAACATTGTGAGGAGGTGACGGAGCGCAGACCTTGGACTTCACCCTCGTTTTTGAGCCTTGGCAGGCATTCCGCCATGACGCAATGAAAGGCCTCTGAGAGGGCTTGAAGCCCAAGCGGTGTAAAGCTCTTTTCATAGCATAGCTTTGCTTGTGAAAACAATAACCATTTTGCATTTGTGGTTAAATTCACAGAGGCCGTAACCTTATTCCTGCAACCATCGGTGGATTGGCTACACCCCCCAACCCCGTTTCCTTTGGGTTTGTGCTGCACTTGCAGAGCGAGTCTCTCCGCAAGAATGTGTCTAATTTAGTGGCTAAGAGGCAGATTTATACCTGTGCTAGTTATGGAGAAGGTTGCTCCCCAGAGAGGCCCGATGACTGTTTACGGGCGGAGCCACGATGCCTTAGCAGATGATGAAGCACCTGCCAGCGCTCCCTCACGTCTGCGTCGTCCCGTTGTGTCTGCCCCGCTTGCCTCGTCTTCCCGCTTTTTCCTCGCAGCCCGTTCTCATGCCATCCTTTTGCGTCCGAGCCCTCCTTGGGATTGTGTTGCTAACAGCCATTTCCCACTTTTCTCCCAAGAGCGAATCCATTTACTGGCCGGCTCTGCCGCTGAGCTTTCATCTGTATCCTTCTGCCTCTTCTCTCCTCCATTCTGCTCCTCCTATACACACACACACACACACACCCGTCAGCCATCAGCGCACAGAACTGTGGTCAGGTTTTGTTTATGGCCGGGAAAGGCAATATCGAGATTGTTTCAGAGCGGTGTCATCACTCGAGATGTATCGCTGTCAAGAGTGTGTTTTATACGTCTGGGCCAGCGGCCGCAGCCATTTTGGGAAGCAGAAAATATCATATCGTATGACCTCCTCCGGAATAAAAGTAAACTATCAGCTGTAAATCCGATACACAACTACAGAGGGGTGCGTTAAAAAGGAAGGGAAATAAGTGGGCTCTATAAAGATCGCCAAAGAAATAAAGATCGCTTCTTCCTGCTGTGAACATATTGAAATTGTATTCTTGACAAATATAAAACACGGGATAGTCATAGTTTTTAATGGGTTTCTACTAACAGTATTTTTCTGCTCGACTGTGATAAAAACACTTATACGCACTTTATGTAATTTGCACTTCTTTAAACAGCACATTAGTGAGGAAAAAAAACTGCTCCTGTTGTTGATGCACTTAAATATTTCATTCTTTAAACGGCCCAAATCATTTTAAAATTTCCATTGAAAAAAATGCATATAAAAGATGACATCTTACCTTTGACCCAATTTACACTTTGGGCTGACTTCATTTATTTTTGCATCTTTATGCAGTTGCATGCAGCATAACAGCTTAGTGCAGCTTCACCATGTCTGTTTTGAAAGCTGGGCTCCACTAAATTGTCATGAGTTTATAGATGTTAAAGTTGGCATGAGCCAAACCATTCAGTAAATGTAATGTGGTGATTCAATCGCTTAGTGGATAACGTAAAAGCAACACAACTAGATAAAACTCTTTGAAACTGCTTTTGGCCTTTGACATATGTGTTTTACATGTCCTTAGTATCAAGATGTCACAAAAGGCTGGATAGGTCATATTTGATCACTATAATGTGGAACTATACCACGCCTGTAATTAAATGTCAGTTTATAAACTCACAAATGCTAATAACACCCAGACCCTTCCCTGGCTGAGCCCGGCGCTTGCAATAGCCCATCCATCAATGTCCCTAATGAGGCTCCGTATAGACAGGGGAGACTTTCTGGGCCGTCCACTCCACTTAGTTTTTCCACGCTCATCACAACAACAGCCTTAACACCTTGTAAGTAGCAAGTAGGTCTATTACGTAAGGGAAATGCAAAGTGTCCGTCGCAACACCGCGTACCTTGACCATAGTCATGAATTAAGCTTTTCTCTCTTTGCGCCAACGAACAAGAAGTGCATCATCATTTTCTATCTTCCATATATTCACATCACTGACATACTGTAGATGCAAGATGGGTGAGCGCTACCGCTCACTCTTCAACCATCGTTTACCATCGGGTGTGCGCGAGGGACATGAGGCCTCTCGTTCAAGGATGCAATTAAGGGGATCGAACTGCGCCCCGGTGGCCGGTTGACAGCCCACTTTACATCCTGTCCCACAGCGACCTTGTCACAGGGGCAAGAGTGGGCTTTTTAGAACAAAGAGGGCAAATGGTTGCATCAACGCAGACTTTGGCCTCAGGGAGTTTTTTTTTTTTTTTTAAATGTGTATGCAAATATCCCAATATTTTCAGGTGTACTGACCTTTGAGTGCTCGCCAATATTTTATCGTCAAGCTTTTAGACTTTATTTAAATCAAGTTTAATAGTTAACAAATTCATATGTAATTGACACTCATTAAAGGGACAGTGTGTAAGATTCATACCAGTTTTCACTACGGACAGCAGGAGGTAGCGTTGTCCGTAGCTATAACAAACATGGCCGCTACTTTGTAGGTACTTTGTAGTTGTCTTCCAGCCTAAAACAATTCTATATGTGATGTGTATTCACAAAATCAGGCTTTTATCTTTGAAATTACTATGTTCTAATTCTATTTTGAATTCTTTTTAAAACGATATGTAATACATGGAGGTAGCTCAAAAATTGACATCAGTTACATCAGTTACCTCCATTTCAATGTTGTAGTTGGAAAAAAAAAACACATTTAAAGTTTTGGCACATTCATTTTGACATTATGCATTGTATACTAATCCCCTGTTTTTATAAAGTTTGATTCCGTTTTGAATCTTTTGGCGGCTACAGATAATGGATGGATGTTTAATTTTGAATGTACTTAAATTAACTGAGGTTGAATGTAAAGCCAAGCTTATTTTCAGCTCTATACTATGAGAGGTTTTGTTCAAAATCGTACTGATTTCAAATGTTTTGCACATTTTCCGACACTCTCCTTCACTAATGCTCTGGGTCAAAGCAAAAATGTCTGGATCCAAAATGTTTCTTGAGGTCGTGGATGTGGCTGAAACCGAAAGTTAAATCAATACGTGTTCTTTTCAACTCCGTACCGGTCGCACTTCTCATAACCGCTTTTCCTTCAACCCTTCACTTTGCCGTTTGCCACACTTTAAAGATTTATAACTATGTGGTCTAGATATCAGGCCCAAACTTCGTCTCGATATATCAATACATGACAAGAGGAAGTGACGTTTGACAACTTGCAACCCGCTGCTGCGACCACATCCAAGCTCTGATGTAGGAGGAGGAAAATGGTCGCCTCACTCATGTCAACTTATCATGTTTGAAACCTAGACAGTTGTTGTCGTTGGTGCAGGCCCATAATTTGATGCCATTAAAAATGTCTAGGGGGAAAGTTGAGGGGGAGGCGTGTTTCTAAAGTGAAACAGTTGCCGGATATCTCCGTGTCTGAAACTTTTTGGCATCTCTTGAAAGCATAAAGACTAGTTGGCGCTCTGAAGTAATGATCGTAAAGTCAATCACGATCGCTCGAATTACCCGACTGTCAGTTCATCCCCTCTCAGCCGACGTCGACGCGAGATGCGCGCGGGGGCGTTGAAGGCCCCCGCATACGTATGTGTTTGCACATGTGTTCATGTGACGTGTGGACACGAACGTGCACAGGACAGAAACGGCGGAGGAAGGGTCCGATTCGTTTTTTTTTAACCGTTCATAAATCAAAACTGTTGACATGTTGTCTTAAGGAAATGGGCGGCCCCAAAAAACAAGAAAATGATCTTTAATTGTTAAATTTTTAAAACCCCGAGCGGTAAAATGATAACGCCCCTTTGGTCCGAGAAACTCTCACGCTGTGAATGGCTGCCCGTTGCAAAAATGTTGCCGGGAATTACTGTCAGTTGTTCTGATTTGTATGCGTGACGGGCCTTTTCATGTCAAAAGAATACTAGACCCCACAAGCTCTTTACATTACGGGCAAACATTTGCAATTATGATGAATTCCGCCCGCTTATCTCAAAAGGAACAGGTTCTTACTGATGGACAAGTCGACGTTTTAATGAAATAAACGGCTCTGAGCTGATGAAATAAAGATTGCTCCACCTCAGGGCGCTCTCAAATTAAATTATCAAGATGACTATGTCCATGGTGGCCTCATTAACTCGGGTACGGGAACAGCAAGAGCTCCGCGCTTGGACTCTGTTTGAATTTCCAAAAGTGTTCACTGGCAACTCGTAGGTCAGATATCATCAGTTACGGGACACTGATTAACACTAGAAAACGTTGAAATGGTAATCATATATTTACAATCAAATGGTCAATCTTGCACAGCCGTTTCAGAAACATTTCATCATTATCGTATATTGCGGACTATAAGGTGCCGTCTCAATGAACGGGGCATTACAGTGAAAAACGTTTTACCAACATTCGTTCTGAGCTAGCTCCATCTATTATAGTATATCCGCTTAAAGGGAATTAAGTGTAGAATCCGAATATTGTATCTCAATGTCTCGGTTTTCTTTTTTGGAGACATGAGCATGATTTGGTGGAAACGCATTACTTATAGATAGACCAGAAAGCCAAAGAAAAATCAAAACACACTCGTGCGCTTAATGCAACGCGGCAACCTTTGAGCCAATGAACTTTGGAGACTCCTCTTTACTGTATATTGTTGCTTGGCGTTCCTCCTCCTGTCCCGGATCTACGCTTTTTCCCGTGATAGTGAACGTCCAACTGGATCCTTTTGACTCCACAGGGACAACTAATGTTAAAAGCATGTGTTGTCCCTGGAGTACTCGTGAGTGGACACCGACGCAGATAAACACGCAGCACGACGGCACGTCAGAAGTCGCTCCCCGTTAAAACAATGTTGGTGCTGGCGCGAGGGAGGGGGCGGCGGCGGCCTGCGACTGGCAATGGGAAACACCTGTGTTGGGGTGAACGTCAGGGCAGTGGGTTGGAGGGCAGCGTTTTACCACTGTTTTAAAAAGGAAGCCGAAGCAAAGGGAGGGTCAAAATTTACAGTGCTCTACAAAGGCTCACATCCTCCTTTTGCTGTTGAGAAAGTGCAGTCTTTGGGAATTAGCTTTTCTAATGTCCTGTTAGCAGCCACTTTAAATGGTGTGCCTACTATATACGCTGTCAGATCAAAATGTTCAAGCCTTGCCAAAAAACACATCAACAAAAATGATGATGACCAACAAAAGATATTTTTAATTAAAAAAAAGTAGTTTATGGTATTGTACTGTATAGTAACATCCAATAATAACGTCATTGAAGCTAGTGTCATTAGCCTCTCTACAATATTTTGCATTGCGTGTTAGCGTCATTCTCGCTGAATGTTTTTAAACACGCAAAAGTGTACATATTTGATACTATAATAATACTATAATACTATAATTTATACTTGTGATTGTACTCATTTAATTACTAGCTCACAAAAAAAAAATCAGGCCCAATAATCAGTAATAAGTTTTTTAAATACATTTTATCCTTGTAAGTGCTACATTTTGTCATTCATTTCACTCTATGTTTTCCATCTACATAACCAAACGCATAAAGAAATAAATAATAACAATATGGCTATTGAGGAGAATCTCAAATTCCGTTCACCACTGGCTTTCTTCACCTCCTGCATTTGAAATCGTCTCTCTGAGCTAACATCGCCTTCAGTCAGAAATGTAATTATGACTGTAATCAAATTTTATTTTATTTTGATTCCAGCTTTATTACTTCAAGGTAATATGACTGGTAACATCTCAACCCCTTGAGCACTCACAATAGCTGTTGTTTTATAGTACATTAAAAAGGCACATTAGAAAGATAAGCATCGAGGATTCAATCGCGTGTTCCGTAACATCCATCTCCGAGAAAGTGTGCATACGGTAAAAATAAAACATGTAAATCCCCAATGCCATAAAGAACGCGCAATAGAGCGATTCCCTTTTCCACAGCCGTGAGCTTCCTCTCTGCCGCCCGGCGCCTCACCTCGCAGTCAGGTTGATCATCCCATCCTCTGCATCGTCTGCATCCCTGTCCTGAGGCCCCGGCTGTCAATTTATCAGCCCCTGCCTTTTAATTCCACGCTTTCCGCGGCGTGAGCATCCGTCTCCGCTGTCTGCCTGCGCCGTTAGAGCATCCAGAGCGTGGCGGCGTACGGCTGACTGATGTGGAGCCCGCGACTGACAGGTGGAGGAAGGTTTGCAATGGAGTAATGATCCCTTTTGCACTAGAAAAAGCTGCAGGATAGTGAAGCTTTCACTCTGCGTCTTCTGTTGTGTGCCCAAATCAGTGATACGCAAGTTTGTGTATGTTTGTGTTGCGGCATCGTTTGCTTAGTATGAAGCTGTCCCGTGTAGACCGAACTTCCATACCAAAAACTCATCGCATTTGATATTTTTCGGTTATTTGTTGTTTCTGGGATTTGTAAATACCATATGACTGCATATGATAGCATGTCATATAGTTCCATATGCCGGGTCATATCATGCCATGTTGTATACCATGTCATAATGTGATATGCCATCTCATTGTGTACCATCCCATATCATATATCACATGTTTCATAGCGAAATTCCACGCTATACCATAAAATCCCAAACTATGCCTTACCATAGCAAATAATATGTCATATTCTGTCATCCAATAACATACCTTGCATGTTAAAATATATGGCATTACTGCATATGAATGCTAAGTAATGTATTGCGTCATATCATATATATCGCATCATATAGAATATAGTATCAAATATCATATAATGATGTAAAATATCATATATCATGTAACATATTTGTCATATATATCTTATATCATGTCATATATCATGTATCATATATAATTACGTAAAATATATCATGTAACATATCATTTGTCATATCTCATATATCATGTCATATATCATGTATCATATATATCGCATATCCTATCATATAACATATATATATACCATATATCATATCAAACAATACTATTCCATAAGCCATGACATATATTGCCATGTTGTATCATACCATAATATGCCGTCCCACAGTATGACATACCGTATCGTGTCGTATCATATTGTATCAAATATCGTGTAGAATATATATCACACCATATCTCATATCAAATAGTATCTCATACAACCTATTTTTATCTATTATTTCATACTGTTTCATACATCATATATAAGATATCTACTGTATCAGGTCATATCTGTTATCTCATATTCTGTCATGAAATATGATACAGTATATATAATATATATATATATATATATATATATATATATATCTAATATATATTAAGTCATATAATATAAAATGTATAAGGGAGTAGCAAAAAATTCCATATCATAGTATGCCTTGCCATTTCACCTCATAAATCATGTTTCATGATACCACATCATAGTACAGAATCCGTCAAAGTTTGCAAACACCATCAAATTCAGATGGTCTCAAAGACATTCAGTGGTCAAGAAATTAAAGCTATTAACTCTTGAAAACAGAGCTGTGAAGTGAAAGTCAAGGTCGTTAAGCATTAACCACTTTATAAAGCGGACTGCGAAAATACAAAAAAGTGCAAGCTTAAGTTTTGAACTATGATTTTGGACATAGGAGGTGTCTGCCCAGTAGCTAGTTGTCACTGAGAACGGGTAAAGACCCTAAGACAAATTCACCTCTCAAAATTTGTCACAATTTGTTTCTGTCAGCACAGCGTTTGCTTCGGGCAAAACTATTTTAATCTGCAGCCTCCGTGTTGATAAATGAGAAATCAAATATATTCCAGAGCTCATAAGTATGCAATTACTGTATTATATTAATGCTAAAGTTTCTCGCGCACCGTCTGAAAGCAGGGAGAGACAAATCTTACAGATGACACGCAAAATATCATAAATTCTCTCTTAATTTTCGGTGCGTCGTCGCCTTCCTCGTCGTAATCCCCTCTCCGCCTCTTCATCACTCTCTCCTCCATCACACTCCAGCTCGCCGCGTCTAACCAAATTAATTACTGTGTGTTTTATTTCATGCAGGTGTCAGGATGGAATGATGAATGACTTGTAATATCAACACAATGCAATGAAGGCGATGCGCCTGCTTATGTCGCTGTAGCGCTTACATGCAGACAACGCACACACACGGTGTGCACAAAGTCTCCAGGGCTGCCCATATCCACTTTCATATATGATATTAACTTACAGAGGGAGCCATTACGGCCGCAATGTCATTACCAGTGGTAGCAGCAGGGGATGATAATAGAAGTGAACTTTTCAAAAAAGAAAAAAAAAGTCCTCATAATTGCAGGCTGGACCCTTCTTGGTAACATTTCATATTGCTACGTACTGTACACCGGTCCCCTCATTACGGCCACAGAGCATTTGCGATGTTGTGTAACGAGCGTCGTTCCACTGAAGGTCATCTTAATGGGCTTCGACTTGTAGTCGGGGGGCCAGAGGTAATATTCTAATGAGAAAAAGCCGCTGTGCCAATTTAGCAAATCTGCACGGATGCTGTTTTATTGTAGCTTTTCTACCCAAAGCCTTTTGTCGTCATTGGCAACGGCACTCGTCCTTTCCGGTCCGCTTTGCCGCTCAGTAGATTTAACACAAGCATACACACGCACTTATTTATTCCGCATTTCAAATCTACTTCACACACCGCTCGGCGTTTATGGGAAGCTACAGTTAATTCATTGTTTACTCACAGCTGGGCGAGCATCGGAACCAGCCGGCAAAAAGAATGAACATTAACCCCGCCAATGCTTGTGTGCATTTGTGGGCTGTCCATGCATGTAGTTTATTGTGAGTTTGCCGGAGCTCGCGTCAGCTTCCGCACAAGGACAAGAAACGGGATTTGTTTTCATTAAAATATCTTGACTTTGGTCTACTGATGATTTGGACGCATTTTTCAGAGATTGTAGGAATTGGTAGCAGGCTCAGTATGTCGCCGTAACATACGATGCAGTGGCATCATTTCAAGCAAGTAGTAACCTACAGTACCATACAATAAGGAATACTCAATGATCTCAAATCAACAGATACATTGAAATCAATTAATTGCAGTCCGGGTGGCACGTCCGCTTCCCAGAGTCTCTGTGGTCCCTGCTATTGGTTAATCGTATCGCCCAAATAAATCTTCACACTTTCATACAACATCATTTCTTATCACGCTATTTCATTTGTAAAACCCAACCAGAGCCTCGCTTTTATTATCTGTACACGTCTTTTAATTTACCTGGTAAGGTTCGTTCAACAGAAAGAAGTCAAACTGATTGTATTCCACAGCTTCAACATTGACAACGAAAAAAAAATGTTCGCATTTTTTTGAAAACCATAGATCCAGGAACCTCCATTTTGAGAGAAACGCAAAACAAACTCACAGCGTAATATCGTAATGAACCGACACCACTTGACTATCTTCGACATTGTTTTTTTTTTTTTTTTTTCTCCATTTCTCACTCTGTGAAATTTGCATTTTCAGCAAGCGGTCCCTTCCTGTTGGTTGGCCCGTAGCCATTTTAAGGTTTTTGCAGATGCCCATCCTCAAAGTTTGATTTTCAAATTAAAACTACTAGTTCTGTTTGAGAACACGGTGAACAAAACGTAACTTCAACTCTACTAAGCAACTCTAAATGCCTGCAGGCATGTACACTTTGGGGATTTAAAAAAAAAAAAAGATGTCGTTTGTCAAATTCCAATCAAAGCACAAAGGTGCGTAAAGCACTTTTCAATCAGCGTGCGCCAAAAACGGCCGGGCGCGGAAGAATAAGCCCGCTCGGCACGCGGCTGTGTAAAAGTGTGCGCAAGCTTTAGAGGTGATAAAAACGGCAAGGCAGCAAATATCATCTTGAAGATAAGACGCCATCCTGCTTTCCACGGGCCACATCCGTTTTTATTGCATCTGGCAGCGAATTAAGGCCCGTGTGGAATATAAAGGACTATTGAAAATGAAACCCCGGGCAAAGACCGCATTCAGCCTGAATGCTTTCTTCCCTCAGCGCCGTCGTTCAACTTTGATTCTCACACGGGGTCCTCTGATGACGATGATGAACCATAAAAAATGATATAGCTCAATAAAAGTACAAAAAGGCCCGAGTTCGTAAAGAGGACCTGAGGGCCATGTTAGGTTCGATGCATTTCTCCTCCCTCTGCTGGCTTTTAGAGATGATTACCTCGGATATTTATGGACGAAACACTTTTTGATTACGGCGACTTAAGCGTGCCGTCTTTGTGTCCGTTTCGTCTTACATGTGCAGATCCTACAATAAACACCTAAAATGGTGATGGTAATCCATATGAAGATTTACGCAAAGTAAGGCCAGTGACGGCGTTTTCGTAATTGTATAACCAGCAACGCTGATCATGTAATTAGATGCCACCCCAAGTGGACAAAAATAATACTCGCACCTTTGCCAAAATAGTGAGGAGGCATATTGCAATTCCAGGTTTTGTTTTGTTTTTTTGCTGTACCATAATGAAGTGTAATTACATATCCACCCCGGTAGGTGGCAGTGTAGTAGCACTTATGTAATGGTCTTACTAATTTTCGGGAGAATTGTCCATTTTGGGATTTTTACAAAAACAATGTCCTTGAGGTCTAGACTTTCATTTCCCAGCAGCCAATACAGTAGGTTCAAATTGTAAATGAAATGTACGGAAAAAGGGGGATTAGTAGATGACATGCACCATTAAAAGATGAACGTGCCAAAACTGTTTTGGTTTTTTTCTTTAAATTAAAACCAAAAGGTTTTGTTTGTTTGTTTTTTTTTTTGCGACACAATAATGAAGTGTAATTACATATCCACTCCAGTAGGTGGCTGTGTAGTAGCAATTATGTGATGCATTTTCATAAAACTAGTCTTACAAATTTTCGAGAGAATTGTCCATTTTGAGATTTCTACAAAAACAGCGTCCTTGAGGTCTAGATTTTTTATTTCCCAGCAGCCAATACAGTACATTCAAATTGTAAGCAAAATGTACGAAAAATGGGGAATTAGTTGATGATATGCACCATTAAAAGATGAACGTGCCAAAACGTAACTGTTGTTTTTTCTTTAAATTAAAACCAAAAGTCTCAAAAACTCTGACCAAAGTGGAGATTTGCCAAATTCTCTGGCTCCGCGTTTGCGTGTAGCAATCATAAACGGATTTACGCCATCATATTCCCCACCAAAGACGTCTATGAGGTTTAGAGACGAAAGTTCTTTCTGATTGGACGGAATCTGTTAAAGCTAATCTTACCTAGCGGCTTAGAATTTTATAAATGAATAAAACCATACTATGTGTGTGCAGTGTTTTTTTTTAATTCATACATTTATATTTTCCATATTTGTATATTTTTTATGCCTGTTATGCCCTTGCTTCTGTATGTGCCAAAACGAGCATCGCAACAGCAAAACTCCCATTGCTTTACATCTATCAACATTATTAATATACATATATAACTTTATAGCAGAATTGTAAAACTGCCAACATTCGAAAGGCCAAATGGACTCGTTGTGGTCACCTCGGAACTCCGATTCAAACCTACTTAGAGATGCTTCACCTGCTTCCATATGTCATAACACCATTGGCTTTTATGTCAATATGCCACACCAAAGGAGCCAACCGCGAGTATTATTGGATGTGCTGGTGACGCTTTTATCCTCTCGTGTGATGTGACTGCAACACCCCGATGCATGCGGGAAATAATCAGGGCCGCGCAGGCCGGGGTTCAGACATATGCAAATATGTCATAAAAACAATACCGCACATGTTGAAAAAACACACACAATGCATCCCTGCGCAGGCATCACACAACAGAGGTACTCAATAGGGGATACAATAACAAAAACAAAACAAAAAACAAGAAGCGCCAAACGTAACCCCTTGACAAAACTCTCCCCAAGTGCATTTGCATAAAACATTAAGCTTAACAAAATGATTACACCTGACAAGTTGAGTCGGAGGAAGAACATCGCCGGTGGCAGGCGCTTTACTCGCACATCCCCGCCATCATTCTCTCATCAAGCGAGGCTTTCACCGCCGCCTTTTGTAGGCGCTGTCACGCCGCCGCCTCGTGATTAATCCTTCGCCTTTTGTTTTTACCCCCCTTTCTCTCCTTACGCCCCCCCCCCCCCCCCCCCCCCCCCCCGCAAAATCCAATAAGTTGCCCTTAAATCAGGTTACCCTGCACCTTGCAGATAGGAGCATTGTGACGGATATGCCAGGGAAAAAAAAAAAAAAGCATGCCAGGCTCTCGCGCGCCGGAAGAACTGTGAAATCGTACTGCTGTGATTGCGCGTTTTGGCGCTAAGTGTTTGTCTTGTAATGCAATTAAAAGCGCGTGTAAGCCGCCTCCGCACACCTACCGACTATTGTGCGGCATATTTAATAATTTTATACGCGCTCTTTTGTGACATTGCCCCTGAGGAGGAACTGAATAATTTGGGGTAGCGTCGTGAAAGAATAACTTTTTTTTTTTTTTAGAGAGCAGATGACAATCAAAACGTTAATATCCTTCTCGGTCGTATTACTTGAGAAAAAAAAAAGTTGAACGTTGAATACTTTGCTGAAGGATAGCTCGCAGATAAAGACGGGCAGATTATTGCCTCCTTTCATATCTGCCCCCCCGGCGGCACCGGGTTATGGTAATATAGTTTTTGAATATGTGCGAGCGCAAAACTTAAGAAATGAGTGCTGATAAGGAGTGACAGCGTGACAGAGGCGGCCCAGATCTGCCGGCGTGACAGGTGATGTCAAGAAGCTGCGGCGACGCTGTCACCGTGACAAACTTTTCAAAAGAACAACACGGCATTATTGAAGCGAGCTGCTGCCAGCCTGCGCTGACAGCGTCGTCCCAACCGGAAAAAATGGAAACGTCGCCTAATTATGCATGCCTTTTTCTTTTCACCCAAAGCTTAAACTTTTAACGTATGTCAACATGCTTGCGGAGGAACACTTGCTAATACCAACACGGAAAAATAAAGTTAGGGTTCTTTTGGAAGCAGAATGAGATCGTGACCTCCGCTAAGGAGGTTAGCGTATCGCCGGCTTTGTTGGGTTGTCTGCAACTTCCGATCTGCTGTCTCTGAAGAGAATTCCTGGAAACTCCCAGTGCCGATGTCAATCAACATTTTTGACTCGCAGACTCGTTCAAGCATGTTTACCTTTGTTTTGCAACCAGCATTACATAAGTGCCATCCGTCCGTTATCTTACGCTTTTTCCTAGATCGCTTCTAGGCGAAATGCTAAAACCAACTGACTTGGTTGGCATGACTTTATGGGAAAAATTCTGAACAGACATAATGAAACTATAAATGTTTAGGTATAATGTATGCTAAGAAATAATAATATGAATGAACACACGCGTATCCTAGTGGCCTATGAAAATTTGGGAAATAATGCTCCACATTACCGTATTTTCTGCACTATAAGGCGCACCGGATTATAAGACGCACCCTCAATTTATGACATATTTTAAAACCTTTTCCACATATAAGGTACACCGGATTATAAGGCGCACCCTCAATTCATGACATATTTTAAAACTTTTTTCAATCACAATATAGTAATACTCAATGTAATAACAATAATAACTCAAATAATAACTCTAAACTCTCAATAGCATTATAACTAACTCAATGTCAATATGAGCAACCTTGTTCAACTGTAAACACACAAAAGAAACAGGTAAAGCTTACTTTATCACTTCATTCCCCATCTATGAATACCAATCTCAATATTGATCCATATATAAGGTGCACCTGATTATAAGGCACACCATCAAATTAAAAAAAAATAAAAAATAGGCTTTTGGTTGCGCCTTATAGTGCAGGAAATACAGTATATTGTAGGCTAAATCCTAAAAACAGCATCTTTTTTTTAAATTTATTTTTACCCTTATGTCACGAACAATTGACTTGCGCATGCACATACAACATGACATTATGGGAAAAAGTTCCGGACTAATTAATAATACTATAAGTATTTTTACTTACTAAAGTTAATTTTTAAAGTATTGTTAAAATGTAAGCAATTTTTTTTCCTCATGCGAATGACAGTACCCCATAATGGTATGGGAAATCATGCTCTATTTTTTAGCATTTAGCTTTAAACAAGTTTTCAACTATGTTTGAATGTATTTGCAGGTATACATTCAAGTCTGTGTGCAAATATGTTTGAACATACAGTACTTGCTAATGTGTTTGTGTGTACATTTCAATGGGGTTTGCCAATCAAAAATGTTTAATCCACATTGGCAACTCCACACTGTTACACTGACGTACTATACTATTTTTATAGCCTAAAAACAGCCACTAAAATACAAAATTACTGCACCATACTTTTTTGTAGACTAAAATGTTTGGTACGGTTCAAAGTGACGATATATGAGTGTTAAAAAAAAAGAGCGGGCATACATTTGGTGATATGTTGGCACTTTTCATTCATACCGTTGTTACCATTCGATGACGTTAACAGAAGCACTTAAAAAAAAAACACGAATAGCACATTTAAGATGCTACACACCCAAAAAAAAATGAACAGGCATAGATGTAATTGGATGATTCAACAGGCTCCTTTTAAACTACATGGTAACATGGCCGTCACGGGTTTGACTACGCTGACGTTTAAGTCCACTCTCGTCTACCGTAAATCATAGATTTGCAAAATCATGATGGTCTGGTGGGTAGCAAATCTGCCTCAGTGCTCAGAGTCTCTGGGTTTGGGTCTTGCCTCAGCCGTCCTGCGTGAAGTTGACTTCTTCATGGTAATTTAGCTATAGTATATGTACAATGTGATTGGATGCTTTTCAAAGTCAGCTGATTTAGGGCATCTTGCGCAACAATCATTCATTCGAGAAAAGGGGCTATGGAAAATGGATGAGTGGCTTTTTGTTTTAAAATATCTATTGAATGCGTGGGACCTGCAGTCGCCGTCTTCGGACATTCAAATAACAGGAGCCTTCCCTCCAGACAACCTTAAATCTGATTCTAGTCTGCTCCAATAAAGTTGAAGAATCAATGGTAATTTTGCTCAAGCCCTAAACGAGCAACTTTGTTGTACATTAGTCTTGAGTTGATAGCAGCCATCTTTAAAAAAATGACTTTTTTGCTAGCAAACTTGCTGACTGAGAAGACGCACGCTGTCTCCAAACAAAGCAGCTGGACCATTGTTTAGTCCTTACCAGCTGTGTCTGTTTTCATAACCCAATTTCCTTTAGGTCTATGACACCTCCCCATTAAATCTGCGGCACAGGGAGACATACCATGTTGCGTTTTACGATTTTTTTGAACTTTTGTCCTCATGACAGGGCTTGTCCGGAGTCCTAGCGTGTGTCTGTGTGGAGCACGGGTATGTGTGTCAGTATGCATGTGCGAGTGACGTTGAAGAGGAAGGCAAGGTCTGTAATCACCTAATCCAAACATACACTCGGGGAATCTCATTACTGAACCTAACGGTTCCATTTGAACCTTATCTGGTTTCAATCAGCCGCCTCTCATTTGGAGCGAGGCGCAGAAACTCGATGCCTTTTGTCTACAGCCAAGGGGGTCCCCCGTTGTTGTGTGTCCTGTCTGTCACCATCTTCTGCAAGCCCCAAAGTGTTTTTAGATGCGCCGCCGCGACTTCGGCGACCGTCAAACGGGCTACTTCTCGTCAACCGAGCTCGGAGGAGGTAAAGAGTGACATCAGCACAACCACTGGGAACTCAGGCTAACCCCACACCCCTCCACACTAACCCAGCTTTGCCCCCCCCAGCCCCTCATCCGCATGCAAACGGACATTAAAACGAAACCTGACCCTAGCCCTGGAATCCGTTTTTTTTTTTTCCTCTCTCTTGCCAAACACGGAATCCTGAAGCCTGTGTGCATGTGGTCCGCTTGGGGGAAGGTCAGTCAGAGGTGAGTTGGATGCGACGTCAGCCCCTGAACTGCATCTCAGGAATCCCCCGGATTAAAGAACTCTACAAGTCGAGAGATAATCACAGGATCTGGAATTCACAATAACAAACTGGTCATATATCTACCTGTCTCCGGTCTTCCTCCCTCACACGGCCACAGGGTCAGCCGAATGACTGCATTCCATCAAGTGTGTTTTTTATTTATTTATTTATTTATTTTTATCCCTCTGAGCCTCTAATGATTTGCCTCCAAGGATCAAATATGGGTTCAAAAAGAGAGAACTATCAATTGTCGTCATACTTGAGCATCCTTTGGAAGACTTACTGTGTGTTTGGGGTTCAATCCAGCTCATGAGTCAAAAAACAAACAAAAGAAAAGCAAAAAAAACTTCAAACTTCAACTTCCAATCCACAAAACAACCATATTTTAGGTAGTCTTATGAGTTATTTATTTTGATCTTTTTTTCACTGCTACCCTCGCTAACACTCGCCAATATTCGTCACCTAAAATGAACTGGCTATTTTGGAATTTCTCAACTACCATGTTGTCATAGATCTTAAAATATTCACATTTTTGACAAGGTGTCCTTTATAAAAACATCCATTCACTCAATCTTAAATCGCGCCTTCATGCTCTCTGCAGTGTCGTTCGCTGGCTTAACAGTCAAATCACTAGACAAGCGACATACAGTACAATACATCTTCATTTATACAGCGTTTTCCCAACAGCTGCAGCAACACAGAAAACAATTTACCGAACATATCAGATAAAAACATTAGCAATAAGAGAAAGACCATTTAACCGTGTAGAGTGCTTATCGTACTCTAGCTCTGTGATTGCTACTGAACAGAACATTGCGAAAAATTAATAGTTTCACATCTAAGATCTTTGTCAGTGGATATGAGACGAGGAGTTCGACTGTCCATTCATTAGCAGGTTTCGAGCTGCTGCTGTGTAGGATCTCAGGTTAGAGGTCTGGCGCTTGGGAACGCTTCCTCTGAGATTTCCCTCAGTGCCACAGCATGCCGTGGCGCTTTAGCCATTTCTGGCTTGAATTAAAAGTCCAGCAGGAAAGCTGTGACTTTGTGTCTGCAACGGGGTCAGCAGGGTCCGCTGTAGAGGGCTCCTAGGGCAGGTATGATTTACATAGCGGTGTGAGAGAATCCAGGATCTAAGTCTCTTCGTTCCCAAAGGAGAGGTGCCACATTGTGATACGCATCTGATTTATGTACCCTGCGTTTTCTCCTACATCGGCTGACAGTGTCATTATTTATGTTGTGTTTGTTGTGATTATTGCGGTTTTAGCTTGGCCATGTTTGTTTAAACCAGTAGAGAGATTCAACTGTCTTGTCATCAGATCTTTGCTTTGTTGATGTTGTTGTCCGCATATGCTCAGTCGAGACACTTGGGATAATATATCCCTTTGCTTTCTGGTCGTAAGAGAAGGTAAGGTAGGGGAAATTACCTTACAACGAGGGCAAGGGGTTGCCGTAGGACAGTAAGCTATTTCGTCAGCGCAAACTATAGTAAATAGCCCGAGGTTATAGGAGGAACTAATGTCTTGTCCAGAAGAAGCATGAGACACAATAAGAGCTTGTGGAAAAACTTTTGAAAATGCTCACAAAAATGATACATTTCGTTATACTTCTGCAGTGGCGCTGTAGATAGCATTTCTCAGTCTGTCACGCAATCAGTCTGGATACTGATATTTCTTGGGAATTCGGGATTAGGGCTGCATGATCAATTCAAATATTGATTCCATACTACAAAAAAAAAAAACAGAACAAAAGAAAAGCACATCCATAGCAGACTGTTTAATTCCTCCCTCACTGCCGCATTCAAATTATTTGCTTTGGCGGTTGAAAATCGAAGGGCCGTAAACATTGACTTCCTGCACAAGCGGAGATAAATAAATTTCGGTCGTATTGACAGCAGCCAAACAGAAAAGCTATTGCTCGGCTTTTAATTATTGAAGACATTGATCAGCAAAGTGATTCATTTGCCACGGTTCGGTTAAAAAGCCTAATTGAGTCACAGCGTGCTGGTCTAAAAAGGCTTTTATTTGTTCTTTTGCTTTGGATCATAGAAAATTGTGATGAGACACGCAGACTTTGGAAAGTCAAAGGTTGGGGATGATAATCACCAATTTGGCAATGTTTTGCCTTCATGGTGTGTGGCTTCTTGTTCTGTTTACTATGTTACCAATCTCTTCAGATGAATCATTAGGGAAAGAGTACTTCAGATAAGTGATAGTGCTACTAGTTGTTCATCAAGTAAAATTAATGCCATGCTAGCGTTAAGTATAGTACTAATCGGAAGCAGTTTGAAACTTTGGTTTTCTCTGCTCTCAATATCAGGACCATTTTTTCTAAGTCTCCGATTGGGTGTTGGGAATGGGGGTGGGGATCATACCTCACCATCTCAAAGAAGAGAGAGATGGGAATGTGGAGATTAATGGCATTCCAAAGAGAAGACGGGGCCTCCAGGTTGTGTCCCCGGCGCAGTTTGAGTTTGCAGGGAAGAGTCAGACATTAGGACTGGAAGAAATTATGAGATAAAGAGTGAGGGTAATGGAAAAAAAATTGAAAGAGAAAGGAGGTAGGGGTTGGGGGGGGGCACCACAGGAAGAAAAAGTGGGTTGTTCATTATCTAGATAGATAGATCAGATGGAATGGAAGCTTGCATCAGAATGAAGGCAGATGCACTTTTGGCAATGACTCACAAACGCGTCTCATTGTCACATGACCAAACTCTGACAACAGGTGAGCCGCGATTGGATGTTGCCTGTGCCCTGAGTAACTCTAATTTTATTATCAGACAGTAAGGAAAAACAGCTACCGTATAAAATAAATAAAAATAAGGCCACATATCATTAAAGCAAGATTTTGTGTTGGCTCCGCCTTCAAATTAAAACCATGTACGTTTCTCTTTTTTACATCTTAATGAGTATAATTTATTAATTTTTTGTATATTTTCTAAGGTAAGCCACAATCAAATCCTGAAATTTTCACAAAAATCAATATTGCGCCTAAAAATTACCTTCTGAATGTTTGCAGAATGGAAAATGACTCAAATTTGACCTATTATTACAACCTGATGCACCTTATAACACAGTACATTATATATAAAAATGTCCAAAAATAAACCTGTTCTTTGAGACTTCATCTTATAATACGATATATATATATATATATATAGAGTAAGCAAATATTCCCTGAGCAGATTAAACTGACACCGCAAAGAAAGCAGCATGGATGTCATAGCAACAACTTTCATCCTTTACAAATTCTATAAAGACAATACACACAGTCAAACCACAATAAAAAATACTGTAAATGTGCTGCGCCATTAATAACAGACAAGTTAAATTATGGCGGGATACCACATGGCTTTGTCACATTCGTTGCTCATCGAAACGATTCTCCTACATTACATAGTTTGGAGATACATGCTTTTCATTCATGACGGAATGCTCAAAAGAGTCTTCAGCATACGCCGTCATCTGCATTTATCGGGCTTGTAGTCATTTTGAGTGAGGCTTGTTAATGATAAGTGGAAGTGCCGTGTCGCAGCTTCTGGCTGGGATAGTACTTTGGCGAGCCCAGCACTCCCTCGGGTTTACTCGGGAGGAACGCTTTGCAGACCGGTGCGGCGGTGGGGAGGACCCCAACTCCCTCGCCGTGCCTGTCTGCTTCCAGCAGTTTATGGAGACACAGCACGTAAAGTGACAGTTTGATCCATGCCAACCGTTTCCCGCAGTCGTCATGTTTCACAATTTATCTCCGTTTTCATGTGTTTGTCCGAAAAGCTTTCTCCGCTCATCCTCTGTTTCATGCTATTTTTATGATGATGAAAGAGAGACCCTGCAGAAAGGCAGATCTGGCCTTGTGCTGCGGCGCTTCCTAGGTCTGCAGGATCTCACTCAGGAAGCACTCTAAACAGTGCCGGGCAGAAATATCGACGCTCAAGCGGAGTTGTTTAATATTCCCTTTCCTCTGCAGATATGGACACGAGGGGAATATCTGTCTCTTAGGATCCTGCCACCGTCCGCCCCATTGGAGCTATCTATGTTCCAAGCGGAACTCAAACAATGACATTTGCTACGAGACAAGGGGTCTATTTGCAGCTTTGGGTCACTTCCAAAGCATCAGGCCTCAACCTTTCAGGGCCCCACGTCCATTTTTAGTGGCGTGCGCAGTGAAAACAAGCATCGAGCGCCGGTTTGTCTTTTACAGCTTTTGCATCGTTTCCTGCCTTTGATCGTCATCTCCCCTCGTTCTGCACAAACGAACACAGACAAAAACAAACTCGCGTCATACGCCGACGCCTCCGTCTCAGCCCTCCCAACTCTAATGAGTCTTTCAACTATGAGTGATGATAGACTGTTGATTTCTATTCTTCAGACTGATCGTTTCAGGGAGTTGCTCCTGCTGCCGAGGTGCCTGGGGCCCATACCATGGACAGATCCGCCCTGGAGGCCCCAGGTACAGACACTCATCCTTCTATAGTTAATGAGTGATAAAAAAAAATTGTGAAAAATATGCCCGAACTAAAAATTCCTATTGTCCAAAGACATGAATTGTCATCTATCATGACATGGTGCCCTTCTCACCACGAGGGTAAGAAAGCAACCTCAACTGAAGGTTATGCTGACAGTGGGCATGTTTGCCCAAACTGTTTGTTGGGTTTGAATCCGGGCTCCGGCATCATACTTGTCCATACAGTTTTTCCATACCAGGGTTGTAGACCCCACCAAAAATAGCATTTGCATTGGTAGAGACCAATGGGGATCCTCTAATAAACAAATAAGTTCACGTCCAAACCTTTTGAGGACAGGATGACAAAAAAATGTATGGTCCATCACACAATTTTGGTAATAGACTCATGTACAGCAGAAAACAACTTTTGTCACGTGAGAAGCAGAATTTGGACCCTACATGTTAAGGAAGCTAAAAAGTAGAATGTTTTTATACAACAAAGTTCAACGTACTTTAAGCACAGCTAATATCGTGAATTGTGAAATATTGTGAAGACAGCTTGACATGATAGCTTGAGAACTTGACTTAACATTCTGACAATGTGTCACAGAGAACATCGACTTTCAATACTGTATCCTATAAATCCTATATATGTAATGAAACAAACAAAAGAGATCTGTGGTTACATATGAACTTTGTTTTAATGAAGTGCTTTTACGAGGTTTTATTTTGATAATATTCGAAAAATCCCTAAAACAGTCTGTGAACAAAGAATTTTGGATCTTCTGTGACTGCTTTTATGCGTCAACGTTACAGCAGCTTTACCATTTTCTGAGAAAACTGAAACTATGTTGCCAGCACAGAATCATGCACAACACCATCAGTGACCTGGACTGGAACATCATTTTAAATTCGTCAGTAATAAATAACTAAATGAGACATTGTGGTCAAACGTACCCCTTTGCATTCCATTTACTTTTTTATCATTTTCCAAAATATATGCAAAGCAATGGGTAATAGTCAAATCCCAAGCAGAAAGCCCCCAAGCTACTCAACAAAAGAACACATTGTCAAAAAGGACGCTGTCTGTCACAGAAGTCAAGCGCAAGTGCCTGAACCGTTTTGCATATAAAGTCATCCGGTTGGGGATGAGAGGGTGTGCTACCCTCTGCACCACGCAAAGCCAAAGTGTCAGATAAATGCCAGCAAATTCATGAGGACACGCCATACTTCAAGTCATGAATTCAACATTTCTTGGGCCGCGCAAGTCTCTGTGACGTGCACATGGGGCCTATCCAAACAGCCACAGTAGGGCTCTAAGCACTCTTTATTTACTGTAGGCCTATGTTTGGACTTGTGCCACGCAACATTCTGGCCCGCCGAGAGAGAAGATTGTTGAGACTTGTAGCTATGAGGGGGGAAACAAGTGAGCCATTGTAAGTCACTCCACGGGGTTATTATTTGTCTCCACTTACAGACAAATACTTCTCCCTTATTTATGTTGAAGAATACACTTTTTTTGGTCACATGTAACTTACAAAATGCGATGCGTGACATAGATTCAACCTTTGCTCCCGAACATCCACTGCCTTGTTGACATTAGATCTAAAGGATCAGTGTGACCCCTCGGCCAGATGGTCTTTGGGCAGGGGGTTGATAGTGAGGCTCTCTGGAACATGCAGGACGAATCAGAGCACCTGTGATCGTTTGGACATACTGCCGATGTGCACATTACACCATTTGTCAGCGGGCGGGAGAAGAGGGGATCATAGGGGTTTTCTTCTGCAGAATGTCCCCAGAATGAACCACAAAGCACTCATTGAAAAAGTTTTAAAAATGGTCCCATTTTTTTGGTTGGTTACCGTTAACTGATTGTGCGAGCTATATATGACACTAGAATCTCTGCTCTCCTTTACCCTCTTGCATGGGCTTGTCAGACTATTTATTGTACACGGAGAACTTCCTCCCCTGAGGTTTTGGGTCGAACAGGTGCAATGTTATGGCCTGCATTGCGATATTCACAGGATATGTCCAGGTCACAAGTCTAGGCCCAGCAGCGGAATTATCCTAAATACTTTACCTGCTGTTTGGGTGTTTGAGAAATATTAGTTTTAGGTCAAGGTCCAAAGCACTACAGGGTCTGAAAAATGGCCTCATGGTAATGGGAATTCCACTACAGCTCGATTGGACATGCAATCACTTCACTTAATCTGTCTCCTGGTTCTTTAACTGTCAAGTTTTGCTGTTTCCCCCCCAGAAATATATAGCGGCCTACCGCAGAGTAGCGATCCAAAACGTACAAATGATTGACGTCTTTTTTTTTCTAAAAATCCTAACTGAAAGTTTGATCTAATGTTCTTCAAAATCATGCAGACAAAAGGAATTAATCCAACTGCATCATCTGTGAATTTACGGTATACCATCGTTCGAATGTGAACCTATCATTATTTAACAAATATGAAGGCTTGGGACTATTTGTAATGCAAGCAGGCTAAGCTAACGAGGCTAGCCTCCTCACCTCTTTTCAATGTTTGTGTCATTAGGCAATTTGGTGGGTTACATTTTCTGTATTATCTGTGTTAGCGTTCATCTTTGTTTTGTTTTTTTTTATTTTATTTGAGTAGACAGATGCAATCATCAAATAGATACTGCAGAGCTTGTTTCTGCCTACTTCTCTGAAATTGGATCATATTCCTGAAGGGATTTCTGGCGGGAGCTTGTCAGTGACTGAGAGGCAGCTGTTAGTGATGAGTCAATTCCCTAAACTTGAATTCGAAGGACAGAGGGTCCTCCGTTTAAGAAGGAGATCTATTCCATTTGTTTTTGTTTTTTGTTTAAAGTTGTGTTGTACTTAAGGGGAAAACCCTTACCCTAACCCTTTACCTCTACAGTTAGTCAACATGTTTGACCACAACCACAATTACCTAAGAAAGTCCTGTTATTAAGTTCAAACGTTCATTTGGAAATGTGATCTTCATCTTTAGACCCTTTAAAAATATCCCGTCGGGTGGATGTGATACGCGGTTGTCCTCTGCCTCGTTCATCTCCACCGTCTCTGCGGAATGACAGGTAAATGACCTCCGGAAGCACAAGCGCTGTCACTCGACTGTCATAAATGCCCCCACCCACCCATACGAACCACAAAAGCAACATGCATATTTATGATTGCCCATAAACACTGGCCTTTACGTCACACCGGCAGGTTTGTGTGTACCCGGCCGTGACACTCATATCCCGCCCTCAAGAGCCGCGACGGCTCGGAGACGTCAAAGAGAATGCCAGCCTTTGTCAAAGTCTACACGCTGGATTCCATCAAGGCACGAGAGGTACTCATTAATCTCCCCACTGGGGGGGATTCATCCCAAACGGGCGGTCCAAACGGCAGCGTAGCCATTTCATCTTGTTTTGATTGGGAGGCTTCAGCTGAGATCTAAAGTGCACGTCGAGGCTAGGGCCCGATGATGAGAATGTGAGCTATCCTAACCTGTCAGGTATATGCAGGACTGATTCCGAGGAACTCTTGATGATTAGTGTATGATGAGTCCAGACATGTTGCTGACTGACAGCTTCACCACCCTGCCAAAGCCATAATCCATGAAGAATGGCAGGCATTAAGCCTGTGCGCACTAGTCTAATAGCAATACAAAAACAGCATTCAGTTTCCTTGCTAGGGGAAAAAAATGCTGCTGCAATATTAGAGCGTTAGGAAATGTAGAACATGAATCATTGGATATGGCTTTCCTTTGTGTTTCTCAGAAGTTTCACGCATTGGTATAAACAAGTCCGATTTTTATGGAAAAGGGACCTTTTAAACCATTGGATATCTTGATCATATTGTTGTCCTATTTCTGAGAATGGGTTTTGACGATTTGTGACTTCAATTCATTTGAAATAATACCACACAGAAAACCAAATTTGTTCCCTGAAGACTTGACACATAGCCCGAGTGAACATCAGTTATCTTCAAGTCACAGGAATGCGGCCACTCCATCCGCTTTTCATGGGAATGTTGAATTTCTTAATATTCGCCGTGGTCTTCAGACCGGTCTCGAGACCACTTTTTACTAATCTCAGTTTGATAATCTCAAATCTTAAAACAGGTTATAAATACTGCTACTATTATTTTTACTACAACTGTTTTGTGATCAGTGACGAACTTCAGAATTTGTAGAAGTGACAAAATTTGCTTAGACTTGAGATTTATTTCATTGTACTATTTCACAAACTATTAAGCACTTTTTTACTGTTGCAAACAACAAAACAAAAGATAGTGGTTACTTAGTTCTGTTGTTTTTTTTGTTTTTTTTCTCAGATTTCTCTTCAGTCTTGCTCATATCTCAGTCATGAGCTCCAAAAGTCTTGGTCATATCTCTCTTGATCTTCAAAAGTTTCAGTCTTGTCTCTGTCTTGAACTCCGATAATCTTGATATTGTCCTGGTCTCAGCCTCCAAAAGTCTTGGTCTTGTCGTTGTCTCGAGCTCCAAAAGTCTTTGTCTTAAAACTGTCTTAACTTACAAAAGTCTTGGACTTGTCTTTATCTCAGCCTCCAAAAGTCTTGGTCTTGACTATAACTTGACCTCCAAAAGTCTTGGTCTTGTCATGGTCTCGAGCTCCAAAGGTCTTTGTCTTGATTAGAACTTGACCTCCAAAAGTGTCGCTTGTGTCACTGTCTCGACCTGTCTTGGTCTTGAACTCCAAATGTGCGATCATATTAGTCCTGTTCTTGCATCCTTGCACTGGCTACTCATTCGTTTTAGGATACAGTTTAAAGGTTTATCTTGTTTTATATACTTAAATGGTCTCAACCTAAAATTTCTTGGTCTTGTCTTGGTGTCAGCCTCCAAAATCGTGGTCTGTTCTTGTAATAATTCTCTCTAGTCTCAATTATGTCAGTGTACCGGAAGCCATTCTCACCCTTCAGTAGGACACCGACACGCTAATATTCCATACTGAACAAAATTTGTTGTTTATATGGTTGCCCGGAGCATACTGTGTATTAGCATATAATTGTGCGTTTGGCTTCGGAAATGACGTATTTTCAGTCGGTGTTGTGAAATGTCTCGTTCCCCTTCTACGGTCTTGCCACTCAGCTGGTGTTAATAGGCAGGGGCGCTTTAATCCAAACAATATGGTGTGAAATCCTTTTTGGTCCCCTGTGAGGTGCACCCGCTCGTCCGACCATGCCTCGCCCCATCTTTCATCTCGGCAGCGTTGCCCCGTGTCACCGTCGGCTTCCCCTGGCAGAGCTGTCAGACTTCCTGTATTCCTCGGCGCACGATACAATGGCACAGGCAGGCAACTCACCCCTAATTGGTTTTGTGTCACTTTTCTTTCCTCTTGGCCGCTATCCCATGTACGCTGGATTGTGATTCATGTTCGGAAATGCTGACCGACGGCGGCCGGTGTCACCGCGTGCAAAGTTGATGCAACCGTTTTACGAACGCAACCGACCTTTGACTTGTTTCTCCCGGCGAAAGGAGCTGCTGGCCCACCTTGAACGACGGGTTAAACTTACCAAACTCCTCCCAAAAGGTCGCTCAATAATGGAGACGTGTGAAAGATGCTTCCTGAGTGTTAATGTATTGGCAAAATGTGTTTCCTCGCTCTGTCATATTTCACATAACCTGATGACACTGATGTCACGTAGAAGTTTGGACAACACAGCTGACGTGAATGAAGTGTAACCGAAGAACAATTGTTTTCAAGGTCCTGACCGCTTTGTTTTCTCTTTAAAGGAGAAATCCCGTAAGATATTTTCTTTACAATAGTATTTTATCTGGTCCTACTGTTGAGTATGACCGAAACAACAAAATCCATCCATTTTTATCTCGCTGAGGAGTGGCCATTTCGCCACTTGTTGTCGACATAAAATGTTGACAAAGTTGCTGGGACCTAAGGTAACCACCAATCACAGCTCATATGGGAAATGTCACGTGACAAACCCCAGAAAGGACAGCATTGGGCTTTATCTGAACCTTTGGCCACTCTGATGTCATTTTCAACACCAAGTTACAAAATGGCCACCCCCAGAGTTGGGTAAAAATTGGTGACTTTTGCTGCTTAATTAATATTCCACAAATATCCAATATTTTAAAATTTCATCTTTCGACTAATGGCAGCATATATAAAAAGCATTGTAAAAGAAAACATTTGCTTTGACTGCACAACAAACACATGCAATCAGCTAGCCAGGTTGCTAGCTAACAAGCTAATTCATAAATGTGCTCCACAGTGTGCACCCTCGTCTTTCGACAATGAAAAAAAAAAAAAACAGACCAAAGAGAAGCCTTATTGTCCCAGATCTGCCTTCACAAATAGGTGTTTATCCTTCTAGGTGTGAATTGATTGGCAGTTGCTTTGGAAAACGTCAGAGGTTACGGCGCATCACTCAGATCTATGCTAATCGTAGCCTCTAGTTAGTAGCACCTGACAGCAGGAGCCTTTGCTTGCGATGAATCGTTGACAAGTTTTCCAGGGGGGAGGAAAAAAAAAACAGCCTGCCCAGCACATTATTACTCCTGAAGCCAATTCTCAGTAAGTGTTGAAAGGATTTTGATCGCCTGCAAAAGTATTCAATGCATGGCAAATATTTTGGACACTGCTCATGGGTTCCAGCGTTCTTGCTAAACCAAGCAGAACAAAACAAACTGAGCCAGCGGTGCGGAAGAGGGAAAAGATTATTGACCCTTTTTTTAGATCATTTTTGAAGGGCTCCGCGTCTGCTAAATTTGCGATCACAAGAGGAGAGGTTTTTCAATAAAACGTACTCGTATTACTGTAATGAAGTATACGCATCAGCCTCAAGGTCTTTAAAGGGATTACTGCAACAATACAACATCGTCTTTGTCAGCACTTAACGTCTATACAGCGCTGCCTCAGGATATCCCTTTCCCAGAAAGGAGGGATTGGCCCATTTTATAGATATATATTTTTATTTTATCCTCCCTAAACACTCTTACTTCTCATCACATTAACACCTCAGTTCCACTCCGACGCATAAGACGCACATAATGGGATTAGTCGGAGGGAAAGTTGCTGTTTTCCGGCAATAAAAGTTGACATTGTGTCTTTTTTAATCATGTCTAATCCGACAAAAAGGCTATAAAAGGTTGGGTTTTTGCCGCTAATAAATATGCGTCCGACAACGACCCGATGATTTCAGAGGTTGCCGCACGATGAAAATGAGGGACAACCTCATCCCTCAAACCCCTCGCGTCCTTTCAGACGCTCTGGTGTGACTTCCTCCCCATATGCCGGCCTTCGTTGCATAATCAATAGCGAGTCCATTTGCCATATCATACGGTAGCATCTCGGCGAACGCCGGATGGTATGATATGATGATAACCTGAGGGCGAGGTGCACAGGGGGACGACTTTCGAGCGATCGATACAGCTATGGACATTAAGACAAGATTCCTAAAATCTTTCCGAATGGGTCGGATTTACAGTTGACCATATACGCTGGACTGCTGGCATGGCCAATGGGAAAAATTGGTTCTTGATGACTATCCATCATCATTGGCCTTTTAAGGTTATTTTTTTGTGTCACGGTGGCCCGTCCCAGGATAGTAGCAGTGATATGAGCCACCATGACATCACTTAAAGTGGCCACTGAAAACCGGAGAGGGGCCCTTCCTTTGAGACGAACGAGGGTCTTATGCATTACTCCGCCATCTCCTCTTTAAGGCAGCCTTCTGCTTCCTAAACATGGATTTAATACCCTCATTAATGATATATGACAAGAGGTGGGATCAATGCGGATTGTAAGTTAGAGCCCCGGTGCATTCATTCTTCATTCACTGCCTTGAATGGGTACATGATGCTGTTGCGTGGCATTAAGACTGCACCGTCTCTGGATTGATATATATATATATATATATATTTTTTTTTTTTTTTTGGATGACAATGATCTACAACATGTTTGCAGTTTACATTTCTGTAGATACTGCTGTTCATCCATCTGGTTTCTGTTCAATGTCACGCTAAAGCGTTGATGTTTTCGACTTTCATTGGTGGCTTTGTCCATTTCTGTCATGTCAAATGACGTTGGAGACGAGGGACTGCGGGTCATTCGTTGGCAACTTCAAAGGGGGCGTGTTCGCTAATTTGTCAGATTTAAAATGTCCGTAGCCACGCACTTCGATAACAATTTGAACTCTTTGACGGGATATGAGCAAGTCGAGATCTTAAGGTTGTTTTTGTATGAATCCAAAAATGGACATTTCCTATTTTCCTATTTCCATGTATTTATTTATTTATTTATGTATTTGGGTCATTAAAAAAGTCCCAGATTAGTTTTTCTTTTAGTGATATTCGACGCAGCAGTATCTTGTATGCCTGAAAATAACTGAGAAGATTCTTTACCACGATAACAACAATTGCAGCTCTTGCAACATAAATATAGAATTGGTTTCCTTTTCTTGAAAACCTTCATTTGTACTTCATATTCCTTAGTGCATTGCTTCATACCAGCAATATTATTTTTTCTATATTGTTTACCGGGGATGCCGTGATAGAATTTCTTTTTACCGAGCTACGAGGTTAAAGCACACGTTTTCATAGGTAAACCTCAAGCGCCATCCACTTGACCCTCCACGACCCTCCATTTGAGAAAGAGTCGACCGAACTGAGGTGACGGCTTACAATAAAGCGCCCCTCCCCACAATCCAAGATCAAAGTTTGGATTTGATTGCCCGCCTGTTGAGCATCCGCAGCGGCCACTCGCCGCTTTATTTTTCTTATTAGATTGCACTCCCGGAATTCCATTTTTATCCGCATAGATCTGGCCAGTGAATCACTATTAAAAGGAGCCCATCAAACTGTCAGGCCATGCGGCGCGCAGGTGTCGGCGCGGGGCCCCCGCGTTCCACTGTAAACAAGCAAAGAGCAGTCCGGCTGAATAATGGAAATCCAGACTGTTTTTATGTTGTTCAAGACAAGTTAAAGAGATTCATCTCCTTCTGCTTCTTTTTTGTGTGTGTGCGGAGGGGGCAAGTTCGCCTCTTAGGCTTGCAGCATGTGATGAAGAAAAATGGCAGGGGAAAAAAAAAATCAAGCAGAAGAGATGGAAAACCTTTTGGCCAATCGCTAGCTGAGCTTTGTTTTCCGGCACTAAGTGGAGCACTTTCAGCGGTGACTCTGAAAAACATCTTCAAATCTGACACATTTACTTGTATTATCCATTCTCCATGAGTCCTCCGCTGCTTTGTGCTGCTTTTTTTTTTTTAACTTAACTTTTTAAGATGGCAGACAATTGCCTGCTGGTCTCTGTTCTCCCCAAGGTCATACAGAATGAGACAGAGTGAGTGGAATTGGCCAAGAACAACAAATGCAGACCATAGTGTAGTTGTCACACGCTCCGCTAACACACTGCGAGACCTGCTGCACGCTCGTCTTTTTTTTTTATTTGCAAATAAATTACCCCCAAGGAGTGCTTATACATAAATTTTGCCCCGCATAAAGTCAGCTAAGAGGCATTTTTCCTGATTTTAGAAAATTGTCTGAGACTTTTATGCCCTTCACTTTGAGTGACATCATCCCTCCATTATATTATTGCATACCAAGATTCATGCGGTATTGCCTGAAAAGCTTAAAATGCAAGCTAAAAGCAGCATTTTCAACAAATAGGTCAGACATTTAACTTTCTAGTCTGTAGTAGACGTTATTTTTTACACTAATGATTCAGTCTGAACAATTTTGAGAGACCGCTTATTTTCCTTTAATATTGTGATTGCAGTGTAATATATTTTAAGGTCAGGCAAAAATATATCTATAACAGTAAATATATTTATTACGAAAAAAATGGTTACGTTTCGCTTTAAGAGGCAGATAAATAATAGGAAATACAGTTCATTTACTTATGATATTTAGATTGAATTTACTAAACACGTTGGCTTGCAGCCTTTTAAGTGTTCACTATGAGAACATCACAAAATTCTTCCAAAGTGTGTCACTTTAAATAAAATACAGAGACACACAAAAACATATATATATATATATATATATATATATATATATATATATATATATATATATATATATATATATATATATATTGTAGATAATAGAAAAAATATATAAATTACCTTTTAACAAATGTTAAGTGTTATTTTTGACAGGGTTGTAAAGGTTACAGGTTAGTCTATAACAGAAAACAAATTATCAAAGTTGCTGAAATATAAAAAAAAAAAAAAATCTCAATCCTTATTTAAATTAGAAACATTCTTGACCAACTAAACTGCTTGTTCCTGAAAACAATATTAAATAAATGCATAATATTAAAAGTAACTTGATCTGGAACATTAGCACTGAGCGCTAATACTTTAAACATAATAACCCAAAGTAAACGTTATGAAACATTGTGCTGGTTGTTTTTTTTCTAAATCCCAATAATCATTCATTTGATTTAGAGAAAACAGGTTTGGAGCAGTTTAAAAATATTTATAACTCCAGCACAGACTTTGACATTGAGAGCGCCATTGCACCACCTAGTGCTGTGGATGTACCATTACACTTCACATGGAAAAAGTAAAGCCTGTTTTGTCATTTGCACCCCTTCCTTTTCCAAATCCAAAATGCCTGACCTTTTATGGAGCGCATGAATACGTGACAAGAATTTAAATTTGACTCTCCATCTGGAAAATGATCATCCTGCTAATTGTTGACCGATTTATCCATATTTGCCGGTTAGCACTTTATCGCCCTTGCCTTTTGAAGTTTCTCGTTAGCTGTGACGGTCAACATCGCAAGCAGGTGGATCGAGTTTCACCAACGGCATTGCCAAACCATAAAAATATATCCAATCGGAACAAAAAAAGGCACTCGACGGGTCCGCTGACGAAATCGGACAACTTAAAACAGATGATGCGAGTAACGTGTCTTGCACATGCCGCTGCAAAAAATAAAAAAAAAACATGTCTCCACATCTGGCCAAGCTTTACCTCGGAGGAGGGAGCTGTCAGAGAAGACCAAACAAATCCTCGCTGGCTAACGACAGGCTAAACACACAGAAGACCCAAATGTGTTTCTGCTACTGTTTTTTTTTTTTTCTCCATCAAGCCTTTCATAGTGACGCCTCACAGGGAAGTAGATGTCTTCCATTTCAATGTTTTTACGATACGTGGCTAACAAGTCGGACGCGATGACGCTGCTGAGAGACGCAAAGGAAAATGTGGTGTAAACCAAACGAAAAGTGATGCAATCGTGCGAAATTTATCGACAGAGCTCAAATGTATGAACTTACAGTCCCTATAGACCAATATTTTTATGTGAAAAAATAAATGCAGGGGAACCACATATGCAGCTTTGTTATGGCTTCAACATTACTTGCCTTCCTTTGGAGTGGATGATTTTTAAATTGAAACTTGGGCATTTTCAAGTTTGAAATTGGTTAAATTGTAAAATTGAGATTTTACTAAAGTGACAGAATGCTGGATGGGTGGTTTAGGCCAGGGGCTTGACAATTTTGTGGTCAATGGGGGGACGTATGGCGAAGATAAAGTTCACATAAAATATGAACTCACCATTAGTGGAGCTCGTCACCTGTCTCTTTACTGGGCCTTTCCCCGTTTCTCAAAGATTTCTCTTCATTTCTCTCAACTTATTTTGGCGCTCAAGTGACCGAAATGACTCCAAGAGAATCTGGCCAGTTTTTTATTTTTTTTTTATTTTTTAAAGGTATTTAAAAACACTCTGATAATACATGAAATGGAAGTAGTTCTATTCTGTCCTCGGTGTGTGTCGGAATACAAATTGAGAGATACCAAACAGTTCAAGAGGCGTTCACGGGCACAAAAAGCAAGCGGAAGTTACGACAGCACTGGGAGCTGCTGTAAACACGGAAACTTGTGCGTTGTTCAGTTGACATCGTCACTGCCCCGTGAGCCGGAGGTGTCATGTGATTAAATCGTAATACAGCTAAGAATGAATAGAAATTAGGTCTATTACTCAAACTAAATTAATCACACTAGCCAAGCTCATTATTTCGGTACCAATTGATCCACGGATAGATACTAGGCTGCAGACCGGCCATTGGGAAATTCTGACACGTTTCCAATAGGATGCACAAAATATGAATGTTAAGTTTATATTAAAAGTCATTTTTAAATCAGTATTCACTATTCATGTCACAATATTTTCCAAGAAATTCGAGATTTATTTTCTGCCCCGGCTCTAAGTCCGGTCAACAAATTGCAAAATTTTTTCGCTGGTCTTCCCCACTCAAGTTTTTTTAAGGACGCGGCACGTTGCCTGGCCTGCTGGCATTGGAGGCCAGGGGCCTGATTGCTGCGCTGGGATCCAGCCGCAGCGCGTTTTCATTAGGAAGAGGGCCAAGATCATCCAGGAAGGTTCCGGCCCATTAGTACATTTGAAACGGCGAATGAAAGGAAGAGCGGCCGGGGAGGGGTGAAGGGGCAAAAAAAAAAAAACCCATGAGGGTTGTGGGTTATTTTGAAAGTGGAGAACCCTGTGGAACAATCCTGAGAGCCTCAGCGAATAAATGCCCTTTGGATCATCTCAACCTCGTTCCACTTTGTTCTCTGCAGCCAATTTTCCCGCAATTTGGGATAAATTGTTTGTGAAATCCCTGTCGCCGCTTCCACCGAGAACCCTTTGACAATAGTTTAAGATTGCCTGGATGAGGAGCTTCTCAGTGATGTCACCAGTTTGCCGTTTCACACACATGCTTTTTATCTCACTCATAAATGCACATAGAAACAGTTTTTTTCCACAAAAGTTGACATTCGGAAAATAGCGCAAATTGTGACACCGAAAGTGGCAACAACTGGCGATAAATATGATATTTCCCCAGCTAGTTGACCCACTGGAGGTGTTTATTACCGACAAGGCCTGCGCTCGTGCAAGAAAGCAAATCCGCTCCGGTCGGTTTCCACACTAGTTAATATTTTATTGCGCATAGTGGTATAATGACGCTTATTGATTTTTTACCATCTCTTATTCATGCAGGCTTTGCGCCGCAGCAAAACGCTAATCATGTTCAGTGCACTCACTGGACACAACTTTAGCTACACATAAACACAATTCGGAATACAACTGAACAGCTGCATAATAACTACATAATGTAGTTTTTTTTTTCTAATTATTCAGCAAAATTTAACCATAGATTCTTTTTCCTTTTACGATAAATGTATTTAACAATCTGGCTAGTTAGTAGCATCATTTCTCAGTAGTTCGAGTTAGTCCAGGAGTGAGTGAGTGAGTGAGTGAGTGAGTGAGTGAGTGATTTTTAGTTACAGTTCATTGGATATTTAATACATTTGTGATGTTTTGTCCAGTCCTTTGATCTTTAAATCAGAGGAATTTCACAACCAATTCAAAGCACTGAAAGACATAATAGGGAGCTGAAATTTTGTGTCAAATTTCAACATTGCTACCTATGAGGAGTGTGCCATTCTTTGACAAAAATAAGGTGAGAATGATACGGGGAAAAAAAGATCCAGAAACTGTCAAAATATGAGTAGTGCATAGGTAATGAGTATATGGAAGAGTAAATTTAGGTCATTGAAGAATTAGTTTACAATTTTAGCTTGGGAGTCATTTTGTGTCCGACGGTTAAAAATAAACCTGTTAACAATTATTTTATAACACAGTGATCTTTTGATAATTTTGTCCATTAATTGAAGAATCGGATGTCAGAAAAAAAATATAGTTTTTGCCAAGGGGGGCACGGATGACCCCAGGGAAAAGGCCTTTTGATTCACTTGGTTATTTTTTTCTGTTTTAGACTAACCTGTAACCTGCATAAATGCTGTAAAAAGTTTAAAGTGAACTATTAATATTGCTTTTATTTTGTTCACGTTAAAAATGATACAGTTTTCGGTATAATCATACCATTTTTATGGATCATTATATTTATATTCGGCATGACTTGGGTGAATGTTTTCTCTTTCCTAGGGGCGGGCCTTGCAAAATATAATTGAGAAGCACTGATTTAAACAGATATCAAGTTAGTCAGTTTGTGTTTGAATTATTCTGCCAGTTGGTATTCGTTACTATTTAACAGAGTCTAGTTATAAAACCAAACCAGGATTATCCAAAACCGATGATCATAAAACACAAGGGAGGCTATATAGACCAAGAATCGTGGAGTGTAGTCCAATTTGAACAGATGAAACAGCGCCGATTCATCTGTAGCGCACAAAAACAAGTACTTTTTGTTTTTTTGTTTTTTTATCTGCCATTGTAGTTCCTCACACTATACAGTCATAATAACTGACTTTGTCTTTTGTTCACATGCCATCAAACAACGCCAGCGTGTAATTCGGTCACCTGTTCATAATTTGCAAGGCGCCACGCTCGTGCCAATCGCTTTTGTCCCGGAGACAATGACGACTACGGGAGACTTTTCACGAGCTCGCCGCGCCCTTCTTGACAGCTTTTTGTTTACACTTTCATTACATCTCCGCTATATTATCTGATCCCCGCACGCTGAGTCCAATCTGGCCGTCCCGTGCCACACCGGGCACCGGAGAGAGGGCTTATATTACAGCGCATGAATCAAGGCGAAATGAAATGCGCTCCAGTTGCTTTCAGATGGTTTTAATTCATGGCAGAGGTCCGTGGACACGAGGGAGAAGGAAGAAGAAAAAAACGTTACATCTAATCTCATCACTTTATTCCATGCTTATTTTATGAGCGATTCCCGTCGGCCCGCGGACCGATTTTTAAAACATACTTTAAGGATATTTTAAGGCAATTAAGTCCGTTTTTACATAGGTAGTCATATGATAAGGTGAATGTCTCGTCAGACCAGGGAATTTTGTGTCTCATAGTTTGAGTCTTCTGCTAAATTGCAGACAGGCTGCCATGTTCCTTTTATTAAAGAATGGCTTTCATTTGCATACTCTACTGTACAGTCATGAACGGCTCCAGAGATGGTTGTCCTTCTGGAAGGCTCTTGTCTCTCCACAAATGACAACTAGCGCAATGGGTTCCTGGTCACCTCCTTGACTAAGGCCCTTCTCCCAGGATCGCTCAGTTTAGACCACCGGACAGTTCTAGGAAGAGTCCCAGTGGGTCTAAACGAATCCTTTCATGAATAATGGAAACTCCTGCGCTTATCGGGACCTCCAAAGCAGCAGAATTTTTGTCTGTATCCTCCCACAGATTTGTGCTTCAAGTCCTGTCTCGTAGGTCTACAGACATTTGCTTTGCTTGGTGTTTCTGCACAGCAAACTGAGGGACATTATTGTTTGCCTTTCGTAGTTATGTCCAATCAATTGGATTTACCAAAGGTGGGTTCCGATGAAGCTGTTAAAACAGCCCAAGGATGATCAGTCAATTTTGAGCTTCATGGCAAAGGCTTTTTAATCGATTAAAAAAATGTCCCCCAAAAAAACGTTTTTTACATTGTCATAGTGGGGTATTGTGTGAACTATTTTGAGATAATAATTTAATACAATTTGGAACAATGATGTAAGATGACAAAATGAGGAAAAAGTGAATACTTTGCGAATGTACAGTATGGTGCAGGGAACTTTACAGCAAGACTGTTCATTTACCGTATTTTCTGCACTATAAGGCGCACCGGATTATAAGGCGCACCCTCAATCAATGACATTTTAAAACTTTTTCCATATATAAGGCGCACCGGATAATAAGGCGCACCCTCAATTAATGATATATCGCCAACCTTTCACAATATAGTAATACTCAAAGTAATAACAATAATAACTCTAAACTCTCAATAGCATAATAACTCAATGTCAATATGAGCAACCTTGTTCAACTGTAAACACACTAAAGAAACAGGTAAAGCTTACTTTATCACTTCATTCCCCATCTACCAATCCCAATCTCAATATTGACCCATATATAAGGCGCACCTGATTATAAGGCGCACCATCAGCTTTTTTAAAAAAGAATTAAGGCTTTTAGGTGCGCCTTATAGTGCGGAAAATACGGTAATTTAACTCGGTCACCATTTTAATTGGTTTTGGTTAACTTTATAGTTCACATTCATCAACAAGGTAGTTGTTTTTGGGGTTATGAATGGTCGACGTAGAGATTACCAAGTTTGTCTATGTTGATTTACGCATTTCATTTTCCGTGTGTCGGTCGAGGCGGGATTGACTCCCTCCGACTCGTCTTTATTGCGGTCCGTGTTCCATTGACGTCTCAATTGTAAAAAAAATGATATCTCATCGCGCGTCCTCCCGAGATCAAATCAATTTTCCAGTGTTGGATGTCGGTCGCTGGAGCAGAATCCATTACGGTCAATCCAAGCCGGCCGAAGCATTTAACTTGCGCATTAACGGCTCCGCAGACACTTGCTCTCAAGTGAAGAGATGCATCAAGTTTTAATGCTCCGAAAGCCACAGAAACCAATGAAAGATTAGTCGCTCTCGTGACTTGACACTTATGACTTGTGGCTTTTTGAACACTGGCGATGAATGTCCACGTTGAGATTCCTCTTGAGTGGTCGGTGGCGCTATTAGCTACGCGTTCCCGCTTGGATGCGAGGAAGTGCATCCATCAGCAGTTTGGAGCCTGTTGCTGAAAAACAAAATTGCCTCTTCCTTCCTTTTGACTTTGACCCTGGTGCAAACACTGACAACTGATAAGCACATCTGGATATGTGAGGATGTCCCAGTGTCTTCCTTCAAATGGTCGTCGAATAGAGAGACGTGTTTCTGCAACGCCGGGCTTTCCAACTTTTCTCCACCCACCTTTGAGAAACCGATACCAAAGTTATGGTTATGCACAAATTGTTTACAAATTTATGACATAAATTCCTCGGAGGAGAACATGCCATTTTCAGCGTACTTCCTGCAGTTTACATTTAAGTCTCATCTGCCCCCTAGTGCCCGGTTCTATCTAGATCAAAGTCAGTCTGGCTTGCACAGTGAACGTTTTTCTCCGCCTATTTATTCAAAACAGAACTATAGAAAAACACAAACACTTGTTATTACGACACTAGAGTCTGTTTTGGACAAGACATGAAATGAACAATGTATTTTAGTCTTTATATTGAAGACATTCAACAACCAAGGGAAAATATTGAAAGAAGACACCAGGGAGCTGAAATTTCACCCAGATGGTGACAACATATTAAAATTCACCACGGCACGACCACTTATTTATCCCACGACCAGGAAGAGGAATGATGTGTAAGAAAATGACCCAAAAATGATGAAAATACTGCACAAAGATGGTGTAGTACTTTAACTAGCAACTCTAGAAAACCATGACAACTTGTATATCTCGTCATTTACAAGTCAAGGTACCGCTGTACCACTTTATCAAAAGCATGAGGACTTATTTGCAAGAGCTGCTTGTGATAAACCCTTTGGTTGCGTTATTTATTTATTTATTTTTCCCTCAGCGTGTAAGAGCCAGTGCGTAATTGATAGGGCCTCAACGTACTTCTATTCAAGGGCCTGTCTGCTTGTAAGCACACAATTACAGCCAGTTAGGTTTTGATATGACAAGTGTCCGGGCACTTGATGGCAATTAGATAAACCAGCATCTACTTTCTGTCTATTTCTTTGAACAAAGAGACCGCCACACTCTTTGCATTTGTCGTTCACTCTGCTGCAATTGTTGAAATAGTTACAAGCGCTCTGAGGTTGCTTCTGTGATGAGAAAAATAAAAACGGCGGCTTGGTGGAGGACTTGTGAGTTCAGAAGATCTGCCGTGAAGGACAGAGACAAAACGAGTGGTAGCGGCAGACGTCGTTAGTGCTCTGAGCAAGAACGACTGCGTAAAAGCTACAGCCGTGCCACGTCAAATTGAAACGTGACCCAAATTAATCAAACAGAATGAAATCCTTACATTTTAAAACTGTTACACTGTTCAATCGATGTGGATTTGAACTTCGGTCCCTGAACCGTGAGGCGGGCGTTCTAACCACTGGTCCACTTAGCTGCACCTAACCAAACATAACATTCACATTAGCTAATGTTGTGCATATTCACATAAAAACACAAATAGCACTTTGGGCTGTCATGTCTGATGTTAGCGTCGTCAGCATGTTAGCGAGAGTGTGAACGTCACGCAGGAGGCACTTCGCATGACCTTAAACTAAACTAAAAGTAAACATGCTTAAAATTTCCCCCCAAAAATATTATTTCTCCCATGACCTTAAAAATAGTGCCCGATCACTGTAAATGTAAAATAAAAACGTACAAACAAAACGACCTAACAAGGTCTCTGCACTCACCGCCAACACTCCAGCGCCATCTCAAGGCAAAATGAAAAGCATTCATATTTTAAACTACTACAACTACTATGATTAAATTAAAGGGTTCTTTACATGATGTCCTCTAAAATCCTTGATTATTATGCACTCATGTCACTCATTTCTGATATGTTACAATGTTTGATGCTATTTTATAATTATTTATTTAATTTTGAGCATTTTGGGGGGGTTTGGAACAGATTAGGCTGGTTACTATGCACTAATGTACTTCTGATATGTGTGTGTAACAATGTTTGATGCTATTTTATAATTTATTCATATTATTTATTTAATTTTGAGCATTTTGGGGGGCTTGGAACAGATTAGGCTAGTTACATGCAAAAAATGGCTCTACTTACAAAAAAAATAACGTGTGAAATGACGACTGGAACAAATGAATTTCTTAAGTAAAGGTACCGTTGTAGTTGGCAACTATTGTGAACGTCTTACAAACTAACAAACGACAAACTAATCAAATCAATTGCATTCATTGCCCAGCCCTACTATGGCGCATTTGGGTCAAATGGGAGAACTCAAATCTTTTGTCTCCAATGGCCTTTTTGCTGCTCAATTCAAGTTCCACACGCTAATAAATTCATAGGGCGACCTGTGATTGCACCGTCGTCTGTTCCGAATTCAGACAAGAGGCGTTAACAAAGGCGCTAACAACGCTTAAGGCTCAGCGCGAGGACAATGGCGCGTCGGCCATCAGAGGCGGCGGCGGCGGCGGCGGGACCGGGGCTTTCCATAACGACCTGGCACTTGGTACGCCGGCTTTGTACCTTTGCTCTATTATCCGTCCTCCGCCGTGGCCCGCGGCCGTCGGCGCCGGCTCAAGTCGTGGCCGCGCATCAGATAAAGAGCAGGAGGCTTCAAAAGCTTCAAAGCCAAGATGGCTCCGAGCGCCGTGTAAATTAGGCCGGTTACATATGCACGAGCCTCGCCGTGCCCATGGGTCATGTGCCCGTCCAAAAACAACGGTGACGCCGCTGTTTTCTCCAGAGAATATTTATTTCCTTGAAAAAGGACCATTTCGAGTCTTAACATTTTGTTCTCACAAGATGGCCTTGTTTGATTACTATGATGTATATTCAAAAAGTGACTTTTTCCTTATCAATTTTGACATTTTGCTTGATATTTTTTAGTCAGACCACTTTTCTCGGAAATAAGATTATATGCGTGTTACTTATGACATTTTTCTGACAAATTACTTCTTCCCCTGAAAAAAAAACATTTTCAGATCTTAAGACTTCTTTCGAAAAAATAAGCAGAGAATTTCTTTTATCTTGAAAAATTGTGGCAATTTCCTCTTAGATTCTCCTTCACAGAAACATTTTTTGAAGAAAATTATCTTTTTCTAAATTTATATAGTGGTTTTGCAATTTTTTTGCCTGACATTTTGCCTTATAAATGTTTTTAGAAGTTAAGGCCATTTTGGGGATTTTATTCCTATTATAACATTTTTCTTACAAATAACTTTAAGAAAAACGAACTAAGGGTTAAAACAAGGAATTTACCCTTGACCATAATTTATGTCTTACATTACTTTTCTTGTTACAACATGAGTTGTGCTCATGTTTTGTGTTTTTTTTTCCATCAAGAGAACTGGAAAAAATGTGTCATTTTAATGTCACTTAGTTTGACTTTTTCATATCTGATTTTTTTTTCAGAGAAAACACACTTTTGCGAAATAAGACTTCTCAAAATTTGAAACACAATTTTTCCAAGAGCCGATGAGAAAAACATCAGTGCTGATAATTCCATTTATTAACTTTTTGAAATTTTCCTGGACTCAAGAACAGTCCAACTTGAGAATTTTTCCGGTTGTGAGTTGTCAATCGCTTTGAGTTGAGAACAAAAACAGCTCAGCTCTTTTGTTATCTCCTCAGTTCGGCAGTGATATTTATTGCTCTTTTGAGAGAATGAAGAGTATATGCTTGTAATTTTTCATATATATGTATATATATGTTCAGCTATATGTTGCTTTACGGTTAACAACACTGCAACATTTTTGCAAATTGTTTTTAATTTTTTTTTGCCATAGTATGTTAGCAGAGCTATGATCATACACGTAATTCTTTCTTCCTGGATGTTCGCGATTCCTCCCATCACAGTCCATGGCCCATCATGTTTATCAGTTGACGGGAGGGAACGGAAGTCATCCGACAGATTTTTATTGATCTTTTTTTCTGGCTGTGTTGTCAAAAGGTAGCTCTGCCAAATAAATGAGCCAAGTCCTAGCTTGTTGTCTTCTAAAGGGCATCCCCCATCCATCCTGACAGTAATAGCGGTGTGTCAACCACAAACAGCATCCCAAAAAAATCAAAGGTAAAGCGTGATGTCCAATTGCTCCCTCAGCGACCTTGGAATTTTCTACCGGGTGGGGGGGCATCATTAAAAAACTGACGGACAAACACTTGACCGAGCTTTGTGTTGATTCTTTTTTTTTTCTTGTTTGACACTACACATTTCAATTAATGTAAAATATTTTTTTTCTCAATTCATTTGGAATGCTGTCGTTTATAGGTCCGTTAAAAAGTAAATATTCCGACTCGTCTGTCATAAATATACACTTTTTCTCTTATATTATGGGTTTTTTTCTAATATTACAACATTCTTCAAATACAGTATCCCGTTTTTCGACAAAATGCATCGCTTTGGTGACAATTACTGTTAATAATAACAATTGTACTTCAAAAAAAGCAATAAAGTACAAGGATCGAAAATAAGTTGCTTAAAAATGCTTTGCTGTAGGTCTGGGCAATCTGGTCAGAAAAACAATTTCGATTTTCATCAGTCCTCCTGGATGATTACTTTTTATTTTAATCAATTTCAATTGACTTCATACAATCAACAAATATTTATTTGAAGATTTGATATATTAAAAAAAAAATCCTGTGGAAAAAAATATCCAGACAATGATCATGTATATTGATTTTAAATCCCTTTCAACAAAAACTTTGACAGCTTTTTCATGACTTCACGATCATCTTATTCAATCCTAAGGATGTATTTTTACATATCTTTCATTAGCCTTGGCATTCAGGTGTTTTTTTAATTTATTTATTTATTTGCAACCGTTAGCGTAAAGAAGGGTCAGAAAATGCCACAATCGAGATGTCGATAAGGGTTAGTGACTATCGTAAATATCTCACCCAACATTCTGCCACTTTTGCAAAAGCAATTCCACAATTAATCTCAATCAATCAATTAAACGAATTCTTTCATTATTTTCAACTTTGCTGCCACCTTGTGGCCTTTTCATTATTTTTTTTTTTACATTTTCTCTACACACTTGAGCCCCTGCTACTGTTATACTTGTTTCGTAACAACTTTTTTTTTTAACTCAGATGATTATTTTGTGAAAAAAATCAAAACAATTTTGCTGATAAGACTTTATCTTTTTTTCTTTATCACATTTGCACTGATGCTAACATAAACGCCACCGCTATATTCAACAATGTTCCCGATAAACTTCAGTTCTGTTTCTGTGCCCTGAAAAAAAAATAGACAAAAATCCTCAAGTGACACTACGTGTCACGTATTGCTAGCATAGAACGCGTGTAGGCGCAAGCCTATTGTTTTCTAAGCGAGGCCTTCCGAGAGACGTTGCGTGCCCGAGCGGAACGCGGCGAACCGGTGAACCCTGGAACCTTGAAATGCAGATCTGAGGCCCGCTGAGGAGCGATGACAGCTGTCATATAGCTTCTGTGATGAAGCAAAACCGAATAAAAAAAAAAAAAACAAAGAAGCGCGTGCGCAAAGAGGGCCAAAAAGAGAAGCCGCAGCAACTTTTGTGAAGACACGGGAGGATTCTTCTTGTGTATTTTTTCTCACTGATTGTGCTCGTCAGCAAAAAAGGTGGCGGATTGAGGACTAAATAAAATGCTGCGAGTGACCGCTTGAAACGCAGAAGCTGCGCTGCGGGGGATTCTTCCTCCTTTGTTTAGATGCTAATATGCTGCTGTGATAGCAATATTGGAGGAAGGGGGTCCTCCTCTGCCTTTGATACCCATTACACCCCTCCCTTCCCATCCCTCCAGTATCTTTTTTTTTTCTTTTTTACTAGCGTGGCATAACAATAAAACAATCCCTTGGAGAGAACGTTTATATATTTTTTTTCCTCCGTCCACTGACCTAAAGGCACCGAGCGCCCATCAGCTTGAGCCTAACGGCGCCCCAGTAATCAGACTTTGTTGTACGTACATACGCCGGCGCTGTCCCAAGGAGCAATAATCTCCTTTTGTATTCATATTTAATGTAACTGCAAGATTATTGGATCGTCCTGCCGCAGCATTTTCTCACCGTAATTTAGTAGCGATCCATATACAAAAAAATAAAACAAGGTCATAAGTGGAAAATGCACATTTCGGGGGTTCTTTCATTTCTTTTTAGTAATGAATGTAATGAAAATGTTATGCTCTAACTGAGGTTATATTATGGTTTAATACACTAACAACTATACACTGCGCAGGCTAATGAGGTTCAACACAAACGCTACAAGATATTGTCTAGGTTTTATGTACAGGCAGGGCTTGGCCACCCCTTGTCATGAATTCATATATCTATAGGGCAAATTTTCACTAACCGGCTTAGAATGGAAAATCACAATGTTTTTGTTTGACAGAGATACAGTATTGTGTAAAAATTAAATATATATGTGATGTCATGGAGATTAGTTTTGCGTTATTGAGGAAAATACACATTTTCGACAGGGATTAACATTTTGGGTATACTACAATTAAGGCATTTACTTTCATTTCCAAACGGCCAAAAGGTTGAAATTGTAATCAAAAGTGTATGAAAAAGAATTAGTAGAAAATGGCCACCATTGAAAGATGAATGTGCCTGGTGAAATCTCACATACACCCTGAAGTATCTTCATATACTCCAATTTTAGAATTTCTGCCCTAGGGGTATGTAAACCTGAAAAAACAACTTTATATATATCACGCCATTCACCATTAGTAAGCAGACATGCGCTGTACTCATTGGTTTAGATAAATATATGAGCACAAATGTTTTTTTTGTGTTGTTTGTGGTGGGTTTGAATTGATTTTTACTCATATGTATTTTTTACTTATTTGGATTTTTTCTTTTTTACTTATTTTTGTTTTGTTTTTGCCCTAAATTTTTGCTAGATTTTAAGTTTTATATTTTTATATGCGGCGAATTATTTGATTTTTTTTTTTTTTTGTTTAAACTTTTATTTTGACATCTTTACTTTTTATTTTTTTTGGCCATTTTAGCTTTTAGATTTTTTTTTCTAAAGTTCTATTTTTTTTCAATGTTGTAAAGTATTTGCTTTTATGTTTTAACTTCTTTGTTTTAGTATTTATTTGGACATTTTTACTTTTGTTCCTTATTAGTTTTTACCTTTAAATTGACCTATTAATTTTTTATATTGTTTTTTTAAATGCTGTGAATTATTCGCCTTTTCTGTTGTTTTCATTTACTTTGGCTGGTTTTATTTTTTATTTTGACATTTTGCTTTTTTTTTTTTTACCTTTAAATTGACCTATTAATTTTTTATATTGTTTTTTAAATGCTGTGAATTATTCGCCTTTTCTGTTGTTTTCATTTACTTTGGCTGGTTTTATTTTTTATTTTGACATTTTGCTTTTTTTTTTTTTTTTTACCTTTAAATTGACCTATTAATTTTTTATATTGTTTTTTAAATGCTGTGAATTATTCGCCTTTTCTGTTGTTTTCATTTACTTTGGTTGGTTTTATTTTTTATTTTGATATTTTGCTTTTTTTTTTTTTTTTTTTTTTTTTACCTTTAAATTGACCGATTAATTTTTTATATTGTTTTTTAAATGCTGTGAATTATTCGCCGTTTCTGTTGTTTTCATTTACTTTGGCTGGTTTTATTTTTTATTTTGACTTTTTTTTTTTTTATTACTTTTACATTTCTCTCAATACTCTAATCTTTACCTCTTATGGTAGAATTTGCCTTTTTTGAATTGACTTCATTTTTATTTCATTTTTTTTCGAGACTCATCATTTGCGTTTTTTATTTTGTTTTCTGAGGCTATTTCACACCCAGTGACCACAAACAGGCTCTAGCGAATCTTCCCCCTGGGCCTTCACTTTTTGTATGACGGCCTAGTAAATTTCCCCGTTGGTTGCGACCGAGACGACGCCATAAGTGACCCGCCCGTATCCTCGGTGTCCTCGGTCACTGTGTAAAACGAGCCCCCGTTGCACCCCCTTGAGCTGGAGGTTATAGATCAGGCTCCCTATATGAGCCGGCGTGCTCAGCGCGTTGGTGTGTGTGGGCAAAGTCAAGTGAGACTGCAGACAGGAAATGGACAGGAGGGGATCAAAATGAGTGATGGGGCGGCGTAGTTGAGGGGGGGAAAAAAAGAAAACAGCAAAGTAAGAGCGAGGACCTTCTCCAGTTTCATTTTAATAGCGGCGGGCCATTTTTCTCCCTTTACGCTAAGCACAGAGCTGACCATTATAGGGCCTCTCTGCAGAATGTGTCAAGCTGCTGCTATTAAAAACACTATTTGCACTGTCAGCTCCTATGAGCCAAATCTATGACCCCCAAACCCCCTCTACCATCCTCTTTTTTTTTTTTTTTTCCTTCCCAACTTTCAGGCCACAATAACTATCATCCGTTAAAGGCGGCGGGCCTATTACACTCGGCCCGTTCACACCGGCTCGCATTAAGCTAATATTATCTATTCCCAGTGTGCCCCCCCTACGTCCCCCTTCCCCGTAGTGTCCCATCAATTATTAATATCTCTTCGCTCGCGGCTAATGTTTTGCTCTGCATTATTTAAGGGCGTCTTCATTTATCAATAAACATAAATGTTAAACAAAGAAACGCTGATGAGCGCGAAGACGAAAAAAAACAAGTTTATGAGATGATTTGGAACAAGGGAGATGATTTATGGAGGTGATATTCATCGGGAATAAGAGTGGTGGAAAGCCAAAGGCGGGGGGGTACACATGAGTCGGAGGGTCAGGTTGTTTGCAATCTGGACAATGTTAGAAAGGGGGGGAATTTGAGCAGATTTTATATGGTTTATTTAGTATAGTGGTGCTTTGGTTTACACGTCACAAAATAATTCTTGACCCCTTCTTACCCGATGAACCGAATGCAAGAGCAATTCATTTGTTCTAGCACCCCCCCAAGGGAAAGAAAAAAAAAATCAGCATTTTTAAGGAAAAAAAAGTAATTTAGAGAAGCATACACTCATGATATTTTATGAATATTTTCATTTATATGCCACTAAGTTAGATGCCCGAGCATAAATCCCACCAACACCTAACTCCACTAAGAAGAGAATTAAACTTTTTGTGTGGGGCAAATTTCAATATTACGGTCAACTTAATCGCAGTTTTGTTCAAAAAAAACAGACAAACAAAAACTAATCAACCAAAGAGCACTCAACATACACACACACATTTTTGCTTATCCTCGCTGTTTTCCCGCCAATTGGATATACAATCATTCATGCACCCAATCACACCTAAGACACCTGCCGCGCATGTTTTTGGAATGTGGGAGGAAACCGGCATGGGGGGAGCATGCAAACTTCAGTCTGTTAACTCAGTTCTATTTCCTTCATTTGGCTGAACTCTACAAACTTTAGGGCATCATTATTGGCGCACAGGCAGAAAAGAATAGATGTTTACACAGTTTTTCTTTATAAGCGGGAAAAAAGAAACGCCATTTTGAAAAGTCTAATTCAAACACTGTAGTAGTAGTAGTAGTAGTAGTGGTGCATCCTTAGAGTAGCATACCAGAGCAAAACACCCTGATCGCAAGAGCGAAAATCATCGTTGAAAAAAAAAATATATACATACGTATGGCATCCCGAGCAGTCTTCAGCAAGGGATACTGGAAATTCCTTTCCAAAGAAGACTGGGGTAAATATAGCTTCTGACATCCACTGTAAGCCTGTGTGGAATTTAGGGAAGACAAAGAAGAAGGTGGCATGCAGAGTGGGTGGCATTGGTCCTCCTCCAGCAAAATAATAAGCGCCAAGACCCCCACCACACAATCCACTTGTTATTGTCCTTCAGTCTGAATGGACAGATTAGCCGCACAAAGAACGGCGGCCTGCAATGGCAGCGATACCGGGACATTTATAGTCACACCCGAGGGGTACGTTCCGTCTTACCTTAAGATCCAAACGTGGCGCCGAGCCTCCTCGGGGCGCTTGAGTCGGCGGCTGGAGGCAAAGCCCTGAATGAGTGATTTTCACAGTTAATTAAACTGCTAATGGCAAAAAAGTGGAAATCACGTTACATTATGACTACGACGACTCCTTTGTTTTGTTTTTTTTTCCGTGAAAGCAAAAGGACCAGTGGGACCTATTCCAAGGACTCCCTCTTGACTTTTTGCATTACGCGCTGCTAAACGCTTGCGCAAAAACATTGGAATAGGAGCAGATGATTCTCAGGCCGTGTTTTGAAAACGGGCAAGCATTACCGACGGGAGGTCAAGGACTCTGGGATTAGTCCCTGATTTGTTCTGGCTCGTTACGATTTAGCGGGGGAGGAGACACTTTCAATGTGGAACATTACCGCTCAACAGGATTCTTTGGAAACTCCATCTGCGGCGCGCTGAAAGCTGCATCTTCACCTGTTAGCATCGCACCTCCTCGTCCCCGGGGTCACGGGGTGGCTGCCACCCAGGAAGTAATGCGATGGGGAGGATGCTGTGTTAGTGATTCATTCCCTGTGTAATTACAGGCTCAATTTTTAGCAGTTGACTATTCAAACAGGTGCTGAGATGCGCCCCAACAGGGCCGCCTTGCGTCTATGCAGTATGTGTGGGCATTCTATTTGACAACAACACACACTCCACTCTTGCTATTGCGAAAAGTGGTTTGACATGTTGTCACCATCTGGGTGGAATTTCAGCTCCCTCTTGTCTTTTTTGCAATGCTTTCCCTTTGATACAAAATGTCTTTATGTAAAATTAAAGGATTGTGCAAAATATATTGTTTTTTCACATTTTTTTCACATTTGGTTTTTCATAATACTTTTTTTCAATTTACAGTATTTTTCATTTATTTTTGTTGTTCTTGTCTTCATTTTTAATGCTTCAAAGCAGCGAAAACCACTGGCCACACAGTTTATGATTCTCAGGCAGACGTTAATATTTTGTCAGATTTCTCTCGCTTAATTCCACCCTCAAAACTGAAACCTTGATGAAAAGAAAATACGTTTGTGATGTTTGACAAAGAATAGTAGAGTTGTGAAGCTATGTTAGCTTCCAACCAACTAGCTAGTTGCTCTTCCTTGCTGCTCCCTTGGATGAACAAATTATTTGGAAGTTATGTGACATTCGAGTAAGGTCACGTGTTTAAGACGCATCTCTTTGCGCTGTTTTACATAGAACTCAGTGCAAAGAGGGACTGCTACATTAGCATCTCAATTTAGCCACGAACTGGCTAAATATAAATCTTTGGGAACAAATGAATTTGACATAAACATTCCGTAAGCGGGACCTTGCATTTGAATCATGTCTGTGTCGCTGACAAAAAGGAACGCTAAAATATATAGATTGTAAAGTTAGCTTCTAGTTAGCTAGCTTGTTAGCTTGAAATTTGGTGAATGAAGAACTCTGAATTGGATGTAGTGTTTCAGGTTGTAGTTCATTTTAGGAGTTCAGTCAGTGTTGTTTGTCAAAAGGAGAAAATGTAGCCCGCTATGTTAGCTACTAGCCAAGATGCAGTTGATATTAGCTTCTCAAGCTAGCCGCTGATCCGCAAGCTATATTTCTTATTCACTGATAATCGAATCTGATATTCTTTTAAGCATTTTACAAGCAATTAATGTGTATAGACATGCATTCATTCATTTTATATTCACATGCCCATTTGTAATTTAAATTATTGACTCATTTGCATCAAAGCTGGAGGCTGTGCAGAAAAAACAATTTCCCAGGGATGTAAGGTTTAAAAAAATGCTTTGAGCAAATAAGAACATGTAACTCATTATTGACTCTTGGCTTTTTTTTTTTTTTAACAGTAATCCTAAGGACTTTGTAATGTCTATCCATTTTCATCAGTGGCTCCAGGATGTTAATGACATATGTACAATTAGAATACATATTCAAATAAGCAAATTGTGTTTCGAATAAACCAGTTAATGCATTCAAAAATAACCAATTTGTGTTTAACACACCTAAGATTGTAATTGTAAGAGAATATTTTTGTTAAAAGGTCACTTATTTGCTAATAATATGCATTTCTTAACCAATGTATATGCGTGATGAAATTATTTCCTGGTTTTTGCCTGTAGGGAAATACAGCAGTGGTGTCGGACAACACTGATCTATCTATTGGACTCAATGAAGCAGCCTTCTCCCAAGGCACTATGGGATGTACAGTATATAGACTAAACAATAGTGTGTGTCTAATGCCAGAAAAAAAAAGATAAATCTATCTCATTAATCCCTTCTTCTTCCCGCTTGAGAGTCCCTTCTGAGGTTATTCAGATTGTCAAAGTACGGGGATGGTCACTTTGTGCATCATTACGAGTACTAAGTGATTATGGGTGTTTGTATTGTTAGTTTTAAGGTCGCTGTTTTGATTGACGAGAAATCCGTTGAATGAAGTGTTGATAAATGATTTGAATTGATGGGTTGGGCTAATAGGATGGGACCATTTTGGTGAAATTGCAAATTTTACAGGAGGAGGTAGAAAAGCTGAAAAATCAAAAGTTTTTCTGCGAAATGCACTCTTTTGAATTGGGGAATATAGAATGTGTTTTTCTCAAAATAGGGATTCCAAGTTTAAAAAAAAAAAAAAAAATCTGTCCATCCATCCATTTTCTTTAGCCGCTTATCATCGTAGAAAAAAAAAAACACTGAATGAGATTTCAACCTCGGAGTTTTGGCACATTGTTTCTCAATATACAACAAACAAAAAAACACAAAAAATAAAGATCGAAAATTATACCGATTTCCCACACTATACTGTGAGGCCCCCCAAAAAGCCTTCATTTTTATAATCCAGTGCGCCTTGCACTGAGAATAAACTGCAAATTTTCATTATGGGGGAGGAATAAAAAATTAAAAAACGTAACCAAGTAAATGATAAATTTTTTACCTTTGCATTTCTGTTATAAATGTATTTTTTTATTATTTTTTTATAACACTCCGTTTGAAATTTTGATATACTATATTTGCTGCATTTTTATACAATTTCTATGAAGGCAAGGTGTAAAAACTGTGAGTTTTTGTAAAGCGCAATTTTATAAAATAAAGCCATAAACTGTTATTAAATCAACAAAACAATACATGTGTTTTTGGTTGCAATTTAATTTAAATAATTTGTGTAAATTCTATTATTAAAGTTTGACTGACTTGTTTGATTGTTTCGTTGACATTCCCTTTAGCGGTGCTCCATCTAGTGGATGCATAATGCAACCCCAGCCACAATTGAAGCTTCTATTCTATGCGCCTTATAATGCAGTGTGCCTTAAACATGAAAACAGCCATTCACTGAAGGTGTGCCTTCTAATCTGGTGTGCCTTATAATGTGGAAAATACACTGATTATAAAAGTTATTCTATTGGCTCTGCCATTATAATTTGCAGAAAATTTTTGCGTATCATTGTCTTAATTTGAGGAGCAATTTTATATTTTGCTGGTTAATCCTGTGGACCTGAAGCAAAGGTTTTTATTAATATGGCATTATTCTCCATTATCATTATTTCTACATTGGTGGCGACGATAGATATGAGTCACGATAAAATGTGATTTACGTTAATGACAATATGGTTCACTCTAATTACGATATTCTTTTCTCAGTTTGGCACCACTAAATTTGCCCTTTTTTTTAATATTTCATTGTAGTTTTAGGAGTTCCTATTTTTGAAGGCTTCTTAGGAGTTTTGCTTTGTAAAATATGTTAATATCAAACGATTTTATGATTTTCGCTTTGAACTTGCTTGCTCGTATCTCCACTCCAATAAAGGATTGACATGGTGAACAGTCGGCAATGTATCGTAGATCCCATTGAATTTTTTGGGGGGTCTAAAATTACATTGATTTTTTTTCCTTCTTCGCTTCATATGAGATGGCCAAGAAGTCCATAAAAGAGATAAAGAGGTCATAACCATTTTACCAGCCTGTAGTCTCCCTCACAAAGATTTAGGAGGCCATGAAAAGGGTGACGGTTAAAAGTAAGGCTTGTTGGGTACGCTGCAAAAGGGTAGAAACATGCGCCTGTAAAATAACCGTCAATACGTTTGATCGATTTTCATTTATTTATTTATTTTCCGCGGAGGTCCTATTGAAATGTTTCATTTCTCCTAAGGAGCGTCGCAAAGGATGAAATTAGTTTAGACTCACTGGGGCTGAAACCCAAGTTGATTGCAAATTCAATTAGAAGTGCATTCCTCTCCTCATTTTAAAGGTTGCCGGACATTTGATACACCCGAAGCCGGATGATTTCCCGATGGATAAGGACACTAAATGTCAAGTTTGCCCTTAAATGTTTGTTTACCCTTTTGCAAAGTTCCACCGAGATCCCTCGTGGAACATTTGGTTTCCAACGCGTTTGCTGTTTTTTGGTTCTGTTTGGCTTTGGAGCTTTCACTTCAAGAACGCCAAGTGTCAGCTACCGATTTTTTTTTGAGAAAAAGACGATCTCGAGTATAAATTGAGCCTCCCGTTTTTACTGCAACTTGGATGAACTTTTAAAAACGCGAAAATAAGTCGATCCCTGACTTTAGTGTATGGCTGTTCAATTCAAACATATAATGGTGTGTTATTACAATAACAAAATTACATTTTGAGGTATGTTTATCACGCGTGATACGGTACCTGACTGACGGGGAAAACGGGAGCTTCATTCCGCTTCCTTGCTTCCTCTTTGCCTCAGCTGGTCATCGTTGTTTAGTGCCAGTTTAACATGCGAGTTTGTCGATGGTAAAATAAGGTCTATATGGTACGTTTATTTTGTCGTGCAGTTTCTTTTCCTTTTATAATCAATACAGTAAAACTCTACAATGTGCAAAAAAAAAAACCCAGAGTAAAAAAAAAATCTCGTGAAAAAAAATCCATTCCCTCTTTCATACTTCTTCATACAATCAAAAAAAAAACCCTGTTGCATTAAACAAAACGTAATTTTCTGCTTTTGCGTTGCACTGAAATTCACTGCGGAGAAAACACACCTGCAGGAAATGTTTTATACTCGATGCGTTTTGCATCACTGTATACTCAGAACTGTATACTCCCCTTCAGTCAGACGATATTCTCCCATACTATAGGTGGCAGTATATTGAGTCTACAGCATACAAACAACACTGCTCTATAACAGAGGTAGAGAATCCATCGATTTAAACGATCTAACACATTCCTCTCTTCATTTCTCCCCAACGTGGTGCTCGTCAAGGGGTTGTTTATGGTATTTAGTTCACGATGTTCTTTTTCAGACGAATCATGAAGGTGTTTTTACCAGTGAACTTCCTTGAGCAATAGCTCGTCCGCCATGTTGTTCCTTTGTAAAAAAAAAAAAAATCTGGAAGATACTCTTACTGCGCAGAATCTGTTCTGTGCGGACTCAGCACGGAAGTTCGTGATTGCCGAAATAACGTGGTTATCTTAAAGCAAGCCAACACTTGAAGACAGGTTAAAAGTAAAAGTGAAATACGTTATGCAAGATATTGATAAATATATGAACATGAATGCTTATTGTAGATTTGGCAATGAATTTCTTTTTTCTTTGTTTTTAAATGTTGCTTTTGTTTTTAACATCAGTCGGATTGCACAACACGTTTTTTATGTTTACGTCCGTGACATAGATTTGGTATTGTGAAAAGTCCCCTGTTGTGAAAAATTGCTGGCTGTAGATATAATTTTAGATATAATTTTCTTTACCGTACATTAAAGTTGGCTGAAAAAATGAACCGCACAGCCTTGTTTTCAACCATAAACAAGCAAACAAAAGTGCGTCTTTGCAACGTTAGAGGTAAGCAAGTCTATATAACCATGATATGACTTATTTCACAATGAAATGAATGGTGTTCAAAAAAAGAAATTCTTCTGGTTTTGAGTTACGTGATTAAAAGTCAACCCACCACATATGGGAGTTGAAACTTGGGGGAATTAAAAACTTGACGTATTCAACAAATTACAGTAAGTTACTTATTTGAAGAAGTGATAGGAACTTTTGCATGCAGCTCTTGTGCCGGATCTAATTTTTCCATGTGTTGACAGGAAAGCAACATTGTTACTAATTCATCTCCTCACCTTTTCACCTTGGGTGCCCTCGGGCTTAGACGTATGAGGTGAAGTTAGATTTCAATCCTGTCAACATTTCAATTCACCTGTCAGGATGACGACTGACGCGCAAGTGCTTGTTTGCCCTTAACTTGTGGTCCTTAGCTGGGCTTCTTGGTCTGAAGACCACCCCCTCATGATTCTTCCTCCTCAGAAGTCATTTTCCTCACTTCTATGAGTAGAGTGAAAGATTTGATTATCAGCCGATTGAGTTATTTATAGTCAAGGTTGGGATCATTATGACCCGACTGATTTTATTGAAGATTCAGATCGAGAGGGCTGAAAAACTGAAGCTGATCGGTTTTTGGGTTCAGTTGTATCGAAGCAGTTTCAAGTCATATCTCGGTGAACGACTTAAAGTAATTGATATATTTAATGTATTATTCTCTCTAAGTACTCAAGTACAAAAATAAGCAAGTGCTATAGGTACTAAAAAAATCTTGAGATCTACTGAAGTATTTGAAGTAATGAATACTTTCATATATTGATTATTTTAGGTACTCGAGTGCTAAAAAAATCATTTCTACTACAGGAACAAATCACCTAAAGTAATTGATAAGATGAATTGATTACTCTTATGCTTAAAGTTATTGATTACTTTCGTAAATAATTACCTAATAACCTCAATTAATTTAGGTACAGCAGCGCTGTCATGCAACTACCTAAAGTAATTGATTACTTACTGATAAATAATTACCACTTTTCTTTCTTACTACATAACTATATACTAAAGTACCTAGTGATTATTATTATTAATGTATAAAGTAAATGACCACTTTAGTACATAATTGTAAAATGTAATTGAGTACTATATTGCTTTTTTTTGCAATTTATTTATTTATTTGACAAACCATTTTAGATCGAAGAAACCAAGGAAATATTTTTTTTATTCAACATTTGTTTTTGGTCTATTTCACTTGTCCTCATACTAATTCCCGGTGTGCTCAGTTGAGGACATCCTGGCCTTTCCTTTGATCTCATTTATAATTGAGAAAGTAAATAGTCCAAACAAATATTTGTACAAAAATGCTATATTCAATGCTACTTTTGTTGTCTTGTGTTCTTTGCACACCAGGAAATAATGTTTTTTTTTTTTCTGAGTGTCGTGAAAGACACGGGAAATAAGATATAGTGATGGGATGTGGTATATCCTTTTAGAAATGGGGAAAAAAATGAATCTATGATTGCCTTTTACACTTTACAGATGCGCGAGATCAACACACGGAGGTAAAGAAGAGGATTTCAAAGCCAGTCGTTGACATTCATCTCCGGCAAATCTGCATCGTGGCGTCAGATAATTCCTCGGAAAAGCAGCAAGATAAATCCGTCTGTGTGAGGTCTGAGCTTTAAAGTTACTTTCTCTGTACTTATTCAACTCGTTTGTTAAGAAGTTATAAGATTTCCTGGCTCCACTTTTTTTTTTTTTTTTTTTTTTTACGAGTATTCAGTACAGAACACATAACAACCTGCCTTGTGATGAATTTGACAGCAATTTTTCCAATCATAGGCACATTTTTTAACTAATGTCTGAATAGAAAATATGTCTCATATAAATAACGCTTTTCTATTTTACTCTTTCAGCAACTCAACAAATTGAGTTACCAGTACATATATTTACATCAATCTTCATGATTCCAATAGGAAAGTTATGTACATTGATTTATGACTAAGCTCATTAACCAGATTATATTCTATTCATCTTTCTATTATAGTTTTATCAGGTTAATAATTTAGCCTCATCAATCAGGGCAGAGTTGTGTACATTTTTTGCAAAACATGTTCTGCGGTTGTGTGTCCCAACTGGATTTGATGCCTAATTCTGATATATGGCTGAACAAAACACTGAGAACCAATTAACTGGCTGATTATCTAAAGAAATATATATTCTATTTTTTGTTCTTACTGTATCATTTAATGTGCACCAATCGGAGCAGCCCTCCCAATTTCGTGGTATACTGGCTATACAATGAAAGCAACGGAAGCCAACAATTCAAAAACCTTACTTTACTAAATAATGTGTGGACACGAACGACACACACACAAACTCGGGTGAGTCACGACTCCCAATGTAAACAACAAATCATTGCTAATTCTGGACGCTAAAACAATGGCTAACTACGTTGACATTTTACGGTGTTTAGCATCTAGCATAAATTAATTGCTAGCTAGCAACGCCAAAGTGTCCCGAGAGGAGTCTGATTACTTGTCAGAGGCAGTTTAGCTCTTTCCGCGCCATGGACGTGAATTCTCATCTTTTAAAATAGTAATAACAATGATCAAAAAATAAATTCTTGTCAAATGTGTTTGTTTTTTTTTAATGGAGGGTAGCTGACACCCTTGACAAATGCTTACCTAATAAGAGGTAATTTAACCAATTGAGGACTGTCGTGATAACTGTGCCCATTAGATGGTAGTGTTTCCACGCTTACGACACAGATATTACCCGCATGCAATTCAAAGTATGGAATGGAAGTCAATCTTTCATATGATACCACCCATATTTACGATATTTTGTTGGCCTTGAAAGATAAGTGAAAATGCTAACTATACTTGCCCTCTAGAGGTTTCCTTTTCCGATAACGCTTGTCACTGAAAGAGTTGATAGACTGAAATCAAAACTGCACACTTTGATGCTGTCTTCTTGACACGATTGCAGTTGCTCCTGATCACTATTGAACGCACCAGACCGAGTCAAATGTGTCTTCTGTGGGTGTGGTGTCACTTTTCTCATTGGAAAATAAAAAAGGGGAAGGGGAAAAAATATGGGAAGGGAGAACGTTGTCTAAAAGCTCACAAATTAAATTTAACTTAAAAAAAAAGTTAATTATTCAAAAAAATACAAAATTTGGCCATACATCATAAAGTTCAAATGTGAAATTTGGTCTTTTCTGTTTGTTTTTCACAAAATATGCATGTCTTTTCCCTTTAAAAAATATACTGGCGCTAAGTCTTGTCTCTTGCACATTTTCGCACCAAATTCCAGCGCAAACAGCCTCACGTTGGGGTTGTTTGCCCGGCCCTTATCGTTCCAGGCACAGGCTTCTGCCTCCCGCGTACTCGCGTCGCAATCGCCCCGAACTCCGTCAATAGCATGGACGTAATCCGTCAGCCATCCCGACTGTCAGCGGGCGGCCGAGGCCTCCCGATCCAATCGGCTCGGCCGGTCGGCCCCATTGATAAAGTGTCACGGATCCCGGCCGCTTTGATTAGCCCTTCGACTAATGCCACGCTAAGCAGAAACATTACTCTGCCTCGCAGGGAGGATGAGGAGCGAGGGAAGGAGCCAAAGGGAGAGAAGGTACTCTGTAGGGAAATTAAGCAATGCGGATGAAATGGCCAAGCGAGGAACTTGTTGGATAAATTAACAACGCAATTACATTACATGACACGGCAGCAAGATGGATGAGGAAAACTTGGCCGCTGTTATGTTCTGTTTTCCAAATTGCAATTTATTTGAGGGCTCTAATGGATGCTGTATTAAAACATCTCGGGCCGCGGTCAGATTTCATTGTGTGTCACCTCCAGGTGATTGATGAGCCTCTCTTCCACGCCCCTTGACCCCCCCCCCCCCCCCCGACGTTCACCGCATACACACGCCACTTTACTCCGGCGTTCCCCTCCGGGCTGCACTCACAACACGTTTATTGGGAATTCCAAACACAAGGGTCCAAACATATTACACTGATATGCTTATTACTTCTTTCACGCCATCTGTTTTTTAAACAATAGCAGTTGCGGCTTTGAAAACGATCAAATTATTGGTCCCCGTTGAAACGAATGGAAATGCCATTAATACATTCAAGCCTTCCTGAAGAGCCTACCAAAAAAAAAAATTGCAATGTATTTTTTTGAATGATGAAAAAATCACTTATGTATTGCAATAAATACAAATAGATTCAAGTTTTTCATCGACTTGGTTTTTCCCCTTAACTCATTCACTGCTAACCTATTACAACATATTTTTGATATTTATAGCTGTCAGTGGCTGCGAGTAACTTAATTTATTCACCTACTAAAATCGGATCTATGACGTCGATAGCCATCACTGGTGGTGAATGACTTCATATTGAAATTGCAATCTGATATACGGTTCCTAATTATTTTTCAAGGTCATTTCTTATCTATGAAAAGAAAGGACAAAGGCTCTGATTGAATTAAATCTGTATTACAAACATCGTCATATTTATTTTACGTAAATATATGGTCATGTGTTGCACAATTGTATTAAGTATTAAAAAAACAATACACATTTTTACCATTATCAAGTCAGTTATAAGTAAGCGGTATTTATCTATTTGTGCTATGCGTCACTTTTCCCATTAATAAAAGGGTAGTAACGACTATTTTGAAAAATATCAAATAATCATAGTAAGAATCATAAATTTAATATTCTTGATGATACATTTCTAAAATATTGTTACTGCAATTTAAATGCATTTTTTCTGGTGATACTTTTGACTTGTATTTTTACACAGTTTTCACAGTTCATGTTGCGATACACACTAACTCTTCACATACCGCACATAAATTTGACGACTTTTGCGAATAAGCTGCAATATTAGCCTTTTTTTTCCCCCAAATGGATAAAGAATATAAAGTATGCCTGTGTGTTGCTACCAGTTGTGTTCAAATTGTATTTGTTAAAAGGTGTTTTTACCACAATATTGATGCTAGTTTTTCTAGCATATCAATGGGTATCCCATTATGTGTTAGCATTAAGCTACCTTATTTTCATAAGACATTTATATTTGTTTATTTTGGCATTAAAAGCAAGCTGCGGTTTTAATTTAGTTTACTTTTACTATTTATTTAAAGCACTATTGGTGCGGTTTTATATTTTTCAACATAAGTATTATGTTTTGTAGTTTTTGATAAAGGGAAATAAAATGAAGGGCCAGTGAATCATGATCTACACTATTATTATTATTATTATTATTATTATTGTTTTACTTCTTTTCTACTCAGTGATGACGATAGAACTCCCGGGGATCTCAACTGTTTGCATAGCTGGAGAAAAGGCATTAGCACATCTGGAAGTCATCGGCGGCTATGTTACGGCGCTATCGTCGCGGCTTTACATCAGCGTTCCTAATGACTCACAGCGCGAGGGGAAAGAAGCACATGCTATCTGCTTTGAACCGGCCCGCTTTTTTCCTGGGATGGCAACCCAATCCGCGATGGGCCCTTTCGTCATATCTACCTCCCGTTCATTTTCCGAGGGGTTAACGGCATTCCGCCGGATGACATCAGCCGGCGCGCTTCCAAGCCACAAGGCCATAAACAGCTTTGTTTTTTTTTTTTTTTTCTTTGCAGGTTTGCTTCAGATGTGCGCAAAGGGATACATAATGAATGAGGCGCGCTGACGAAACACATATTTCACTTAGCGGATATGGCCGTAATGCGGTCGGGCTCGATTACCGTCCGGGGCGGCGGGAAGAAGGTTCAAAACAAACACGCGAAAAGCGTTTGAACTCAGGTGTATCCTCGACGGCAGCGACCTACTTTCCCACTTTAGCCGATTGTAAATATGACATGATACTGCACAAATTACAATCTGGGTAATTATTGGAAATGGTGACCGAGGTTTTGAGTGAATGGCTGCACTGTATTCAGGCAAAATAATGAATAAGAAAAACTTACCATACTAGCTAATAGGTCTGCACAATTAATCGAATTTTAATCTCAGTCACAATATTGGCAGCCACGATTAATTTAGCTGATCCTTGGTGATACTGACATTTAAAAAGCCGGCTGACTACGTGTCAAATCAAGCACTTTGTCATCCTACCACCAGGAGGCAATGTTTCCCACATGTTTGCATGACAAATCCTTCTGCTTTTCTCACCCTCATATATTATTTACCCGTGTGAAATGGCATGGAGTTTCTCACCTGCAGTGCTAGCTGTAAATTTTGACCCATTTTGAAGAATCCGATTGGCAAAAAAATTTAATACATTTGGTTTGAAATTACCTAAAATGCCAGGTTGACTGCTAATTGATTCAAATTTGCTTAAAAATTAACAATGTGCTTGATTCTAAGCAGGCTTCATTTTATTTCATTGGGTTGCATTCAGCAAGTAAGCTTGGTGTGTTGCCCTGTGTGCCAAGTTTTTGCCATGCCTTGTGAATTTGTTTTACTATTCATTCATTTAGTTGATTATTATTATTTGTAAGTATCAAGCTTTTAAGCTTTGTTTATGTAATCGTGCAGTCCCACAAGCCAACTGTTTGTCCCTTCATATTGCCAATGTGTGAATGCTCTGATTTTTTTATTTAAAATCGGGAAGCTCATCCGTATGCAGAGCCACAAATGTCCATGATGCCCCCCTTTTTTTTTTGCTATGCAAAACTGTATCATTATTTGTTTATTTACTCAAGTCTCTGACAGTATTCCCATGCGCGGTTTTGGGGAAATTTGCCTTGATTTTTTTCATTTTCCCAAAGTACATTTGGAGTGACAGCTGCAAGGAGTTCCTTTTGGCTTTTGGAAGGGTTGTCTAAACAAAGTTGGGGCTTGTAAAATCGAGAAGGTTATCTCGGCATCATCCAGATGACGGCTGAGGAAGACCACCTGCTCGACTCGGGTTCCCAAGACTCTCTTCAATATTTACTCGGACAAAATCGCACATTAAAAAATGAACTGCGTTTAAAGTTTTTGTTTTGCTAGTTTTGTGACTAAAAATATTTTGAACATTCAAGTAGTGCATTTCATTCCTGGAAAAATGGAGAAAATGGAATTTTGCATCACAACTGTAGTTTTTGGATCTCACTGGGATAAAGGCTGCACAATGGCCAAATCAAATAATTACGATTATTTTGGTCAATATTGAAATCACGATTATTCATCACGATTATTCATCATGTTTGGTCAAACAAGTTTTTCAAACAAGCGGTATATAAACAAGGCTTCAAGGCTTGATACTTACAAATAATAATAATAAACTAAAGTAAATCAATAAAGTAAATAATAAAATGGCACACAGGGCAACACAGCTAACTTGCTGAGTGCAAACCAGTGAAAAAAATGAAGGCTACCTAGCACCAAGCACATTATTTACTTTTAAGCAAATTTTAATAATTTAGCGGTCAAAATGTCCTTTTCGGTCGTTTCAATCTGAATTTATTCGGATTTTTCAAAATGGGTCTCAACTGACAGCTAGCACTGCATTATATGATAGGAATCAGGTGAGAAACTCCATGCCATTTCACACTGGTAAATAATAAATTAGGGTGAGAAAAGCAGAGCCTTTTGTCATGCAAACGTGGGAAACATTGCCCCCTGGCGTTTATTTTAGATTTACGTGACTTGCTCAAAATTTGGAGGAAGCACATTGTATGTGTGTGTACCACTGACACGGTGTCACCCAATGATCTATTTCGGCCATGGACGAGAGCCTCAACGCTGCGGTTGAGCATTCCCCTCGCTCCCCTCTTAACTCATCCCCCACAAGCCTTTAAGAGGTTACAAAAAGCCCCCCCGCTGTACATCAAAACAACCGACACGTCACCCCCGCCCTCGCCCCTGCCACATCATCCGACATGACACGTGAGAGACAGCCCTGACCACAACAGTGGCCTCAGTCTCTTTTGTGACAAAATGGCTGAGCGACTATTTACATGGAGCCCTTCAGAGTGTAGTACCACGTTCAAAACACTTCATCTCAAATCATTTCCCCATTCAAATGAATGGAAATTAAGCCCTTGTCGCCTCCACAATAAAATGTTTACAAAAAATATGGAGTAATTGATTAAAGAAAAAAAACACTCTATAAAACGCAAGAAAGTAACACGCGTACACAATTTGTACACTACAAATTATTGCGGTTGTGTAGTGCCTGAACCACCTAGGGGCAGTATAATGTTGACAAACATATCCAAATACGAAACTAAATAATATTACGAATATTTCCCAGATGACGAAGACAATATGCCCGGGGATATCGTTGTATTGTCTGTCTATCTGTGTTGCTCGGTCACTTATAGTCTATTTGTTGATAAAAATGAGTGGTTCCTTACCATGAATGTTCATCACTAAAAAATGGCCCAAAAATAACAAAAAATAAACATTAAAAAAATTCTGTGACATAGGAAACGTTTTTTTTTTTTTTTTTTTTAAATCATGACAATATTTGAAATGAATTACAGCCATAATACAGTTGGAGATGTAGCTGTTGTGATCATGCTATAAAAACAGAATAAATAAATAAATAAATTTCAAAAATACTAGTAAACATGTTAGGAGTAAAATATTTTATATATGAATGTTTTCAATGGTAACACATATATGAACAATGAATTAAATTTAGTCATGAGTAATTAATGAAAAAAATAATAATATAATAATAATATATATAATGTAATAATAATAATAATAATATATATATATATATATATATATATATATATGTGTATATATATATATATATATATATATATATATATATATATATATATATATATATATATATATATACATGTGAACCATTTCACTAGCAATGCACCATGCTGTATCCTGGCGGGTTCCACAAGGTGGGAGCGTCTAATTAGGTTTTCCTTACACCTACTTAATAATTCATGCTATCAGCGAGCCTACAAGGAAGCGGGGCTCCTCTTCCTCCCAGGAAGCCTCGGACAAGCATCGCGTGTCCACTGTAAGTAAGGAAGTGTGAGCAACAATACATAGCAGCCTCATAAATAAATATCATGATTGTTAATGGGGTTTAATGTTACTCTACGCTTGACCATTATGGGCGAGCGTCAGGGCAACAGGAGTGCGGTGTCTGCCCTCAAGGAGTCTGGCACCAGGAAGACCAATGAGACCACCTCAAAAGCAGACTGGTGTCATTTTACGCTTTTTAAGAAGTATAAAGCGTCTTTATCACTCGCCATCCATTTATGTGTCTTTTCTCATCACCCTTATTTTGTAACCTGAAGCAAAGGTGACTACGTCGTGACCGTCTCTATAATAATTTATGGCTTTAGAAGTAACTAGAAAATGATGGGGAAACAGCTGGATTATTTTGACCTGGACGGTGCTTTGTTGCGTGTACTGTACAGTACTTTCATTCCTGTACGATGTTTGATTCTTTTGTGTGGCTTTTGTGGTGACTACAATACTAGGAAGATAAAGCGACCTTATCTTAAAATAAATTATATTCTTAGCGTATATTTTCAGGACGACTGATTCCATCAGTAAATGCCCCAAGTGCACATGAAATAAACTATGGAGAACCAGCTAATTTTGACCTTTCATATACATTTTTTAATTTATTTATTTTCTTGTAAATATCATGGTGAAAAAAGAGACCCACTATAACAAATAGTATTATATATATATATATATATATATATATATATATATATATATATATATATATATATATATATATATATATATATATATAAACTTATTCTCTTCTTTAAAAAAAAGTTATTAAATTTAGAGCTCTTTCTAAAAAAATATATAGTTATTAAATTTAGAGCTTTGGAAAAGGTTGACCAGGTCGGGTAAGTCAACTTAAAAAGGCTGATCATTCTAAATGAAACATAATGAAGTCATCAAATTTATTTTAGACAAATATGAAATACTTTACTGTCAAAAATGGCCAAATAAATAGACTATCCCATGAATATATGGGTTTGGTCTAGACACGATAGGGAAACCGGAAACTTATTTTTGACCAGCAGTAGTTGTCATTGAATATCTGTTTCTTCGTACTTGATTACTTAAGAAATGACTAGAAAATTATAGAAGAAAAAAAATGCTTATTCTGACCTGCTTTATAGAATTATTTTTTGTGTGTTATCACTCACATTGAATTTACTACTCATTCCTTTTGGCTCGACTGCTATGTGTATATTTTACGCATTTCCAAGCTCCAGATAATGATGAGGCCTTCTTGAATATACTTTTTTTTTTTTTTTTTAAAGTTCTATGACTGCCTGGAACTTTCTTTTGGAAATGTCAACTGTCTGTGCTTATCCTGGCATTACTAAACATGGTGAAGTCAGGCAGCATCTGGCTTTAAGAGCCATGTTTATTTTTCTACTGTACGAGAGCGAGGTGATATTTTTTGGTGGTTTCGGGGACGTTTCTTCTTCTTCCTTTTCCAATAAATCACCGGAGACGTTCTATAAACGTACTTTAGCAGGACCGCGCACGTCCACTTGCACTGTTATGATTACGAGTGTGAGGCAAGAGTGTTAATATTCCGTCTGTATCCAGCTGAGGTGTAGCCCAGTCAGTCTGTCTTTTTTTTTTTTTTTTTTTTTTTTCCTCACCCTTCTCTGGTGCGGATTGTTTCTGCATGCTTTTATCTCCCCCTCCAGGACGAGCTGGATCGTCGTCCCAGCACTTGACTTTTCCATCTCCGCCTTCGGATTCTCCAATCTGTCATTGCAATCACTAGAGGTGGAGAAAAAAAAAAAATCCAAAATAAAACATCCAGCGAGCAAATGACGCTCCGGTGTGTGACAAAATAGTCGGAGGCGGTAGGCCGGGGCAATTTGCCTGGAATCTGTTATTCCCATCCCAGGTTCTCGTTTGGGTTCTCCCCAGCGCCCGCCTGAGCTGATAACAAGTGCGCGCGTTCGGCAGAATGATGGATGGACTTTAGCCACGGGCTTGTCAGGAGGGTGCAGGGCCATATGGAAGCCGGGAGCACAAGATGGCAAGAGAGGAGGGGAGAGAGCGGCGGAAATATACGTTTACGACGTGGCTCTTTTTTGGGGCTGCTCCCTCGCTTGGTGATGAGTTTCTTTTTGACTCTTTCCGACTGCAAAACAAGGTTTATTTTGAAATCTCGTTTAGCCACGCCGAGTTTACCGTCAAAATCAACATCAGGAAACCAAACAAATTAATAAGAGAAGAAGAAATAAGAGGTTTTTATGGCGTGAGGGGCACAAATGATCTAAAAAGATCTAAGATAAGAACCAACAAAAATCAAATCTGTGTCTCTGTCAAAGGTGTTAAAATATGGAATAATTATGGAATAGATCGGAAAAAATGTGAATCATTTACTGTTTTCAATGAGAGATTTAAAAAGACTGTTTTATAACCCTTACGCGGTATTTGATCCAATCCCTCGAGCATTGCATCAAGCGAAAGCATTGAGAGGAGAATCTAGGGAGCTGAAATTTCACCCGATTAATTTGACATGTCAAATCTCAACATGGCACAACCACTGTCAGGGGTAGCCAGACCCTTGGCTAAAATACTGCCAGAACGATGTGGAAGGAAATGACCCAAAAATGCTCAAAATACCACACATAGGGTTAAATATATGAATTAGGCATGACACTTGAGATTCTGTAGAAATTTTAATTATGAAGTACAGTATGTATGTTTGTTTTTTTATGTGTAATTTTACTGTACCTAATTTACCTAATATATGAATATAATATAATGAGCAAAAACAAGTTCTTGAACTTACTACTTTTTTGTAAACTACTGAATTCCTGTATCCAGTGTTGATGCTTTTTTTTTTTCTTGTTTTTTTTTTCATTTCCTTTTGTATTGCGTTTATAAAATGTATTCAATAAATCAACTGTGCTAGCTTAATGCTAACACATATTGTAAAACCCCATAGACAGTTAAAATAAAAAGTTACCATGATGTGGTGGTAATTATAAACAACAGGTGTCAAACTCAAGGCTTGGGGGCCAGATCCGGCCCGACACATCATTTTATGCCGCCTGCCAAATGCTGATTTGTCTTCAGGTTTCTGGCTAAAATACCAAACCTGCAAGTTGGTTTCAACTTTTGGGGGGGGGGGGGGGGGGGGGAACATTTTTTTGTTCCCAATCTCTCCTTTGACCTCTGATTTCAACTGTGTGACATACTTGAAAATGTATTTGCCTTCGCAGTTATTCCAGCCCTCTGACAGAAACTTTAATTTGACACCCTTCTTATAAACCTTTAAATAATGACAACATAACACAAATAATGACAACACGTGAGGAAACGAGGCCTTATTTTAAAGTTGTCTGAGGTCCACTGTTAAGAAAATAATATATATATATTTTTTTTTTCCAGCTAGGGAAGATGAATTTAGCAATTTTTAACATTTAGCATCATTTTTACGTTTACAAAAGCAAAGCATAAGACTTTTTGCCCATGGCTATTCAATCACCTTAAATTGAACTATTCTTTCTGTATGGTTGTATGCTACTTCTCGCAAAGTACTTGCTAGAAATATATTAGAGAAACAGAAGATCTGATATCATTATATTATTAAATATCTTCCGATGAAGTCACGATCCAGCTCTGTTTACAGCACTCTGCGTGTGTTTGTGTGCGCGTGTGCTCTCAGGCACGGATTTATGTGTGCACATCTCTGTCAGCCATTCCTAGCGGCCCTGCAGAGAGTCTGGGGATGGGGGGGGGGGCCCTGAGGAACTCCGTTTGATTGTTTAAAGCCCCGCTTAATTGGCGCTTTGTCTGCACGCTCCTAAATGAGGCGGGATGCCCACGGCGGCGGGGAGGGGGTTCCCGTGGAGACCGCGGGCCGTTTGACAGGCCCCGTGGTGCGCGGGTGGGCGCAGCCCCCCAAGCCCCCCCCCCCCCCCCTCCAAACTGCCAGGCAGCATCATGACAGCGGCCCGTGCCGCGCCAACCCTGGCCAATTAAAACTCGGCTGTCATGACCAGACAGTAGAGCAACACTGTGTGACTGAGTGTGTGTGCGTGTGTGTGCGTGTGTGAGTGTGTGTGTGTGAGAATCTCACTTAATGTCAATACTTAAAATATATTGCACGTAAAAACACATTCCCTGTTTTGATACTAGTCACCTCTCAAGCAATGCAGTTTGACACAAAATAAATAAATAGCATCGACGCAAGCTAACGTTTAGCTTTAACATGTAGAGTCCGTTAGTTCTCTGCTGCGAGGGTCAAAATAAGCAAGTTTGCGCCTCTGTTTGCTATGTAAATTTTGGACTTTGCGCCACATGTGAAGACATTGAAACTCGAATCTGAGAATCAAGCACCAACCCACGGGCCGAATGGATTTTGAACGGCAGTTGATTGGGGTTAAAAAGTGGCAGATTTTAGGCTTAATTTGGTGATTCGTACAGAACAATCGCCATGGTTCAGTCTGCTGTCGGAGGACCAGAAGGAAGAGTAGGAGAAGCAATTCATGCGCTACGTTAGCCAACTTCAAAATAAACCCACCAAGTAATACATGGACGGCAAAGCAATAGCCATATCACGCTTTTATTTTGACGTTATTCTACAGTTTATGCTTCTGGGTGCGTTCCAATGAGCTTGACAAAAGAAGACGGCTTATGACACTTTCAAATGCAGTTAAACTGTTCATAACTGTAATAACAATAATAATAATGATTCTTTGAGCACCGACATAGCAAAATTGCATTAAGCATCTCTTTATTGTATCTTTACATTTTGAAATAGTCTTACAAAAACAGAATGTTTTCGTGAATAAAATGTGTCACGTTAAAAAACAAACAATAATTTGAAAGAAAAGTTTATTTTATTTTACTCATACAAAAGTTGAATATTTTATTTTATTTTACTCTTACAAAAGTTGAATATTTTAGTGAAAAAAAATCTGGTGCCTAAAAGATAATGTAATATTATTATTGTTTGATAACTGCTGCATCAGCTCTGCAATCTAAAAAAAAAAAAAAAATTAAATGCTCCACTAAATAAGAAAATTGATTCTCAAATAAATAATTCACAAAAGTGCACTGCAAAAAAAAAAAAAAAAAAAAAAAAAAAAAAAAATATATATATATATATATATATATATATATATATATATATATATATATATATATATATACTGTATATATATATATATATATATATATATATATATACTGTGTGTATATATATATATATATATATATATATATATATATATATATATATATATATATATGTATATGTGTGTGTGTGTGTGTGTGTGTGTGTGTGTGTGTATTGTGAGAAGGAATTACCCTGGAATGACAGCGATGACTTAAAATGTGTTAAAGCAGCCTTCGGCATCTTCCAGATTTGTAATCGGAGATTCCGGCGCCGGGTACAGATTCGGTTTAATCCTGGCCCGAGGCATCATGCGCTTATTGAAAACATCGCACCCCGTTGTAACCGTTTGGAAGGCTCACCTGGCAGAAATGAAGACTGTCTGACAAAAGGGATCTCCTTACCTTTGGGCTTCGTTGTTATTGAGTCGCGGACTCTGAATGTGTTCCGCCAAGTGAACAATGGCGACACTCTCCCCTTGGGCTACCGGAGACTTTTTGATCATTTGATTGAAAGACACTTTCTGTGGTTTAAAGTCATAAAGTCATGGTCGGAACTCGTGTAGCTTGATTTTCCTCCTGAGAGACTAAATGCAACTGTAAAATAAGCAACACTAAGCAAAACAAAAATGCGGTCAAAAAAGATTCCTTAAAGTGTATTTAATGCTAAAGATTGGATTGGATTGTTAGAATTGTGCACAAACACAATTGTAACATGCCTGATTGAACTTCTCCTCTTCACCTTATGCACTAAATCCATTCACGATTCGCAATTAAGTTTGTTTTGAGTGCTGTCATCTTCCAAAAAAAAAAAGATAATAATCACGCAATGTTATTTCCACATCTCTCGTTTCATCTCATTTTTCATCAAGATACCTTTTTTAAAAATTATTTTTAAATTTGAACGATTTCTAGATAGGTTTAAATCTAAGTATTTAGATTATTTAAAATATATGAAAATGTATAAGGAAATCTCCGTCGTATATCATGATAGATCAAAAATATATGAAAGTATTACACATGGTTTTTAAGTGTTTTGATTGATTCATATTTATATATCGCTTGGTAGAATCCTTATATTTCCAAAACATTTTCGTCCATTAGCAAGTCATCGCATAAGAAAACAAGTCATGTTCAATAAATTACTCTGGATCGTTTAATTAGTTAATTATAATAATATAATAATATGAATTAAAAAAAACAACCACACATATGGACTGACCAATGGTGTAGATTTTTTCCAAAATACGAAGTGTTGGCCTTTTTACCAAAATAAATATAAAATAGTAATAATAATGCACTAAAAGATAGCATGTATATAAAAAAAAATCCTTAAGTATATATTCTTTATCCTTTGCAAAAATTACTAACCTCCTCCAAGAGACCGCCTTCTTCGCTATTGATTGTGTTTATCGTGTAAGCACGCCCCCTGGTGGCCAAAGTTGTTGATACAAGTGGTAGCAGCACAATGAAACCTGTTTAATTCTCACTGTACTAAAATCATCATCATCATGGCTTGCATCTGGAAGAGGCTGCACTGAAAAGTGGCTTTTTTTTTTTTTGGCGCTTGCTGGGATCATTTCTTCTTCTTTTTCTTCTTCTGGGAGCTGGCCCACATCCAGAAATGCTCCACAAAAGCTCCACAGCTGCCTCACAGTGCTTAAATGTAGCATATGCTACCCAAGTACCATTGTTTCACCACTAAACACACACTTTTTTTTTTTCTTTTTTTAAAGCAGAACAAGAGGCTATTTAATGTCACTTCCATTTGGGCTCGCTACAATGAAAACTCGATTCCGAGAATGAGCGATGAGCGCGTGTTATTATTATTTTTTTTTCTTTTAGTGTTATTTTCTCACTAATTATGGCGGTGATGACATTTTGATTCGCAGCCTGCGAGTTTGCGAAACAACACCATCTGTGTGCTTTCCTCTCATTAGCCTAATAGACGCAAAACACGCTTGGCAACAAGCTGTTCACGTCCTATTTTCAGACTTTTCACCCCGACTGAAAGGAACAAATTCGCACTTTGCAGTAAGAGACGCGAAAAAATATTTTGTGAAAATACATGCTTCGACCGAATGCGTCTTGTCTTTTTCGGTCCTCGTAATACAATACTACAGAGACTGAATCAAAAACATTCATTGAAATTCTATAGTGTGGAACTCTTTTTACGCAATTCTATTTACGTTCTAACTGCAACCAAACTTGGTGCAAAGATAGACAAAAATGTGGATTTACATAGTTGAGCTTCAAATTTTTGCTTGATGGCTCTACGGAAAAAAAATAAAAGTATTTTCAAAATTACTTGGGAGACAGACATATATATATATATATATATATATATATATATATATATATATATATATATATATATATATATATATATATATATATATATATATATATATATATATATATATATATATTTCTATGTATAAAATAAATAATGATCAATATGTACTGCACTGTTGCGTACTGTACTATTTTTGTGCCCCCGGATGAACTTTGTTCTTGCATTTTATTTTGTAAAGAACTTTTGTTTTGAAGGGCCACACAACCCGGAAATGGCTAGTACACACACACACAAACACACACATATATATATATATATATATATATATATATATATATATATATATATATATATATATATATATATATATATATATATATATATATATATATATATATATATATATATATATATATATATTTAGGGCCGTCCTTTGATTATCAATTTATCGACTAACCGGATAATATATTATTTTACATCATAGTGTATCACAAACCATTTTTTTTCTCCTTTTGTGATTATTTACCAATGATTATTGTTTATTTTGTATTTTTTATTGAGGCGATCACAGCAATTGAACAATATTACAAAAGAGGGATGGATGGAGTACCCACCAATTATTTTGAAACCAATCGATTCAGTCACTGATGAACTCAAATGTCATATTTGGATTAAGCACAAAAGATTATTTCCAAGTATAGTACTACACAAATGAGAATAACTCCTGTTGAGACGATGACATTTGAGGCTTTTAATCATTTGAAGTTAAACAATAACCCTAACCATTTAATATCAATGGCATTTAAGCTTTTAAAATCATCACAAAAATTTGTCATGCGGACGTATAGATATTTGACATGCGCTGTCACGTCAGGAGGCGAAAACGGTGAGGACACTTTATTCCATGTTTTGTCAAGAAATTGCGTCGAGAGGACGACTTCAATTATAGGACGCTTAACCTGCCGCGCACCTCGCAGACAATGTCAAAGTCATCATGCAAACACCACATCATCTCCTCCATCCCCTGGCTTCAAAACGCTGACATGAACAAACGGAAGTTAATTTGCCTCCCTCGGAATGCGTTACAATCAGCGGAAAGGTTAATGTTTCTGCTAATTTATAAATGCGGGGATGGCTGTCAGAAAGGTGGGGGGTGGGGCTGGGGCGGGGGGGGGGGGGGGGGGGGTTGCCTTTTGAAAGGCCCTGACACTGTAAATTAAGCCTGTCACGTCGTCTCGTCGCAGCGCCGGCGGATCTGGAGACGCCGCCGTCTATGATGTCAGACAGGCGGGAAGGCAGAGCAAAACAGCCCTGAGGGACAGACCTCCAACGCCAAAACACGGGGATGTCGGGAAACGGGACGGGGCTTTTGGAGAAAGGTAAATGATCACGTGATGCTTTCCCGGCGCAATGCATCATGGGAGCACGGAAGCCATTTTCTACATAGAGGCTTGATGATGCCATTTGATTTTTGTGTTGAGGCTCGACTAGTTTGAAACGATTTCAATATTATACCATTATGTTATATTGTTGGATTATTTTAAATATATATATATATATATATATATATATATATATATATATATATATATATATATATATATATATATATATATATATATCTCAGTGGTTCTCAAATGGAGGTACTTGAAGAAACTTGAGATTTTAAGTAAAACAAACAAGCATGCAAAAATCCTTCAAAAATAATTATTGAATGAATGAATTGTATCAGGAAATGTTCATAAAACAAATTTTATGTTCACTAGGTTGTTCAGTTTCATTATTGTAAACTTGTCATATGCCACCTCACGTTACCTGTCAAGTTAATGATTAAATTTTGTGAACATTTCTCTATTATGATCCCAAAAGTTGAATATTTTTCTGTGGACAAATATTTATTTGTGATTTTTTCTTTTCTGTTTGTTTGTTTTATTTGAAATCTCGAGTACCCGCTGAAGTTCCTTCAAGTTCCCCGTTTGAGAACCACTGGTGTAGAAGATTGCTGTTATAGTCAATACTTGGTTCCATTTATGTACACAGAGTTGGATTGTACTGTAGATTGCAGTCATAGCCACTACTCACCAAAAATCTCTTCCTTTTTTTTAAAAAATTGTCTTACTACCTTTTACAATTTTTGTATGACTTCCTAATAATGGAATAATTTTAAATATAGTGATTATACATTTGCGACAATCAATATAACTGCTTGCAATGAAGAAATGCTTTGCTGTGTGAAGGTTCAATATAGTTTTGTTTGTGCAGTCCTTCTCCGTTCTCCTCATGCATGAGCAGAAACGAATGCCTTTACTTCTCCTTTGTTTATAGTTTCTCACAAATATCTATTAGCTGAACCTGACGTAAGACAATGACGTTATCTCCATCATGTCTCGAAGCCAACGACGACGCCCCACTTGTTCCTGCAAGCATGCTCCGCGAAGGCCTCATTTTAGTTGGCGTCAACACCAAGTAGTTATTTTCTTAATCTCCTTCACTTCCTGCTCTCCACCTGTCAACTCGCTCTCACCGCATGACTTCACAACAAGAGACGGAAACACACGACGCCCGCATGCCAATTTTCCCTTGTTATGCCATCACTTGTTAATCCGCACTTACTGTACATTTAATGACTTCTTCTTCCATGACAAAGTGGAACAAAGCGTCCTTGGTGTGGCAGTAATTGGCATTGTTAGGTCGGTCCGAGGTTTGGATTAGCACGGCTCCTCCCAGGGGAAAAAAAAAAAAAAAGTGAAGGGATGAATGTGGGCGAGCGTCATTACATGCAGCCTGTCAGGACCGGGCCTAATGGTGTCTCACCTGGCAGACCTCTCAGATTCAACGCCAGACATGCAGCACCGGGCGTGTATGCGTGTTGCTAGAAACGGCTGACGGGGAAAAGATCATTAACTGCAAACTTGTTTTTCAGCGCCATGACAGTTGAGCTATCAACTGTGCTGGCTTCAAAAACTACCAGGCACAAATTGGAATTTTCGTCTTTTAATGGTCAGCATTCATATGCAGCAAGTATATAAAAGGACATTAAAGGACAAATTGGCCTCTTGTGTACATGGTCAATCAGTGCGGGTAGGCTACTAATTGGTGCAATCTTTGTGTTTTCATCACAATTTTTGAGGAAAAAAGTCATATTTTTTTGCAACATTAGCGTTCCAATTTAATGAGAAAGTTGTTGTGATTTACTAGATTCAATATTAATTTTAATGGAACTACTAAAAGCTTTTACTATTACTATGACATGTATCAGTACAAATAAGTCAAGTCAAAATTCTGCTAATTTTTTGACTATTTTTATACTAAAAATACTAGCGTTATGCTCAATTTTTTTCTATGTATCGCAATTGGTAACATTCATATATAAATTATTAACATGTTCATTATTCTTTTTCAACTTGAAATATGTTTTAATCTTTTTTTTATATGGCACTTTCACAACAGCTACGTCTCTAACTGTACTTTGTCTGTAATATTAAATTTCAGATATTGCTGAATATGATTCTGAATATGTATAGGTATATCAGTGTTTGTTTTTGCGTGTGAAAAAGAAAATATAAAAAAGACGAATACTGTAGTACTATCATACCACAGTAAATTCCCAATATTAAAAATAATATGTATTTAGTTTTAAATTAAAAACTCTGTATTCCTCTAAAAGAAGTAACAACATTAGATGTTGTCATATAGGAAATGAATTTGCATCTTCAGTTGAATATTAGGTGTAATGTGAGACAGATTTTCTGAGGAGAAAGTGGTTAGATTTACAAAAAAAAATACATAAATCTATAACACTTTCACTGAAAAAGTTATAACTTAATGATTTTTTTCCATGATTTTTCTAAACATCTGGAGAATTAAATTGTAATGAGAAAAAATATCAATTTTTACATGGCTTCAGTCAAACTAAAACTATGAAAAAAAAATAATTCAATGATGTTTTAATGGTAGGAGTTTGACAAAAACTATAATTACCATATTGTCATGACAACCCCCCCCTAAAAAAAAAAAAAAATCAGCTCCTATTGTGCCTGTGTGTGTTTGAGTCGGAAGGACACACACTGGCCTTGTGTGTTGGGATGCCTGACCAAGGTCACATGCACATGTGGAATCACAAGACGTACGCGAAAGCTACGGTGAAGGTCACATCATGTGAATGATAACACAGTGTATTGATGCAGTTAAAACACCTTATATGTGCCTTATAAACTATGAGGAAAGATAGCGGCAGGTGAGAAGGGAAAAACAAGGGGGGGGGGGTGACCTTTCCACAGAAAGCCCCCTCGCACGCCGTCTTGGGCCAAGGTACACTTTTATTTATAGAAGGTATTTATAGAAGCCATTTTCCTGAGGTTACCCTGCACAAAATGCCACTTCTCATTACCGGCCCGGTCCGGCCTGCGCCTCATTTTACGGCTGAATGAGTCCAGGCGGCGGGCGGGGGACCCAGCGAGCAGCCCAGGGTCACCCGCTAAATCCTCCGTGTCCGAGCCGGCGAGGGGGCGGGGCCGCGGGTACCGGAGCTGGTCAGGTGTGGGTAAACTTGCGTCCTTTCCATTATTTGCTGGAAGTGATTTATCATTCTGGCTCCTTGAGTGGCCCGACCGCTCTTAAATTAGTTTTAGGTGTTTAGCTACTCTACTATTTGCTTTTATTTAGTTTGTATTTTCTTTTAGAAGCAATCAACCAAGACTGGGGTAGGAAAGTTGACCACCTCCGGTCAGTCAACTTTAAAACCATGTAGACTGAAAATATTCACCTCGGAGCTCTACTCGGAAACATGTTTGTGCCACCATTTTTTTTTTTTTTTACACAAACCGTTTTTGCATACATATGCATTAGCGGCAAGGGAGAAAGCCTCTGAGATTGAGTTCATTTCCAATTCAATAAGAGTGAAGAAAATAATGTAATATATCACACAGCATTATTTCAAGAGTTTTTATGTGAAAAAGTTTCTTGTGCTCAAAATCACAAAATTACAAGATGTTCTTGCTAAATAGATTTTGACAATTTGATGCATAAAAGTTAAATACAACTGAACCTCGTTAAATCTCTCCTGACATTGACGCTCCCTGCAGGCCACGCCGCTACTTAATCTTCACTTATCCGCCATTTCCTTGCCCGCGGGCGACCTAAAGTGATTAGCCGAGACCAGCTGACCTCCCCGAACACATTCGATATCACTTATTGATCAATTTCCCTATTGATCGCCGTCACCCTCTCCGGATCAAGGGCTAACGCTCGCACGGATTCATCCTGATTAGCCGAGACAAAACGTTGACAAACAAGTTTAGACGGGGCCCAACGGCAGGATATGACAACGCCCGATTAGATTTGACGAGAGCTAACAGTGGAATTGATACAGCTAGGACTGCGGCCCGCGCTCGCTAATCAAGTAACGGGCTACGTTAATTCGGTCACGCTTGCCCTTTAAATGCATCGAGGTTACACGCGGTCGATAGAGTTGACCCGAGCGGGCTTTAGATTGCATGCGCATAAGATTCATTTTTAACCTTACGGCTGCACTTTCATGATAACGCATTGACATTTCTTAATAAATGATATGCATCAATTCCAAAGATAAAATTAATGATTTCATATCAGTGAAAGGTTACTGGTTAGTGGTGGCCCAGATATGTCGTTCAACCTTTTTAATGAACTTTAATACTCAGTTCATCCGTCGATTATTTTGTAGATTAATTGATGAATCAGTAATAAGAAAAGATGATTAAAAAATGTTTATTGATATCAAATTTATATTTTTTAAATATATATATATAATTTATTTATTTTGTATTTTTTATTTACATACATATATACATATATGTTAATACAAAAATATAAAATAAAAAAATACAGTATTATTGTCATATTTTATTATATATATATTTTTTTATTTATTTTTTAATTGATTTTTTGGGGATGCTAGTTTGGTCTTTTACATGTCATTAAGTTAGCAAAAATGATTTTTTTTTTTAACTGTGAGCAGATGTTTGCAAATTTGCCTATTTGATTCAATACAATGATAATTAATAATACATCTAATTGTTTTTGTTTATTTTTTACAATCATACTTAAATAATAATAATAATAATCCAATAATAACATTTCCCACTATAATCACATCACTATGGGCTCACTTTCGTGTTGATAAAAATTGAACCCAAGCTATGCTAAGCTAAGTTAGCTTCAGAAGTTTCAACTTTCACTTTTTTTGCTTTTAATCTCAAGAACAAGAACAAACAACAAACAATATGACGTAAAAATCAACTCACTTTCATTATGTGTTGATAAAAATAATTGCATGCTAGCTATGCTAAGCTAAGTTTTCTTTAGATGCTGTAACGACCTTGGGAAGTTTGATGATGAGTCTTCCTTTATTGAAGTAGTGATTGGACGTAAACTATCGGGGCTTTAGCTTGTCCATTGCTAGTTTACCTAAAAAAGTACGATACTATGAAGTACACTTTTGAACATTCTTGGTAAAATGAACACACTAGTTCACCGCCAAACTTCTACTTTTATTTTTTTTTTTTAATTTGCGCTCTGTAAAGAGGAAGTCCATTAAGTGGTTCAAACGATGTCTAAACACACTTTTCATCCATCAGATGTCAAGTGCCACACCTGGCACAAACACGGTCGTTTGCGAGCACGGTCATTTCCAGTGAAAGCACATGAAAGCATTTTTTCACCGTCAGGGTTTTTTTTTTTTTTTTTTTTATGTTTGTGGCTCTCACGTCAACATTTATGCGCTGTGACACTTTGGGTCCGCTATTGTGCTTTTAAGAGCTCGGCGGGGGCACTCAGCATCACACTCTGTCAACTAAGACCAAAACATACCTGTCATATGCTAGCTTGCACTTAAAGCTCATTTCACGTCAGCGACATGTTGATCGCAAAGTTTTTTTTTAGTTTGTTTTTACATGGTTCTGTTAGCTGCCAATATGGCGCAAAGTTTATTTCCTGGCAAACTCGTTTAAGCACATTTGCAAACATACTTTGAAGATATATAAGTATACAAAATACAAGTACGTTTGAAGATGTATTCAAATATGCTTGAACATACTTTACTTACAAATACATCTAGAAGGCTAAATGATAAAAAAAATAAAAACATTAGTTCCACAGGTTGTAGATTAGCATACCTTTTTTTTTGTTTAAATTAAATTGAACCACCCTGTTCCAGCAACTACATATCTTCAACACAAGTTAAACATACCTGCACGTTTACAAATAAGCATAATAAGCAGCACCAACATATTTTCAACCAGACATCAACACACTCTGTTAAAATTGTGACCAACACAACAGTAACATGCCCGTTTGCATTCACGAGTGGAGAGAGACCCCCTGGTGCCGAGTAAATCAGATATTTAAATTCAATATTTTAATATGATCTTCTTCTTTCTCTCTTTGTTTTCCGGGAGATTGCCCCCTGGTGGGCAGTTAAAATAAAAAACTAAATGGAATATAAGTTTAAAGCTTGAGAAAAAAGTAGCTGCTTATAATCAAACAACTGTCACAACCCAAACATAACGCAGCAAACGAAACCACCCACTTAGAACACAAATTGACGCTAGCATTTTATTCAAAATATGATTCAAAATTTTGCACCGGCATCTAATTAAAACCTTCCAGTTCAAACTGACCCAAAGCAGTTTGAGCTCCATGGCATCCATATTCAAAAGCTGAGCAATCTTTACATTGCGGTGTCACTTCACCCTTTCCCTTCCCTCAGCGTAAACAAATGAGCCCGCCGGCGGGGTCAAAGTTCAAACCTGACACGGGAAGACGCGGCATGACAGGCTTAGGCCACTTGGGCTCCGAAGCAGATGTTGGCGGCGGTGTGATTATCTCTACGGCGAGCGAGGAACAGAAGATGCCGGTAATTAGCCGGGCTCCCCTGGGACGGTGGCGACACGCGGCCGCCACTCCTGGAGATCACGGGGGCGTCGTTAAAGTGGCGCTAACGGTTGTTAACGGGGTGGCTAATAAAGTTACAGTGGTACCTCGACTTATGAATGTCTCGTTATCAAAAATTCAGCTTGCGAAACACCTCTTCGGTAAATTGTTGTCACTTGTTACAAAAAATAAATAAATTAGGATACGAAAGGCGAAAATTGTTGGTGTAAGATAATAAGACGTGAGACACCAACGCTAGCTTGAACGCGGCTGTAATGTATTGCATCATAACAGCAGGGAGCTGGTAATTCTAATATTTTCTTGTTCCAGTTTTTGATGCATTTTTATACTTTATTGATATTCCGGCTTGTCCACTAATGAGTGACACGAATTCTTCGCGCTAAAGTTTACTGTGGTCTTGTACTTCTCATCTTCACCCACACTTTCCACCAACAGTTCACACTGCAGAACATACAAACATAAAATTGACATTTGCTATTGCTAACATTGGACATGTTCAATTAAAAACAAATGCATATCACTTTGAGCCGATGTAAACAAACCGATGAACGCTTCCTCTTGAATTGCTAGTCCCGTCTGATGTTAGCACGTTAGCGAGAAGGCTGATTAATATAACACACAGGAAGTACTTCACATGACCTTAATAAACTTACATGCTCGTTATTATCCAAATATTAATATTATTGCTCCTGTGGAGTTATAAATGATGCCCGGAAATGTAAAATAAAAACGTACAAATAAAACGACCAATACAACAGCGCCCTCTCAAGGCTAACAAATGAACTGCATTCATTTTATCAACTATATTAATAAAGGGTTTCGGGTAGTTTTGGGGCTTGGAATCGATTAGTCTATTTACATGTAAAAAGCATCACTACTTACAACAAATTCACTTTACAAAATGACTTCTGGAACGAATGTATTTTTTAAGTAGACGTACCACTACTGTATGCAGGAACAAAATGATCATTAGTTAGATGTTGTATATCTATTTTGCTTAAGGTGTACCTTAAATTGCACTCACTTTGTACCTAAGCCCATTTTCAAACCTGATGGGAATATCCTGATCTGACGTCACCGTTGGAACTACCGTTTATACACGTCTTCCTCTTAAGAAAAGCAATCTGAGGCCAAGATTTCATGGGAATGTTGTGCTGCGCATTTATGGAACGGGAGTCGGAATTAGGTCGCAATCAGTGCACAAATCCTCAGGAGACGATGAAGCCAGCTGCCCGTTCTTCTTTATATCCCCAATTGGCTCAAGTTTGCCATAACGAGAGCACTTCAACATCTACTGCTATGCCCAGTAAGAGATGAAGAAATAACTTTTAATTTCTGTTGTGTTTTCATAAATTCAGGCTTATGTCTTAGAATCTGAAAATATGAGACCTGAGAAGAGCCAGGTTCCTGTCTGCTCTCCTCGCGAGAAAAAAAATCCTTGTTGTCTTCCTTTCTGTTTGTTGCTTATCAAATGTTCTAGGTTGCCTGAACCTGACATAACTCAAAAGTAATCTCCACGACATAAGTCTGATTTTGTGAAAACGTGTCACATATTCATCACATTTTTTCACATTCTTTTAAATTAAAAAAAAGGAGGACACCAAGAGAACAAACGTTGACACGTAGTATGACACTAGCATTCACAGGTAAACATGTTAGCATGCATGTTTATTTATTTACCTTCATAGGGCTGGGCAATATGGAAAAAAATATTCAATTATTGTTTATGATTATTTTAATGGAATAAATAAACCCAACAATCGTTTATTGATTGATTTTTTTTTAAGTCCTATGTCCTGTTCAGACAATAATAATGAATACAGAATCGGTTGCAACATAACTTTATAGCATAACTTGCTTAAAAGTATCATCCATTTATTTGACAGCTTTTTAGCAGTAAATACTTAATATGTTGTTTCTCATTAATTTTATAACTAAATAATTTTTACGTACTATTTAAACCTTTAAAAACACATCTGACTACTTGCTGTCAACAGAAAATGACGTCACCTGTGCTCAAGGCTCAAATAATGACCAATCATGGCTCATCTGTTGGTCATGTGATGTTCATAAGCTGAACTATGATTGGTTGGTTACACCTGAGCCTTCAGAATGTAAATACAATGTTTTTAAAACTATAAGTTTTATGTGAAAAATAATTTTGTTCTAAAATTAACCGATTCAACCCCAAAGACGAAATTTCACGATTCTAAACGTACACACATTAAATCCGGGGTACTTATTGATATGTATTTTGAAATATGTTCAAGTGTTGACTAAAGGAGTGTCTCGAAATGTGCAAGTTCGTTATCAACAAAATTATAACTTATTACTGTTAGAAATCGACTAAAAAAGCGGACTGTCCTTTTAAAAGCAACAATTAAAAAATGATGCACCAACATTCAGAATATTGATTGTAATATTACAGTGTCCAGAGCAAAGCGTTTAATTTTTGTCATTTTTTTTCATTGAGCAAAAGAACCGAGTGCTGCAGAAAAACATCTGAATTAGCATTTGCGAATAACAAAAAAAAAAAAAAAGCTTTGATCATCGACACAGTCAAAAAGCGACACGTTTTAAGCAGGTCAGAAACTTTAAAAGCTGTTTTTATGCGGCTTTCTTTTTATTTAAGAGGCAATATTTGGCATTTGTGACATTAACGAGCATTATAAGGGAGGAGGGTGGGTGCTTCATAAATATGCATGCAGATATTAGTGAGGCGTTAACAGTAAGAACCTGTCTACTTAGCCATGACAGGAAGTCTATGAGTGACTTTAGAGCCCCCCCCCCTCACAACTCCCCCCCACCCCTCATGGAGCCACATGCGTCCCACTTTACTTAGCGTCCTGTCACTGACAACCTCCTCTTGAGGAAGGAGGGGCCTATTTTTTGGGGAGCTGTCACCCAGCCGTGGCGAAAGCTCACGGTTGCCCACTTGCATGCCTGTCTAGAAACATTGGAATAATTCAGCAATAATAATGCATTATGGGGTTGGAAACAAGGGCAGGGTAGAATATCAAATCCCAGAACAGATTCTAAATTGACAATATAATTGTAAAGATTCATGATTTATAAGGTACCTTTATTTTTGCGTTATACTTATTATTTTGTTACAAATACATATTTTACATTTGGAGACGATGACCAAATATTGCACCATCAAGATTTAAAATATATGCATGTATAGATGGATATAAAATAGAGTCCATAAAAATAAAGTACTAGTCTAGTCTAATGACTTTGACCACAATTCCACAAATACCTACAAATATGTGTGCGTATTTATATGAAAACATACCAAAACTGTATATATTTTTAGAAATAAGAATCATGGTTTGAGATGCTTCATGAACAAGCAGTCATATTTTTTGACTCAAAATTGCACTGCTAAATTTAAATTGTTGTTTATGACCATGTAGGATGCTACATTTAATAAGATATTTTTTTCACATTGTGAAGCAATCCTGGGTTGTACTAACAAAGTATAATAACAAAGAAAAGTATGTATTTTTGAAGCAGCAGGTGGTTAATCATCTCTAAAGCACTAAGTGTCTTTGCATTAAATTTGATTCTTTTCTGCTCTGATCCAAATGAACAATTATGTCTATCACACAATCTGCTTATTAGCATTCATCAAAGTGACACCACATTTGTATGATGTAGTAAAAAAGAGACTAGAACGCAGCTGTTCTACGTCAGGCCATGAAGACTGCATCGCAAACGTCGCCCGACAGATGCAAGACGTACTTGTTTACCGCCGTATTACGCCCCCTCCTGCCCTTCCCCTTGTCCTCCCGTCACCTGTTTGCCACAACAGGAGACAGGGAGCTTCCTACTACTTGGGGAAGGAAAAAAAAAAGACTGCAGGTGGGCAGGTTGCAGGCTTGTGTGGCGGGTCAGAACCCAACAAGCTGTGCTGGGACACACTCTGCTGCTGGCCCGTTCTGTTCTTCTTTTCGTGCCAGCGCCAGGTGGCGGTTGGCTGCGGGCTCGCCCAAAAATGTCACTCCACGCAACTGAAGTTTACTTACCAAACACGAGGACACCTGCTAGCTACCCTTGTCATGGATGACTTTTGCCTTTAGAATAACTTTGGTGACTCTTGCCAGAAAATGATGACACTTAAAAACCATGCAAGGATTTAATTGCCTCCAGTTTGCCTGTTGGTTGCTTAGCAAGTTGACAAAAATAATTGCAGAGTGACGTCACCAGTCGTGAGTTATACAGATGTTCGATAAATACAGGATGTGTTTGAACCTGACGGTAGATTTCACCGTATTTTCCGTACCATGAGTCGCAATTATAGACTTTCATTTTCTCAAGAAACGACAGCGTACCCCACAATTCGGTGCACACTATGTTTCACCGATTCCAACAGTCTCTCCAAATTTTATTATACGATTCTAGTAAGATCGCCGCTTGACCATATCCAAACGTTGGACCATTTCACGCTGACACAGAGACTTAAGGGAAGGAACACCCACAGTACGTATGCTAGCAGTGATAAACCAATCAGAGTACATTATATAACACAAGCAGTATGTACACTGGTATCGATAAACCATTCAGAGAATATTACGTATTTCGTAAAATACATATGTGGGCATAAGAGAACATTACGTAATTCGCACATTCGCACAATATTACGCACATTCTGTATTAGTGCCGACCATATGTTTGAGTATGCAATGTCAAGTACGGAAATCATCTCCGTATTCTAGACTTTGCCCGACCATATGGTGTGTCGTACGATGTAGAAAGTAAAGTAAGTTTCCGTTTTTATAACGCAATTTTCTCTTCTTCTACCCAAGTGATATATAATGTATACCAATCTAAAATTAAAAATGATACTGGTCCCACCTGGGAGTTCTACCTTTGGATGTATTAGAGCCCTGTTCAGTGTGAAATTTAGTCTTGTTTGTAAAAAATAGACAAATGTGATGGTGTTCGTATCCAGACTCCAACTGCAAAAAATTTGCATTATCCAAACCGCACTACTGACGTTCCAACAGGCAATTTTGGTTTTCCCTTCAGTTTTTCCTCTCCATTGTGATCTTTTTTTTAATTTTTCTTCCCCTTTAAAAGACAAATCTCTCGATACTAGACATGACTATTGAGACCTGACCATGGCAGACATTCGGCTAACCTTCATGTTCAATCAATAACTCTCTTTCTTTGGACTTCTCCAACTTGCTGTCATAACAGGATGATGAAATGGATCAAGCTTGTTGCTTTGCGTCAGTTTAATATGAACTTGATTGTTTTGGAAACTACAGGAACAAAAGACACTGACCCAAAGGAGTCTAGTCCCTGTCTAAGACTCATACCACATCTTTTGCATGATTGGCTGAGCTACTGTCCATGCTACAAATTAGTAGACAGTGACAGGGCAGCTTTGCTTCCATTTTTTTTGGCCAACCATCCAAATTTTAAAATTTTTTTCTTGCTTGTCTGTTACTTAAAGTCCATCAATACCGTGGACCATCTTCTTTATACGTCTGTCCGTCTATTTTAGTTGACAGCGTAGAGCCTTCATATAACTTTCTTGTTCAGTATGTCGATTTACTTGCGTGTGGTCGTTTACATGACGCTAGCGTTTCACACATCAAGTAAATCCCGCCCTTTGTCTGGGTTCACGGTCATCAAGCAAGTTAGGCTCCTCATAACCCCTGCCCCCACTGCTGAAAAAAATCCTATAGGATATAAGAACAGACTATTGTGGTTGTTGGATTTTTTTTTTGCCTGCCATCTTATGAGGTAACCTGACCATTTATTCCCCGGCAGCGAATCAGGGCCTGTAGACCATATGGTTCCATCGGTGGGGCCTGGTGTTTCCCCGCACCTTCTTTCACCAGATATTCGAACCTGCCGAAAACATACCTTCAGCCTGGAAGATGGATGAACCCTAGCTGCTCTGACATAGGTCAATGACTTTCCTTCCCATGTCAACCGAGAAGTAAACACCATGGCGCAGGCGGCTATACGGGGCTCCGTGTCTGGACCCGTGCGCTCTGCTGCGAAGCTCAAGATCTCTATCTGAGACGAAAGAAAGAGCACAAGATCCCATCCCCCCCTTTTCTTACTCACCCGTCGACTCCCCCCTGCGTGCTCTGTCCTCTTACCTTCATTACGCATTTTTTTTGTTTATGCTTGGGCGCAACTGTGGCTGCTCCTGATGGTTTGAGGTCAGGCATGACTGGCCACGGGTTACACTGAATAAATACAGACGGACTAGCCAGGAAGGAGCGGGTAGGCAGCGCTGGCCGCCGAATCGCCCTTGATTAATCAGCTGGCAGATTCAGGGTGACTTTTTGTGTACAGTCCCCCCCCCCACCACCGCCACCATTCCTCCCCCTCTTCCGACGCCGGCGTAGGTGATGGAATCGGGTCGGCGTGGACATGGAAATTCAGGCGGTTGAGCAGATGGAGCATTTCCACCAAGCGGTTTATCGCAAATGCACAAATGCAATTGCAGGGAAACTACGAGTCCCACCACCCCAGCGTGTGATCCGGAGCCGAAGTGACAGAAAGTCCTATTTTCTCGGCGCTCGGCGAAAGAACACACGGCCGGTTGTCACACTCGCTGGAGCCGTGAATGAAAAGCTGCACGGCGGTGAGACTGCTTGACTTTTAAATGCTTTTAGTCACACCGAACACTCCGGTTGAGCTCTTCCTTGGCAGTTTCTTCCGTCACCCGCCGCTATCTCGCTTCCATCTCATGCTTGGGCTCCACCACCACCATCATCTCCACCTTAGTGATGGTGCTGCACTCCCACCTGTCAGCTTCACTCAAGCATGGATCAGTAGAGCCTCAGCTGGACCATGCAGACCTTCCTCACAACCCTTGACCCCTTCTGGCTCCACCATCTCAGGCCCTGCACTCAACTCCCCCCTCCGCACCCCTTCATTTGCCTCCCTGGGCCTCCCCTTCAGGCTCTGATGTCCCAGCATCCTGCCCCCCCTTCCTTACTCCTCACGCAGGCGGCCAAGCAGCCTGGCCTTAACCCGCCCTGCACTTCCCTCACCCCCAGCATGAACGTATCTATCCTCGGGCAAGGTGTGCCCCCATGCGGCACGCCTGTCCAGAATACCGGTTGCCCGCTCTGATCGACTCCTCGCCAAACCTGCCGCCCTGAGGGGATGCAGAGGGAGAGAAGAAAAAGAAGACGCGCCGAGAGCGCGTATCGAGCAGACAGCGGTTGACGAGTGAAGGGAAGAGGACGGTAGTAGATGAGGGGAAAAAAATAAAACAGCAGAGATGGGGATGAAGTTTTGCCCTAAGGCGAGGATGAGGCAATGAGTACCCCTCAAAAACAAGCAGGCAGTTGGAGACCACCACAGGCACTTCTGGAGGGGAGAACATGGGGGCATTTCAGGTGTGTGTCAAACATTAAGAGCCGTGCTCTCTGTGACCGGCTGACCATTTGATTCTATATGCGCCTGTAGCTCCTCTTCCTATTTTATCCATTGTTCATTTCACTTCCTCGTCATCTTCGGAAATTCATCATCTAAACAGGTGGCAACTACCCAACTCACTTTTTGTCAGAGGTGGGCATTTTACAAATTTGTACCGGTCAGCACCCAGGCGACCCAGGCGATTTGAAGTATAAGATAGTCTGACAATTTTTGCCCTTGGTCATCGCAACGCAAATACAAGGACAAAAAACAGCCTTATTATCTTCCACGTGGCCTAAGTTAATTACTACCAATCGTGCCCATTGTTGGTTCTCAGCCCAACAGACTCCGCATGCTGCCAGAAATCAGCCCAAGTGCCGACAAACCCGCTCGATTGTACGTTGGCAGTACTCTGAAAGAGTCCGAGTTTCAAGCGTCATTAAGTCTTCAGCCGCTGCGTCTCGCGCTGAGATTGCCCAGCTGTCAGCGAGCGTCGCTGCACTTCCCGGTTGCAGACATTGTAATCAGCCCCTCAATAATCACACTCCCAGAAAATGGAAAGCGCCGGGGGCCCACGCCATGGAGCTCTAATGCGGGGGCGGCACGGGCAGATGGAGGCTTCCATTAAACAGACACCGTCTCCAAGCATAAGAGGAAGACATTAGGGGATGTAGGCAGGCTTTGTGGACGTTTAGTGTCAGTGCAGGAAATTGATTCTTGATTTGGCTTGATAGTATTGGAGGCCCAACACATGTTTTTTGATGACCAAAAGCCAATAGGAACATGTGAGCAATTTACTTTCGCCAGGCCAAAGTCCTCTATGATGCAAAATCAACTTTCTTTAACCATGTTTAAAAGCTAATCCCTCAGCAAAAACACCCGCGAAGTTGTGTTTACCATCCACACATCCCCGCTCATTGCTGTTATTGTTATGGCGCTAATTCACATTTTAACTCTTTTAGTGCCAAGCGTTATTGGAAAAGGAAACCTCCAGAGGGCCAGTATTTTTAGCATTTTCACTCATCTATATCTATGTAGATATGGGTGGTATCATAATAGAGATTGACTTACATTCCTTACTTTGAATTGCATGGAGGTAATATCGGTGTTTTATTTGTGGAAACACTGCCACCCAATGGTCACAGTTATTCCTACAGTGCTCCATTGGAAAATATTAAGTAAGCATTAGTCAAGGGTGTCAGCTACCCGCCATTAAAAAAAAACGTATTTGATGAGAATTTTTTAATTTGTTTAATTGTTACTACTATTTTAAAAGATGAGATTTAGCTACCCGCCATTAAAAAAAACGTATTTGATGAGAATTTTTTAATTTGTTTAATTGTTACTACTATTTTAAAAGATGAGATTTCTAGTCCATTGCACTGAACCATTTATTATTTATTACCATTTATTTTTATACAATTACTGGTTTGGTTGGTAACAATAAAAAAAAAGCTAAAATATAGATTGTTTTTTCTCTAAAGCAAAAAAAGTTTGTCAGGACCTTTTTTGATTTACTTCAATGATAAGTCCACATGACTTGTTAATCCAAAACAAAAGTTGGCTGATTTATAATGTCATTTTCTACTCATAGCATTTCTTCCACAACAAAAGGTTTCCTTTTACCCTCCCTACTGCAAAGCGACCTTGTTTATGGAACTGGCTCTGTCATGACACACATCTCGCGCCGATAATTTATCACATGCTAATGGCTGAGACAAGCGAGTGGACAAATAACGACGTGTCAGTCATAGCGCAAAGAGACTGTGTAATGAGGCCAACCGCAAAAATGGATCTGACATTGTTTGTGCCACCAGCGGGTCAGAATATGTGCACTTTCTAATCAGACCTTAATTTCAAAAAAGCCTTTCTTGCAAACTCTAAATCATCCCCCGGGCAAGTCTTTGCCCCCCCATTGTTATTGTCCCATGTCTGGATCATAAATCTCCTCATGAAGAACCATTAGCAAAAAAAAAAATCAGGCAAAATGGACACTTGAGAAAGAAAGGACATCCACAAATTGCATTGAGAATTTTTTTTTTTTTTTAAAGTACAGAAAGTACATTTTGTTAGGGTCCACTAGATTTGTATTGTTCATTTTTTCCCTGTTAGCTTCCAGTCTTTTCCTTTCATATTCATTCACCATTTTTAAATAGATATAAGTAATTCACAACCGTCGATGAAATGGACAGTAATATTATCGTTAACACGGTCATCATTGCGGGAAAAAAAAAAAAAAACATTCATGCCTTGACTATGAGTGCGTAGAATCAACGTAAGGGATTTTACGGCCTTTCTATAAGTGTTCCTTATTATTTCTATAAATTCTAAAAGAGCTTGGTAACAGAGGTATAAATGACCTTAACCAGGTCATTAAATCTAATTAAAATGAACTGACATTAACAGCCATCTTTTCTGGCCCTTTTTTTTCCCCCAACCACCATCCAACGATTAGCTCCAGCCATGCTGGATACCAGAGAATGTTAAATACATATTGCATACAGTATTACAGAGTTAATGGGACAGATAATTGACAGTGAACCATAGGAGGTTAATAATAGAAGCTCAATTGACTCCGATCAATTTGTCACACTGAACATGATTGTCTCACATCCTCTCCATGCGAAGAAAGCAGCCGCCGTCACATTCCAGTTTTCCTCTTAAGGCTGCATACATATGCATTTTATTAAGTTGAAAAAATTACATTTGTTTAACCCTTGTGCGGTATTGAAAGAAGACACTAGGGAGCTGAAATTTCACCCAGATGGTGTCAACGTGGCACTACCAGAAGTGTGGCATCACTTAGATAAAATACCGTATTTTTCGCACTATAAGACGCACCTAAAAGCCTAATTTTTTTTTAAAAAGATGATGGTGCGCCTTATAATCAGGTGCGCCTTATACAGTATATGGATCAATATTGAGATTGGGATTCGCAGATAGGGAATGAAGTGATAAAGTAAGCTTTACCTGTTTCTTTTGTGTGTTTACAGTTGAACAAGGTTGCTCATATTGATATTGAGTTATTATGCTATTGAGAGTTTAGAGTTATTATTTGAGTTATTATTGTTATTACTTTGAGTATTACTACATTGTGATTGAAATTTTTTTAAAATAATACATTAATTGAGGGTGCGCCTTATAATCCGATGCGCCTTATATATGGTAAAAGGTGTTAAAATAAGTCATTAATTGAGGGTGCGCCTTATAATCCGGTGCGCCTTATAGTGCGGAAAATACGGTACTGTGAGAATGACGTGGAAATAAAAACACATATTGTCTTATAAAACAAGTTTTCCAGTGCCTACAAATGAACATTGAAACCATGTCCCATGTTGTTCTTTATATGGAGGGTAGAGACCTTTTTTTTTTTAAACTTGGCCATTTTAATCACGAGGGTTTCTCATTAATAGCAATTGTACAGTGAAAGTTAGCATTAGCTTACCTCATTATTGCTATTTGTGACACAAATCTTGCTGACAAGGTTTCCAAATGCGATGGAAGTGGCATCCCTCAGCGAGAGAGCGCAATCCTCCGCGTCTTTTCGCTAACTTCACATTACTATGGCACCGCTCTAAATGGTTTATCAACTTACTAGTTCTATTTGGTGAAGTGGACAGCTCTTTAGGTGTTGCACACACAATGCACCTTATATTCTTCTTGTCTTCATATCTGACAAACTGAAAGTAATGGCCGTATGTCCATCTTGTATATGTATTGTCCAATGATCTCACGGTGTTTTTGGCGAATTTGTGGGAGCAAAAAAAAAGGCTCAAAATTCATGGCAATGCATCGTGTTACTCTCATTTGTAATGAGTACAATATTAGCATTTTATTATGTGTAATACATTACACTACCGCGTCACAGCAAAAACTAAAGCATTACAGTAATTACATTACTTTTGTAATGCATTACTCCCAACACTGGCCTCAGAGGCGCCTCATGTGTTTTTCCAATGGCGCCATGGGTTTTGCGGATGGTTTTCTTTAAATACCGCTCATGTAGTAATATGACAGGTCAGCCACTGTCCCAGGCCCTCTGGCCCCCCGTCCAACACGGCTGTTTATAGATTGTGTTTCACCTTCTTCCTTCTAGACAATTAGCGCGCTCGGCAGAAGGAAACCTGCCCTCGGATCCCGACGCGCCGTCCAGCCGACTGCGGGGCGGCCGGCCAGATCAGACAGGATGAACGTGGGTAAACACTCGCATCCACGTACTTCACATGCACCCGGCACAGACAAGCGACCCCCGCGGACGCTTGTCGTGACGCCATTCAACGGCTTGTACCCTTACTGTCAAAGGATCCCTGTTGTTTTATGCCCTGGTAATTTACAGCAAGGGAAAATGGCGTGCGCGGACGTTGGCCGTTTTCCACGTGTCGCTCAAGACCGATAGACGAAGCTCGGACTTGGCGCCGAATGTTAATCAGGGCAATTATTGAAAGTGTTTTGCGCTGACATCATCACACTGGGTGCAATATGTCAGGTGCGAGATTAACATTAAAAGGGTACATTTAGCACATTTACGTGGGCAGCAAAAAAAAAAAAAAAAGGGTAATGGCGTTTTTCAATTATGAGGCAACCCGCCCCAGTCAATATCTAACGTTGAGAATACTTTTGTTATCATCATTGCTTATTTATTTATGTATTTATTTGAATGAATGCAAGGAGCAATTGGTCACTTAAGTAATTCAGTAAAAAAAAAAAAAAAAATATATATATATATATATATATATATATATATATATATATATATATATATATATATATATATATATATATATATATATATATATATTATTCTCAAGGGCAGCCGTTTTGTAACTTTCTTTTGACTAAATATCTAGAATATTTTTAGAATTTATTAAAAAACAATTCCAAATACTCAAAAATGTATATTTACTTAGTCATTGATTATTGGGGAAAAAAAACAACAACTAAACACCAATTAAGGAATGCCACATGACAGCATCCTTTTTGAAAGTGATTACAATAATTTTTCACCAAAGTAAAAGCAAATGTGTGCAAAAGTTTCATTTTCATGAGATCATCAGTCTTTCGGAAGACTCCAGAAATCAGAGAAAATTACTTATTTTAATTACTTTATTTTAATTACTTTAATTACTTTAATTTAATACTTTTATTTATTACTTTACTTTAATACTTTAAATTACTTTAATTCGAACAATAGCTCTATTACTTGATCATTGAAATAATGATTCCCTAGACCTCAAATTAGCGTCCTTTTTTATCTTATCTTAAATTAAGGCTTGCATCCCCACCACTTTATTTAGCAAAATTATGGAAAAATGTGCAATATGTTCTTTTGTTGTTGTTTTTTAGATTTGTTAATGTTACCAAACAGAATTTGACAAGCCTCAAAATTAACATTTGACACTATAGTGTCTGCAATCATTGCTAATTATCAGCGGAAAGGATTTTCATCTGGTAACTAAACCCCTTTCGTTGCCAAATTTGGTTCCCCATTGTCCCAGATGGGCATCAGTGAGTTCACATGAACCTTTTTCTTTTATTGGTCTGTAGGTTTTCCCATCCCTGATTGAAATCTATTGTGTCGGCGTGCTGTATGATTACAACCTGAGCTTTATAGTTTCAACAGGAAACCGAAGAAGTGCGCACATAAATTGACATTGTCAAGAAATTCACAGGCAAGCAGTCTAAAAATATGAGACAAGTGCGTGGATGTTGACGCTCGCTTTGTCCTGCGGCAGGAAGCGACAGGTCCCCGACTCTGAAATAACGCTCCGCGAGCCTGGAAATACTTTAAGTAGACAAATCCTCTCTACCAAATGTTATATAGACTCGAATAATAAGTCCTTTAAGCTATTTTGCTAACCGAAACAGTAGCTCCCAGCCAAGCCACATCATACTTCCTCACTACAAAATGTAATATCAACAGTGGCCAGAGGTGGCGCCAAAAAACACAGATCAAGCCAAACAAAGCACAAATAAATGGAACTGTTAAAGGATAAATTAAGTCAATTCCAAAACATCGTCATTATTTTGAGTATGACTCATGAGGCCCGGTATCAGTTGATCCACGGACCGGTACCGGGCTGCAGATCGGCGATTAGGGACCTTTGCTTTGTTATATGCTAAGTTCATATTAAAACATATTCTAAATAGGTGTTCATTTTTTTTATGTGAATGTATTCCACATGACAGTTCCTAAAACTCCTTATCCTCACTATGGGCATGGGAAGAACATGCAAACTCCACACAGGAAGTCCAGAGCTGGAATTGAGCCCAGGACCTCTGAATTGTGAGACAGACATGCTAACCACTGTGCCGCCTTGAGGTAAATCAATATTTTAAATACACTTTTGATGGCTTTATTTCTCTGATTAAAATCGTAATCATCTCGAATAATTAAAGAAAATTGAGGGGTTTTTTTTTGTCCATACCGCGCACCACTAGGTCATTTTACATTGTTGTGTGCATTATCCTTTATAGATATTAGAACTACATTGCGAACCAAAACAGCAGCACATACCAAGGTAGACGAGCCACCCACTTTTTGTTGGCCCTGAAAAACATTTCGACCAATGTTTCGGAATTTGAAGCTAGCACGCTTTACAGCATAATTATGTGCCTCTAATGATGTTTTTTTTTTTCTTCTTTGCCTTACCTGTTTTTCGCATAAATGTCTGCTCTCCAAGAATTTAAGATGGGATAAACCCTCTTTTTGAGGCTTTCAAGACATCACAGGGGACTTCGGGGTCTCTCACGTCTCAGCGCCTCAGTTCTTCTGGGCAGCGGCCCAATCGGCTGACAAGTCTGCTGCCCTGACCCTGAACTCCGAACACGAAGGGTGAGCCAAGGGTCTGAGTCTGAGGGCGGGTGGTGCGTCGGGGGCGGGGGGGGGCTATTAAACACAGCAGAGGAAGAAGGGCCCATCAGGATGTGTCTTTTATAGCCCGGCTGGTACTTGAAGGCATCGCGGGCCACTCTGTCAGATGAGAGGCCAGCGGATGAATGCTGTAAGGGTGGAAATGATGGGATCTCCGTTATTTATTTATTTTTTTTTTACAAGGTGATCTGAGGGTCAGGGACTGGCTGTTCCACTCGTTTTTATTTTTCCAGTCTGACTGTAAGTCTGTTAACGCTATCGCATCTCACACGAGGGCCCTCAACGTGTGTTAACACTTGATTGAACTTCAGGAGAGTGACGCTTCATTTTAGGAAACGCCACCAAGTCTAATGTCGGAACACTTGCCAGACAATTGCCAAATAAATGAATGACAGGCAAAAAAAAAAAAATACTCGGCATTTCAACATGTAAAAATAATCACTGAATAAATATATGCAACATATATAGAATAGAATCAAATACATTTACTATAATTGCACAGTCATGAAATTTGAAGCGCTGCGCTGGTTCATATTAAATATGGACTATTAATACAATAGAATAAAAATAGTTTTATTGAAGTGCGCTCATTTGTATTTTATAACATTATTAAATAATTTAAGTAAAAAAATATGTAAAATGTTCATTGAAAATATTAAATAAATTCAGTTAATCACAAAACAGGTAAAAATGACATGTTTTGAAATTCACTCCATGAGAAATAAAATAAATTAAAAAAAGTGAGGGGCAATACAATGAAATCAATTAAATAGAATATTTCAAACATAAATAATATGAATAAAGAAAAAAATCAATACATATTTATTAGTTTATGTAAGTAAATCACATACAGTAAATAAATATATTAAAAAGGGCATATTATTAATGTGCTGTAAATTAGGTATGGGCAAAACTGAATTAAATTTTTTGGTCTGTTTTTAAACCCAATGATTTGAAAATTGTGAAATTGCGGTTTTGCAAAATAGTTTACAATTGTTAACGACCTAATTATGACAATTAAGCAAGTTATGCACCAGTTATGAATTTTTAAGTTTGTTCAAACGGATTTTAAATCAGCTATACATTATTATTGTCTGAACATTTTGCACACTAAATGTTGTTTTTAAATAAATCAAACTTCTATGATGTTGTTGGATTTATTACATTTAATAAAATGGACTATAACCATCAGACTGACTGAAGAAAATTATGCTCGTCTATTAACGAAAAAAATATATCAGAAAGACAAAAAATAATATTAATAAAAAAATCATTTTAATAATATAGAAACAACATATAAAGTTTTTGAAAATTAAGAATTCCCCACTCATAAATAAATAAAAATAAATCTCTGCAGGACAATTAGAATCCAGCCACCATGCTGCAAAAGCATAAAAGATTTTTTTTCCTTTTTAATTTATATATTTTTTTTCATTTTAGCAATTCACAAACAGCTCATCTTCCTCGCAGGTACTTGAACTGGTTGCCCCTTTTCTGAACCGTGGCGACAGCTCACTAAATCACCGTCTTATAGAGGCTCTGCACCCTTCTTTTTCCCCCCATTTTTTATACACTTTAATCACCAGACTCCAGTAAGTATAGGAGTATTTGGCCCGGTGTGTGAAATCTTTCTCGTAAAAGCAGAAGCCGGGCTTTCTGATGGGCTTCTCATGGTGGGAATCTATCTTGCGGCGGGAGTGGGGCGTCGTGGGGCGGCGAGTAATCGCTCAGGACCAACAGGTTGCGGGTCATAAACTTGAGGTCATCTGCTGTGTTGCTGCAGGATGAGGCCTTGGATTTTGTTGCTTATTGACGGTTAGTCACCGCTTCATAAATTGACCATCAGAGGTCCTTTTCACCACGTTTTTGATCCGAGTCACGTGACTTGACTCAAGTCAGACTGCAGTTTCCATTTTTGGGACTTTATTGGCTAAAATCTATTTCAATTCATTTCTATATCATTTAAAAGAGTCTTCAAGTTGTATACATAATCATTGACCTTCTAACATAAATGAGAAATGCATGTTGTATATTTTAACCTGTCATAAAATTTGCTTCAAAATCTGCTAGCTTAATGCTAACACATAATGTGTGATGCCATAAAATGGCTCACGTATCTCATCAGTGTACCGTACACATCAGAAAAAAAAATATGTCAAGCCAGCAACAATTGTAAATGCTCCGTGTGGCAGTAAAACATACTGAAAATGTGGTGAATAGGCTTACTTCAAAATAAACTACCAAATTGTATATGGACACGGATTTCAAATGCTTTTGTTCTGAAGTAGCAGCATATCGCAACATAAGCGCTTCACTAGTGTTTCTAAAGCAATTGTTGCTCCCATCTTGCGCTTAAAACAAACCAAAAAAAATGTTGTTCTGGAATCAAGTATAATTCAGGGTGCAAACAAACAACTTAATTACGCTTTCAATGATATCCAGCATCTGTGGAAAGTTTTTACCGGTGTTTTTTTTTTTTTTTAGAAAGTTCAACGTTATAGAGAGCTATTTTTCTTTTTAGAAAGCATCACTTTTTGGAGCGTTTGGGGTTTTAGGAACCTGGGTTTTGTATTCGTTTCACAGAGAAAAGATGATTGTTCTGCATTAGGAATGTCGTCATGGAACGAATTAAGCTTGTATCTCAAGGCACCTCTGAAAATATAGATGTTATGCTAATAATAAGAATTGATGGATATAAAACATTGAATAGCGAACAGACAACAAAGAACTCAGAATTTCAGACTGCATTTAATTTAACGGTGTGTAATTTTCTTGAAATTTTCAAGTCATCTCCTCATCCAAGGCCATAAAGGATTATCCCCTTTTCCTTCAGCGCAAGCGGTATTCTGAGCAAGTGTTGACATTGGACGACACGTCAGACCAAGACGTCCCGACTCCAAAACCGCAAGACGATCTGCAGACTTTTGAGCTCGCGGCGCTCCTGGCGTGGATTTCCTCAGTCTGGCTGACCTGGCGCAGGTGACGTCGCGCTGGAAGAAAGAAACAAACAAAACCGCGGATGAGAAGATGGAGAGATGAAAGGACATGTGGTGAGGAGGAGGAAAGGGATGGCTAATGCAAATGTGGAAAATGGAGGAGTTGCATCATTGCAGTGCTAGAGGCTTGCCACTTTGTTTATATTTATAATATTTGTCGTCAAGTGGGAGGGTGTTACAGATGTTCCTCTCCTTGAAAATAATAGAAATACAAATCATCAGTTCATGGTTCCTACCATCTTCATCAGCGCATTCAATTTCAGCCGTTTTTCACAAGTGACGGCCTTCTGTACAAGACATTTTAGATGTTTATTTTACTGATCTTTGAAGGCACTCAGAATGTCGTGTTATTTGGCTAATCTAAAAATTGGGACCCAACAAAAAGATTAGTCGCCAATTTTCACCAATTTGTCTTTTTCTGACTACGAAAAAAACTGAATGTGCTTTTTGCGAAGACTAATTTCAAGTTCTATTTTGACTTTCACACTAATAATTTTTGCTTTTTTGACATATAGAACGTCTAATCAACTATAGCGCAACATAAACACAAAATGTTTTTTTTAATATCAAAATAACATTTGCAAAAACAACTATGAATGACTTATATTTTGAAGTGAACTCTTCGATTGGAAATATTACTCTCTGCTATTGAATGAGCAACCTGTAATTTATAGAAATTTGACCAATTACCACAAAGTATATTTTGCAGCTGCATGACTTGGAATAAAAAAAAAAAAAAAGTGCAAAAAAATAACTACATCTGAGGGACGATACAGTAATTTAAAAAAAACATCACGTTTTGGTAGCGAATGAGTTAACTGTAAAGGAAAAGCAACATTTCAACTCCCATTTTGTCATTTTGCAAGAGAATGATTTTAAGCTTTATGGCTGTAATAAAATCAGAGTTATACTGTGGCAATAACATGGTTTTCGTCAAATTTTGACGTTTAGCCAAATGCCACTTATCCATAACTGGGTAAGCTAAAATGACACAACAATAAAACGAGTGAGCTCACTAATTCTCAATGGCTCATCTTAAAATAACACTGCGCCCAGAAGTGACACACATTAGCATGCAGCTCTCAGATGCTAGCTAACTTGCTATTACTTCAAAGATAGGGCGGGAAACTGTGTTATTAATTAAAGAAAAATAAATTTGAAGTGAAGAGCAGTTTTGATCGAGTTGTAGGAACTCTGCTTAGCAACAACTCAACAAGCTGCTTGTGCTAACCGCTAGCATAAACTTTGGTTAGCATGGTCCTGAAATACATTTTGAAATGCACTCTTCCTGTCTTGACACTTGGTGAGTTTCCTTTGGAATAAGATTAATCTATAAAAGAAAGCCTAAGAAACTGAGCTAAGAAAGGACTTTTTGTGTGACTTTCGGTGGATATAATTGTTAGCATCTTGGATGTATCCTAGCGTTTTCATTGGTTTACAGTTATGATTGGACAGTATGAATTATTTATAGAAACAGCAAATGCAAGAGACACTCCTATTTTGTTACATTTTTGTTGTCTTGGTAACTCATAACAGCCATACACAATTTTTTTTTCAAGCAACGTTTTTTTCATATCAAATCAGCATTGCCTTTGGTCCCATTGATATTTAGTCAGCTAAATTATGGTTCAGTTCAAATAAACTGTATTTTGGAGGGTTTCACAGACTTTGCGGTGACGGCTTTGAATCCAGGTGACATCATTTAAAAATGGAAATCCAAACATGGGGCCTTGTGATACACTCGACGCATCAACATACCGCAGATACACACACACGTATTCTCCAGAGATATGGGAGCTCGTTTTTGCCAAGCCAACTTGGCAGCCGGCGGACGTTTGCGGTCCAAGAAAAGCAAGGCGCAGCCACGAGAGGGCTGAGGCTTTTGTGTTTGCCGAGTGTCACACTTGATCACCAGGGAAAGCCATAACAGGCCCGGGAGGATCTTTCAAGCCGTGTGTGTGTGTGTGTGTGTGTGTGTGTGTGTGGGAATTGGGTAACTCTGATGTCAGCTCCAATATTCTGATTGCAAGCTACAGTAATGCTGGATTGGGATCACATTTGGAGGCTGTTGTTGGGAGAGCAAACTAATCATGAAACACCCGTTGAACACCACTGGCCATTGTTACAGCACCTGAATTGATACGAGCAGATCAAAAATGTATACCTTATCGCTCGTGTACATACATAACTGTTTTTATATTAATTTGAACAAAAGAATAATGATACAATTAATTAAGCAGCACCTTCAAGTGCTCTACTGTATTTGGGAAGACAAATGCAGTATTTTTCTGACTTTTTTCTTATGATTTGAGCCCTGCGGTTTATAGTCCAGGGATATTCATTCATCCCGATATGTTGATCAGATTATTTAATCCGGGGGCAAACTCCACAGGACGCAGTAGATTGACTCGCGGAATCGTTTTACGTCTGTGGTTTTGAGGAAACGTCTCGGAAGGGATGCACCGCAGAAGTGAGCGTCTCTGCGAACCATTAGCGTAAGATCTTGTATCAGCGTTTGGCTCAGGTGATGGCAGTGCGAGCAGTTTGCGTTGGCAGCGTGATAATTATCGGGACGGGGGCCTACTTTCACGGACCACATCCTTTTTGGCTGCAGCTTCACAGTACCGACGCTGTAATTTGGGGTCTCCTGGATGTTGGAAGGAAAGCCAGAAGACTTCACATCAAGGACAAACGATGAGGAAATTACATTTGTACGAAGGGATTTTTGGCTGGCTTGGACGCTGGAAAGTTGTCTTTAACGGATAAGGAAATTATCGCTTTAGAGAGCGGCTTTATGAAACTTTTAGATGTTTCGGTTTTTATGATGTTTTTTTTTTTTCTCTCAATCCAATGAGAAAATGAACACCGTCCTTGTAAATCTATGTAAATATGCAGTAACTGGCTATCATTTTAAAAATAGCAGTCTTTCCAAAGTCATGAAAATTTGCACCTCCCTTGCCCCAAATACTTCTCTAACACTGCTATTTATTTGAGAATAAAACCTATAATGAAGCAATTTGCAGTAAGAATTGAAATAAGTCACTAAAACAAATTAATACGGTACATATATACTGTATTTTTCCTAATTTTTTATCCCTGTATTAGAAGGGTTGACCGCATAATTCCAAAACCAAAAATCATATAAATTTTCTCCACATATTTGTGTTTGAATAACATGAATTCAAATGTGAAATAAGTCACAGAATGTCATGTACAACCCTTAAAATTATTATTTATACCTGCAAATGTATGCATTTGTTTTTTAGTGTTTGCACAGAACATCGCAAATATCCACTTGCGTCAAAGCAATGAGGCTGTGTGGACGTTGATGCATTATGAAAAGGACAAGACGGCTTGACTTGTCCAAGACAAAAATGCGAGAGCAGTGGCATACATGGACGTCAGCAGGTGGCGGGGGTGGCATTGCGAAGGCCAAGTTTCACACTCTGATCCCGCCACAGTTGTCACTTAGGTAAAAAAAAAAAAAAAATGCTTTAGCAAAGCATTTCTTTTGTAAATGGGAGGAAGTAGTTGTATTTGTTGTGTCAGGTACTGATGATGACTTTTTGACAAATTAATATCCACCAAAAAAGTAAAGCATTGGAAACTTCAAGGGTTTGGAAACCTTTGGAAACCGTCAAATTCATAGTTTATTTTTTCCCACCATCTTACAATGCAAAATAATGCGCATTGAGGTATTTTCTCAGTCAGCTTTATGATGCAGAAGATGATTTATGACCTGAATGACTTTCAGGTCATGCCTGTATATTTTTTTTCAAGCGCAATAGGGCAACATTTTTTCTGTTTCCAAACTTTTGACTTGTATATTAAAATGTGCTTACTTGACATGTATATAGCGCACATATTCTCTACGTGTCATATTTATGTTTAGGATAATATTATTACGTCTTCCCGGGACTCAATACATAGACCAGGCCTCAGGCTTTGTCTCGTGAGAATATGAAGAAAAGGGTTGCACATGCCTCATGCTGGATGGACTTTTTCCCAAATGCCAATTAGCCCAAAAATTGTGTAGCGTGTAATTTAATTTGGCTGGCGTAATAATGTTTTGTTTGCATCGCTCATTTTTCATTATGCAAATGGAACGATATTTGAAATACTGTATCCCTAGATGAAATAGATGCCAAATTTGTCCAGCTTATCTTAATATAATCATAAATACAACAAGTACTGATTCGGTACGGCGTTGCTTATCTAATTCCTGATTTAAACGTTGACGTAATAGTTAGCGGGGGGGGGGGGGGGGGGCTTTAAGTCGAAACATTAATCATCCACATTGATGTGAAAGCGGTTTACAAGCCAAATGGAAAGATGGCGTATGAGCCAAGTCTTCATGGGGGCACTGAGACAAAAACGCGGCTGAAGACCATTTGGATCCAAAGCACTTTTGACTTGATTTCACGTTGTCTCACATTTCCAATCAAGGAGCGATTAGCCTCCGACATTAATGGGCCTACTAATCCGTTTAAGCCTCTCGTGATAACAGTTAATTGTGTGTAAAAATGTGTACAGATCCCCCCGTTTGGGTTGTTTACTAACTGATTTGGATGTGGTTAGGCCCTAAAGAGGTATCATTATGTTGATGGTTCTGGAGCAAAATGAGCCCCTGATGGAGGCAACGTCAATGAGGGGAGTTAACAACGCCTGAGCAAATGGAATGCAGGTTCAAGATAACATTTGGTTGTCATTAAACCTCATTGAGATTCATTAACACACACACATATATATATATATATATATATATATATATATATATATATATATATATATATATATATATATATATATATATATATATATATATATATATATATATATATATATATATATATAGTCACTAAAATAAATTATTACTATATTTTTCCTCATTTTCAACCCCCATATTAGGAGGGAAGTTGAATTAGATTGAAGCCTATAGCTGACCAAACATGATAACCATTAAAAGTTTACGCTTTCAATCAAAGTTTAGTTATTTTTTAGATCTGTTACAATATTTTGATTTAATGAGTGTTTTGTGTTCGTTTTTCAAGAACTGCATTCATCTCTTTGAGTCAAATTGACCCAGTGGTGAGTGTATTTATCCAACAGTGTCAATAACATGTTTTTTTTTATTTGCAAACACACACACGGTATCCAAGGTAATGCTTATTTTATATCCATTTGTTTCTCTGAAATAGTAATATTATCCTGCGTGAATTAAACTGGGTGTCATGTAAATGGACGCTCACTTATATTGCGTTTTGCACTGAAAAATTACATTCAACATTGACTTTAACATTCAAAGTAACATTTAACGTAACATTTTATCACTCTTACCTCTCATATAAACGTAAAAATACCTGATTTAACTTCTAGGGAAATTACGATGGCCATGTTGTCATGTTTCAAGACATTACGTGTGTGTTTACGTGTGTGTGTTTGAATCGGGGCCACCGGAGAATGCAACCTTGGCTGGCCTGTTTGTTGTGACACTCAATTTATTGTGCGGTGATTTGAGGCGCGGCTTCTTATTACAAAACTTTTTGTGTCCTTGCGCGACAGAAATTAGCTGTGGCGCGCGCGTGTAAATCACCTGTCATATGCACAGGCTCTTTTAAGAAAAAAAGGGCCAAGGGTGTCATTTGATGCCTCGCCGCCGCTCTTTCATATTTATGCGTCTCATATTCACATCCATTGGGCTATCCATCAACGCTTTTTTATCCCCGTTGCACCAACAATGCCGACATAAACTCTTTTTTTTTTTTTTTTAAACGTCAGCAAAATAATGCCAGCCCAAGTGAAATCGGAGCCTCTTTATTTGTCTGTGTAATAAACGGTATAAATTAAAAACAATAAGCAAGGACATTTTACATTTGCTCATCTCCTGGGGGGGCTTTTATCAAAATTGCAACACAGGGCATGGAGTGTGGGGTGTGGGGGGTGTTATATGAAATACAAATGACAAAGTGGCAGCGATATTGCTGTTCAAATAATGAAAACTGAAGGACAAACAAAACCCAAGAGAGTATATCACCAAAATAAGGTCGTTACTCAAACACGTCAAAGAATTGATTAGTCAACTCAAGTAGGGCTTCATAAACACGCTGCTAAACTTTTCATTGGTAGTATTAGTGTGTTTATAATTTTGTGAATAAATATTATACTGTCACATAGAGGACTAAAAGCGTCGAAGCATTAACAAGCATTAAAATCAATGATTTTTTTGTGGTTTTGAAGACAAGACATAGCACAAAACCCTGAGAAAATACAAACTATATTTTTTGTTAGATCTTATATTATTGAAAACATTTGATGTGTAAAGCAAAATAAAATCCATCCATTATTCAAGCACTTTTAAAATGGGGGCCATTTATGGGCCCTATAGGTATATATAGGTTAACGTGCTTTAAAAAAAACAAAAACAAAAAACACTGTAATTGCCCCAAAAATAAAATTGCAGTAAAATCAGCAATGTTATGAATTATTGACCTACCATAGGCCCTAATAAAATCATCTCAATGATTCCACTTGGAAACTTTCTTGGGAAAAATTATACTTATTTCGTATTCATGCCTTGAAAATATTCGTTGTTTTTTTTTCAAAAAACTGCCAAAAACATTAAAAAAAAAATCTGAAACCTTATGACTATATTGAAACTAGGGGTGATTAATATATATATATATATATATATATATATATATATATATATATATATATATATATATATATATATATATATATATATATATATATATATATATATATATATAATTGTAGTGTTCCAACCCTTTTTATAGGGACCATTTATAGTCTTTGAGGATTTTAACATTCTCCAAATATTAAAGTACAGTATTGGTAGGTATTGTTGTCCCTCTCAATCTAGTGAATGAGTTCCTTGCACAGTATTATAGCACCATCTTGTAAATCAACTTCAAAACCTAAATGAGATATTTTACAGATAACATTTTTATTTTCCTTGAGGTAAAGAAGAACTATTACCTGTCAAGCACCGTGTCGACAAAAACATCAGACTTTTGGGAGTTTGCAATATTGTAGCATACGAGACTGCACATAATGAAAGAGCTTATACATGAGAGCAGGGCAAATTGAGAAAATAAATTGTGTGGCGAACTGTACTTTTGGGGACTCTGCATTTACTGGTTATTATTAAAAGTGATCCCACTTCTCACTCTTTGCAGTCAAATTCCGCTCATTTGTGTCATGTATAAGAGTGCCCCATATTCATAACTTTAAAAATCCAAACTACAAGAGAATTCAGTTAAAAGCGCAAAGGTGAGAAGGTGCCTTTCTCAATTTTGTAGAGTCAAACAGAATGTGTTGCCTTTGGCCCGCTTAGGGGCAGAAGGTGAGCAGCGCACACGAAAGCAGCAGCAATTATTCGTCTCTGGCACAACAACAGAGAGCAAAAAGCGCATCAAAGGCTTTTCCTCTGAGCGAAAAAGCGCTCCCCGGGAGGAAAATCGCACAACCTATGTGTGCGCATACCAGCATGGACTTTTGGGGTCTCCCCGGAGAGAAGTAAAGCAGAGGATGTGTGTCAGTGTGAGTGGAAGAGCGACGCTTTATTGCCATGTTGACTAGATATGTGTGCGCATCAGTGCTCTAAATAATGCTATGTGGTCGTCCCCATAGTCAGCGGAATCTATCATAAATCAACAGATGTTTGCACACCTTTGCCCGCTTTAACATAAAAACCTGTAAAAGCCAGCTAGCTTATGTGCACCTGGTAGAAAATACATGTGAACCTACCTGTATTGTTATTTTAATGATTGCTAATACTAAGAGAACCATCTTTGCAAAACTTGCTACAGACAGCTATGCACACCCACTTGCTCTCAAAGAAAGTGATGTATTATGATAGTATTTACGTTGCACAAGTGATTGGCTTTTTTTTGCACTTGCATGATAGTTAATATTGTTAGAAAAAAAACCATCATTGCAAAATTACAAGGGTTTTATGCTTTTAAAGTAGTAATGCTACAGTGGTTAATTCTTTAAACATGAATGACAGTGTGCAATGTAAAAAAAAAACATGTTTTGAACATTTAGAACAGCTGGATTGGTTTGATGTTTCAGTAGCTAACATATTTTGAAACCCAGCAAACATATTCAAAGGTTGAGAGAAAGAGCGAGCGAAACAGGCAGGCAGACAGAAAGAGAAAGACAGAGAGAAAACAGAGCGAGAGAGAAAGTGCTCAAGAAAGCTGTAGAAAGTTTTAGTCACGCATTTTCGTCAGGCATGGTCTAGGACACCAATCTACCTCTTTTGGGTCCTTCCAACCCGGAAGTGTTGACACGTGTAGTTGTAAACAGACAAGTGCGAGCACCGGTGTAGAGCTTGTGGTGTCTCATGAGTCAACATAGTTACTACCTTTGGAATTCCAACTATATCTCAAGATGAAAGTAGTCGCTTTAATAAGGTAAACGCTGTCCCGTCACTCGTTTTATTGTTGTAAAAAGTTATTTGAAGCTGTACTACTAAAACGGTGGGTAGTAGCAAAATACTTTACGTCATATACTTAATACGTTTATTTCTTGTATCACGTATGATTCTAGTGGGGGCAAAGACAGCTGTTATAACATGATGCAGTGTGTGGCTGCCGGCCATCACATTGTAGCCCTGGCCAACCTACGCCCTGCACATAAAGGTGAGGATGCATCTGATGAATTGTGTCTATGTTCTACAGTATGTTTACGGTTTATATTAATAAGGATCATGGATGAGCTGGGGGGCTAACTTAATTGTCTATCATGCTGCCATATGTATGAATTAAGGAATAAATACTGTAAGTAATAACAGAACAAATGAAACCTTTAATAGTAATAATTCTTTGAAAAGTCCCCAATATTAAGTTGTTCAATAAGAAAAATTTGTTCTTTTCAATTCTTGCATTTTAGCATAGGGTTTTCTATTTCATTACTTGTGTTGCTGTGGTACTTACTTTTAAATGTTAATTTACTATATGCATTTTTGTGTTGACATGATTTTACTTACTGACATTACTTTTGTCATAACACTTTCTTAAACATTATCAGTTATATAAATGTATCCCACATTTTCTATATGCAAAAGATGTCTTGATAACTTCTTTTGTTTCCTGACATCACAGATGAGCTGGACAGTTACATGTACCAAACAGTGGGCCACCAGGCCATCGAGCTGTACGCCGAGGCCATGGACTTGCCCCTTTACCGACGCACCATCCAGGGCTCCAGCTTGAACACTAGCAGAGAATATCGGCAGACGGATGGTGATGAGGTGGAGGATCTTTATCAGCTGCTAAGCCTTGTCAAGGTACCTCCCACATCTCATTGTTTTGGGACAATATTTTTTTGAAAACATACCATGTTTCCAGATTATAGGCTCTGGGATGGTTATTTAATCAGCTACAGAAGAGGGTAGGTCAGGGGTGAAGTCAAATCAATTTCAAGTGTGTTCTTCACACACTTACCTACTTTTGAAATCAGAGGCTGGTAAAAAAAACTTTTCAAAACGGTAATTGAGAATAATCAGCATTTCGCAGGCCACATAAAATGATGTGGTGGGCCAGATCTGGCCCCCGGGCCATGATTTGGACACCTGTTGTGTAGGTATTAATAAGAGGGAAGCCTTTTTACAGTAAGGTTATGAAATTGGTTTATATTTTTTATTTTAAATACCTAAGTGTAATTGTAACAACAAAGGCAGGCTGGGTGGATATGTAGACAATATTGTTGAGTCAAAAACCTTGTCCTTGTCCCGGTGCTTCTGTTTTGATGAGCAGCAGGTTCTGATTGGCCACAGCCAACTCTTTAATGTGTGAATAATAACATCCATTAACAGGAGTAATAAATTACAGTTAGTACTAAGATTCTGAGTTATTTTTAAAATATATCACATCCTGATGTTACGAGTATTTCTTTTATGTCTAATGGGCCTCACAGTGGACCTTCGTTGAAGCGTGGTGCATTTTGGTGATGCGGTATCACTAGTGCTTGCAGACCTGATTCAATATTTAGATAGCAAGATACAATCGCTGTTTTGTTTTTTTTAACCTTCTCGGCATGCATGGAGGATAATGAAGGCGTCTTTGTCTTCAATATCGCTTAACAGTGAGAAGACACTGTGACTTGCTAAAGTACAATAAAAAATAAAAAGGTCAATATTGTGATTTATTCATTGATTCACATGTATGAAACATGGTGCACGTTTCTTAATGTCCCAAATATTCAACATATTGTTTAAAATAAAATAGATTTTCTTTAATGGAAAAACATAGTCACAATTTTAATCCGAGTATGCTTTAATACTTAATATGCTCCAGAAAAAAATCCCTTCTGACATAGTTCCACATGCACATGGGGTTGCAAGGATCAATGTGTGTTTGATCCCCCGATCATTGTGAGCATGTCGGAGAGTCCTTGAGCAAGACACTGAACCCCGGTTACCCCCGATTCACACAAAAGGATGTCGCGGGCCGGAACTGACCCCCGGGCCTTGGGTTTGATACCACTGTTTTTTGAATCTCGTTCCTGTTGGAGTTGACTTGTATTCTTTTTACAGCGACACTAAATTTGCCTTTTTGACAGAGGACAAAAAGTTTCACAGCACACCAAACTCGTGTAACTCTTGCCGTTCCAAAGCATGTTGGCTGACATGTGCTCCGCCGACCGCGCTTTACGTTTGTCAAGCTCTCCGAGCACCACTAAACTTTTCCCGTTGGCTAAGGTTCATGACATATGTCACGCCGCTGAGATGTTTTACAAGTCCTCCTCGTTGGATTCTTACTCACTTAGTAGCCCATTAGTGCTGTCTCAGAGGAGCCTTACTTGTCTGCTACTTTTACTTACGGCCACGGTCCTTTTCGCACATGTTGTAAAGTGCTGCTGAACTGCACGGCAGATGACAAAGTCATGTCGGTGCTCTTAATCTGTCGTATTTGGTAAGTCACTCTTAAAGTGCTATATTGGATGGTGAAAGTTTTATAGAAAATGTTGGAGCTAGGTGCTTTTCACATATCGGAGACAGGTCTCTTAACAAAAATAAATAATTGAATTAAATTCTTTAGGTATCGATTGGCTGAAGTCATAAGTTTTGTTTTGCTTTTTACTTGAGTTTACTAAAATCGTTATGTAAAAAAACATTTTTCTGGGCTACGCTTTCATTGTCTGGGATCTCTAATATACATGGTGACTTTCTAACCCGGCAATTTTTCATGTCACCCGTTGGGCCCTTCCATTTAAAGCCGCACACATTCAAAGTCAAAGATACTACCGTATTTTCCGCACTATAAGGCGCACCGGATTATAAGGCGCACCCTCAATTAATGACATATTTTAAAGATTTTTCCATATACAAGGCGCACCGGATTATAAGGCGCACCTTCAATTAATGACATATTTTTAAACTTTTTCAATCACAATATAGTAATACTCAAAGTAATAACAATGATAACTCAAATAATAACTCTAAAATCTCAATAGCATAATAACTCAATGTCAATATGAGCAACCTTGTTCAACTGTAAACACACAAAAGAAACAGGTTAAGCTTACTTTATCGGTTCATTCTCCATCTACGAATCCCAATCTCACTATTGATCCATATATAAGGCGCACCTGATTATAAGGCGCACCATCAGCTTTTTAAAAAAAAATTAAGACTTTTAGGTGCGCCTTATAGTCCGGAAAATGCAGTACATTGATTTTTACATTACCGGTATATATGTTTCTCCTAGAGCTGTTAAAATGGGATGCACATATGAGATCCAAAGACCTGCTGTGGCAATGTAGTTTGCCAAAAGTAAAACGATGCTGTTTTTGAGGGCCTAAGGCACAGTTGTCGAACTCCAATCCTCAAGGGCTGGTGTCCTGCATGTTATCTAACCTTCTCTCTCAAAAACACCTGATTCAAATGACTAGGTTAATTTTCAAGGTCCTGCATACCTGGCTTATGAGCTGAACATCTGAATCAGGTTTGTTGGGGAGAGGCAACCAAAACATGCAGGATACCGGCCCTCGAGGACTGAAGTTGGACACATACTGGCTGGCCTAAAGTTTTAACCTATTTGAAATAACTCTTTAAAATTCTACATTCAACAGACCTGGCATGTAAACCAATATTATGGAGAATTCTTGTGCGATTTTCCCCAAAAATACCCTATAACACCCCACATACTTGTACATTTTTACAAATAATTTCCAGTTTTACGTTTTACCAATTGAGAGGCATATCTAACAGCCCAAGACCTACCCTTTTCGCAATACGCTAAAGTAGACAGAAAGTCCACCATTTTTTTTACTTTATTTTGGGATTTCGCACCAATTTTGGTCTGTTCTTTAGGTCATGCTATGATCTCCAAGCATTTCATTTAAAATTGTTAAAGAACATCAAGCGTTTTTCATTTGTATCGGTTTTCTTGTTTAATACAAGGTAATTTTGTTATCGATTACTCAGTTAGTCAATGGGATAGTTAGTATGATAATCAATTCTAAAAATAAGAAGTTGTTCCCCTAGTCCCTCGTTCACAATTTGTTGCACATTTTATCTGCTGACATTGAAATTCCTTTCGAGTTGTCTGTGCAGTGTTGGTCGGGCGGCTTGATGGGGGATGGCTCCTGCCCCCCACCCCCCTTGCTTAGCGAAGGGCCGGCCAGCTTGCCTGAGGGCAGTTTGCGCCCTCTGTCTGACTTTCTTTGTCATCTTCTGTTTAAGTCGGTGGCTTTACATGTTTCACCTGTGTGTTGTTTCCCGTGCGCAAACCTCACCCCCACTCGCCGGGTTTTCTCATTATTTCCGGGTTTTAAGTTTTTGTGACATATATTGAAACCTTTTAAAGTGCGGCCCAAGAACTATTCTTGCAGAGGTGCCTACTAGTGTGCCTACCACGTTTTTCAGCCCGATGCCAGTATGAGTACTCGACTCTTGAGTTGTCACCGATACCAATACCGATACCACTAGTTTTTTTGATACACAAATTTTCCCCAAGAATGACAACGGCGGATCATTTTAAGGACCTAAATATTCCAATAAAGCATTATTAAAGTAGTTGTTATTTTTCACCCCTAGATTGCATTTTTTTTCCTAAATCTGTACCTTGCAGCATACTTAGAGTCCTACTACATCAGATCCCTGTAGTTATCTTCATTTTAATGACGATACTATTATCTTGAGGGCCAAAATAGATTTTTGTTTTCCGGATTTGGCTATTTGGACGCTGGTAATCATTAAGACCAACTGTGATGTCACTGCCTGAGACGGATAAAAAGGGATGGATTTTACTTTTTAATTCATATTCCGACAATAAGAATAATGTTTTCAGACTGGTAGGGGAACATACTACTTTAAAGAAAATGTTTGACTTGACTTTCTTATTTTAATCCAGGCAACGTGCCTGCATACTTGTACGACCATTTCTGGATTCCTCCCATATCTCAGTTTGCTTTCGTACCCTTGACCTTTCACTTTTAACTCTTAGGAACATACCTGCAAGTTTTTGGCCCTGGGAAAATCCAACTAATTACCCCTGTGGGTGTACATTAGTTGAGATTGTACCCAGAGGGACCCAGATGAACTCCTACTGTACCCCGATTTCTGACAACGTTGTACACATGTTTCTGGTATGCGCTATAATCCCATCTTCCCCTTGTGGTCAGGCCTCTATAATTGCAAAAGGCTGCTAATTTCCCCATTTCCAAGGCTTCTCAGCGCCGATCTTCTCGGTCACACAGGCCATAGATCACGGCGGTTGCAGTCCCGCGGGGCCCCTCGCGGGCTCGCAGACCCCCGGCGATCCGGCGTTTAGCCCTCGCGCCGTCATCGGCAGACCCGCGACCATAAACAACAGCCTTCCTCCCTCCTCCGCTCGCTCGCTCTTGCTGAGTGAAGTCAGCCAAAAGAACAACTTTGTGATCTCGGATGTCAGCTTTTCTGAGGTTTATGGTCTCGCGGTGTAAATTGGAGATTTTACAGACTCGTGCCATTAGGCCAGAAAAGTCTTTTTGTTATCTTCCACACATATGCAGTTAAAGTTAAGAAGTTAAAAAACACACACTCCTTTTAATGACAAGCTGTTGAGTGCATAAGAAGTTTTACCCGTGGAAAAAAAATAGCTCTTTTCATAAAGTGCGATGTTTTGAAAGATTCGCGAATTAATTAGAAGCTACAAGATTATATTTGGCAAATGACACCACAGCAAAAGATGAAAGATTTCTTCTCCTGGGGTTGATGAGTTTCATTGCCAGCATTCTTCCCGCCTTCTTTCTGCCTTTTGTCAGCGTGAGCCAACAGTGCCATCTATGGACCCAACCGGGAATTGCATCCTCACCACTCGCATGTTTGGAGCCATTCAAAAGAATCAAAGGAAGAGATCATATTCTTCAGAACCTTTTGTTGACAGAGAGGGGAGGAAGAAGAATCCCAATCATAATAGCGAGGAGAAAAAAAAAAGAGCCATCAATCTGCTGGCAGCAGTGCTAATGACAGCAGCACAATGCGGCCCTATCCTCGGCCTCTTTGCTCTCACCGCTGGCCGTGCATGGCAGCGTGCCTTTGAACTGTGTAACCCGACCCACGTGCAAGGGGACAGCCGGCCATCTCATCTCATCCCATCCCATCCCATCCCATCCCGCGAGGTGCTCGGCTTTGAACCGTCTTATTCTGCTTGTTCAGCTTTCGCTTATTGAGGCATTTTTGTTTATTACATGTAGATGACGTCTGTGTGTCGGAAGTAGGGATGTTTATTGAACATTTTAGGACTAAATGTGCTAAACGAGGAAAATGTTTGTTTTAGTTACATAGTTATTTATTGAGTGTTTTGTCTGCTTCGATATTAGTGCTAAAATTGTATTATAGTGCAAATAAAAGCTTCAAGTACCATAGTAATAGGTTTACATCTAGTGATTATTTTAATTCATCAATTATATCGGTCATTAATTTTATGAAATAAATGTACATTTCCATCCCTAATTCAATCCATAATACAATTTTAATTCAAGCCAATACATAGAAAACTAATTATACCCTAATTCATGTCATGCTTTGGTCCACAACACGTTGAAAAATAGGCAAAAATTGTCACCGTTATTAAGTAAGAGCAATTTTTTTATATTGATTCAACACAAAAATAATCAGTCTGGGTTTTATATAGAGCTGCAGATTGAAAGCTCAAAGTTGTTGACATTTTTTTTCGTTTGAGAAGCCGAAATTCACAATTACCGATTCTTAAATATTTATAATTGTAATTTATGCTGTAATAGTGTCTGATTAAAGTGTATTTACATTTCTCAAAAATGTATAAACGTCTTTTTCACGTGACAGTTGCTATCATACTAATGGTGGCCCTTTATATTTGTAATTTGATGACTTTTTCAGATCTGACTAATTTACTTTATTTACAAATGTATTACAGTTTTCCTCAATGTAAAAATAACTTCTGGAAAGATTATTTTTAGAGTTTTTATTATGATTGTTATCATGTATTTAATAATGTAATTACTTTTTGACCCAAGTAGCATTATTCAGAACTGTTTTATTCGTTTAAATACATTTTTTTTCTTGATATGAATCCATTTCTGCAACTAAAAGACTGAGAAGTACAAAGTGGCGAAGTAAGGACAAGTGGCAATTAAAGGGAATAGATAGTGAAAGTTTAGACCGCCCCTTTTACGTAGATAAATATTTCCCGAGAAGCTTCACCGTCGGATGTCGGTCCTTGGAGTTTATTTTGCCCGAACTGCTTCAAAACGCCGTTAATCAATTCCTCGTAATTATTCCCACCCTGAGTCTGAAGCCCTTTACATAACCTTGCCTAGATATTCTTATTGTTGATTTTAAAGGAGTCAAATGGCTCTCTCCGCATAGCATGTGTGATTCCATCCTCCGTGTGTGTGTGATCCACTCTGATGTGTGATACAGATCAGCAGTGTCAGTCACCCCTGGCTGTAACGCTCAGTCCCTCCTGCCCCCCCCGCCCCCCACCACCGCCACCCCCTGAAGGCCTGCAAAACCCCTCATATTAGTCATATCACATCCCTCAAATCCTTTATCCTTCTCGCTGTGCTCTGTGACCTGACACAGGGGCTTTTTGTGCCCCGTGACCCTCGCTTGTGCACATGTATGTGGTGTGTGTGTTCAAGGTCAGGTAAAAGCTGAGCTCTCTCGTGCGATGACAGAACCACCTCCCCTGTGTGATTGCTCGCCTGCAATTGTTTTCTTTATGGAGCTTATGAGCCTTTCTTAAGAGGTGCAATATACTGTATATACAGTGCTGTAAATCACAAGCTTTGTTCTTTTAATGACCTTTTTTCCCCCTCCAGTTATTTTGACATTGTTAAACATTAACACGGTAGTTGAATCACACAATAAAAATGAAGACTTGGTTTTATTGAAGGCTGCGATTCCATTATCGCGATTATTTGGACAGAGAGGATGTCAAAATAATAGATCCCTTGTCATTGATAAATTCCAGTCGTAACTGTTATGTCTTTTGTTTTTTTTTAATTGCGTTAAATGCATTTCTTTTCTTATTGCTAACATCCTGCTTTCTATATGATGCTGAGATCTGTTTTTATACATCGGACCTCTTGTGCTTGAGTTTTAGATTCATTTTTTTTGCATCAGGCTTCTTGTGCTTGAGTTGTTAGAGGCTGGAAAACAAAAGTCAATCACACCCTGAATTGGAGACTCTAAATAGCTATCATTGTGTTTGCCATAATCCCGTTGTGGGTGGAAGGGCACGTTCAGGAGCAGAATGAAGACATTAAAATGTACAAGCATGTAAGAGTTGACGATCAGATGCATGGTAAATTTAACTTCAAAATATTGCCATGGAAGCCTGATAAAGTTGACTGATGTGCATGCTTTGCATGAAGTAGCTCAAGTTTAGCCTACCACATAAATGCGAAACACCTAGCTGTGACTACAGCCACAGCTAGATAGCAACAAAAATGCTAATATGGCAATCAAGAGCAAAGCTCTTCACCAAACAAAACTTGACATTATGCCACGTTTGAACGGGGTTATCAGGCGCACTTTTTGAGAAAATCAATAGATTTTGGAGTGAGCCTTTTAGGCCACAAAATACTTTGAATACTAATTTCCGCTTTGACTCCAATTTAGAAATGGGACATCTTTGTGAGTCGCAAGTAGAAGGATGCACTCTTAGCCCACGCTAATTAGCTGACCAACATTTTTGTTAAGATTGTCATATATGATGGTGCAAACCCTTATGGTCATCGCATTGCAAAAACAATAAATCAAAAATATTTTGCATGGTAATGCCGTTCGAGCTTCAGAGGCTTTTTTGCTGTAAGATAATAACACTCAGTGACAAAAACAAAACAACATGTGACATTACAATTGAAGTCGCAGACGACGTGTTGGTGACTCTATTACTTGGTAACCTTTAAGTTGACGAATGCGGACAAAGACATTTAAACTCATTAGAGTGATGAGGAACTATAGATGATCTCTACACACGCGTTCCCATCCGCCAGTTTTAATTAGAGGCGGCGCGACATCTCTGTCACACTGAACGCCGACATCGGGGAGGATGGAAATGTTACTTTCATGTCGAATTTGCCGCGCTAAAGTGCATTCCTCGAAACATCGGTAAGGCCGATCCGTTTACACTTTCTCCATTTGCGTATGCTTTCTTCTGTACTCCTTTCTTTCAAATTTAGATCCTGACCTTCAAAAGTGCAAAATTAGAAAGTAAGAACAACTACATGCGTGTACATTTGCGCTAATGAATGATCCTCAGTAGAGCACAAATGTCTACCATGGCCTTTCTCAATTGCCTTGAACCAGAATTTACCCCCCAAAATTAAGTTCTCTCTGTTTTGCTTCTGATAACCGTTTTCATCCAGCTAACTGGTAATTTTATTTTCTAACTACTCTCATAGGCCTTACTTTTTATGCTTAAAGTGACAATTCTCATGCTAACATATGATACTGCCTTCTAATACTTTCTTATAACCTTCAGCAAAACTATCAAAAATGATCTTAAACTCCAAGTCAAGACTAACAACAATCCATTTGCTCTAAGTGCTGAAAGTTGGTAATGCTAAAAACAATTTTCTTCACAAAGCTTTTCATAATTGCGCCATAAATTAATTTGTTTATCATAACATCAGTTTAGAACAGCCAGTCATTCTTCATTTCTGTGGAATACACTTGAACTTGAGCTAAATTCTTCAGGTGCAACTCTTAATCGACAACAATCAAATTCATCGATAAGTATTTTGAAGGTCTGGGTTTAGAGACGTAAAATCCTCCAAATCCTCAGAAATTGTGTCCTTTTGTCAAGATTATGACTTCTTTAATCCTTCATGAAACACACTGATTATCACTGTGTTGAATCAAAATGAAACTTTTAAACATTGCTATTTTGGTAAATTAAGTCAACATGTAGAGTAGTTGGCATATTTACTGAAGTTATGGACCAAACCAATGACCGTATCATAAAGAAAATATATGTAAGTGCATTTCCCGCACCATCTATTTGAAAAAAAATGTCCTATTTTTGAATAAATAGATGGAAATTGCGAACTGAAAGTAATCCTCAAAACTACAAATGTCTTTAGTTGGTATAACACGTGCTCATCTGAAAATAAAACTTTTCCAAATGTCCGTACTGATCGTATTTATTGCCGTCACACATTTTCGTAGATCAAGACGCCGCGAGTGGTAGAGGGAAGCTGCAGAACGGAATCTGTCGGGCAGGCGGAGGAATCTCTTAGTTGTATCGATTAGAGAGCTGAGGTGTTGCAAGACAAGTCCAACTGGTGTGAACGCTGGAGGAGGGCGGGGGCGGGTGTCAAAATCAAACATACAGCCCCCTCTCTGATTACCGGCGCGGTGCCGCATTAGACGTTCATCGGGGGGGCCGGCTCAACAGGAAAATGGATTTTTCTTAAAAGCGGCTTAATACATAAATCATGACCTCGGGGGTCACAGGCGGGGGTTTAGAAGATACGATCAATAACCGAGCTAATGTGAGCTTGTTTGCGGTTCGGGGGTACCACGGAATGCTGTTCTTGGAATGAGCTTAGAACCAAGCAAAACTTGTTTCATGTGAGGGTTGTGGTCCCTGTTACTTTTGTCAGGACAAGCTAGCGTTAGCTTCATCCTTGCTTTTGTCGAGACTCAAAGGCTTGTGACGAGATAATGGTGCATTTTTTGTGGGTTCCTGCGTGGAAGTAGCGAGATGAGGCTAGTGTGTCCCCACTAACACCAAATAAAGTGCCTGGCCTTGAGTCTTTCTAATTTGTTTGCATTTTTCTGCTTAATGGTATTTCTGCTTTGGCATTATTCGAAAAAATCCTTTGCTTTTAGCATTTAGCCTACAATCACTTTTGGTGTTATTTGCAAGTATGTTGGAATGCATTTGTAAGTTTGCCATTCAAAAACTTTTGAAGCTCCATGATTTACCTGTTTTCCAGGGGATCCAAAAATATCATGTCAAAATTTGGGATGCTCAATACCACGTTTCTCGGACCAATATGAGACCAATATGAGTATGCTACTCTGCAGTAGTCACTGATACTGATACCAAATACTCAGGCCACTAGTACTTTTGATACACAGAAGTTCCCCGAATAAACAGTGGAAGATATTTTTAAAGACCTATGCATTCCAATATATAATTTTCCTCAAAATTCCATGAAATTTTTGGTAATTTTCTTCTTTTTTTTCCAGTTTCTCATAAATCTACTCCAAGTGAGCGGCTGATACTAATACCAGTTAATATTGCGAGTACTGGTAACTTGAAATAATGGCAGGTATCAGCCCGGAATGAATACTTGGTTTTGGTACTCATCCACTCCTAGCCAAAAGTCTCAAGACTGTTCCCTAAATTACTTACACCAGGACATTCCAATTCTATGAGGCTCTTGATCAATGTGTGCGCAAGTGGCTCTGATTGAATTTTTACAGTTGCATGTATTTTTCACTCAGAGACAAATCTCTCATTCTCTAAAAGAATTTGTCCACAGGCAAATTTGAAACATGAAAGCAGAAACGAGTGCAGACATTCAGCAACACTCGTGGGGCTTGTTTTTAGTGACAAAAATTTGAACTCAACCAGTATTAACAGCCAGTCAGTCTGAGTATTTTACAACAGACAGCTGAGCAGTGTTTAGATCCAAAATTATGACTTCCTTTTATGTTTTATTTTGTGAGCCATTCCCTGCAAGAAATATTTGTGGCAGGCCCCATTACCTTTCCCAAGCTTAAGTCATAACCTACTGTTGGAAAAACACCACCTGCTGTCTGGAGAATAGGTTAGACCGGCATGTTTTCTTGCAGTGGCTCCCCGGGGGAGGGTGAAGGGTCCGCGATGGTCGGTTGGAGCGACGCACTGTCGACTCCGCAACAGACAGAGCGGGCCAATATGCCGAGATCCTGGAACCTGACCTCACCCAAAAAAACATTTACATTTGAGAGTGTGTGTGTGTTTATTGATCGGTGCGTGACATGTGTGTCTGCGCGCGTAGGTACATGAGTGCGCACGGACCCTCTGTGGAGCACCCGGCTGATACGGACCATGAAAAGCAACTGACATGGTTTACTTCGCCGTGGCATGAGAGACTTGTTTTGATTTGTCTTTGACACTTAAACCTCTGCGCTGGGATTAAGAGGTTTTTTTTTGCTTTATGTTGCACAGAAAACATTATCCATTTTTTGGTGACAACCAAAACTCCTGGAATGTTTGGAGGCCGTTACATCATTGCCTGCCTTTGCAAAAACGTTCCCAGTTGGTAATGTGAAAAACAAAGAGACGTTGTCCCACTTTATGCAGAAAATAACATTAACATATTGGTTTTCACGGCTTGAATTTCAAGTACTCATGGGCCTACGCTAGTTTGATAAACTACCTTCCGTCTCGTCTCCTGCCCAACATTTAGTTTTCCATCCATGTTGATCTGGAAAGCTTCCTTCGTCCTTGGACTTGCTGAAACTGGTTTTTGTGCTTGCTTTGGCCATGGCCTTCTCCCTCTTAGCCTCGCTTCTGGCAAGTTCCGTGTTTATGTATCCATCTATAGCCAAGAGGAACCTCGAGAAACATTAATCTCAACTTTTGTTATGATTTCCTACCTTCCCGTTATTCTACGTACACTTAGGCAGTGTATCTGAATCATTGGAAGTGAATTATGAGTGTCTAAAATAGAGTAAGTAGTAGTCTTTATTTGCCCAAAGGGGCAAATTCTTAATAAAGAGCTGTAAGTGGACAGAAGCAGCACACAAAACTATAGTTGAATTAACACCTGCGGTGCAGTGACAGTTATACCTTACGGAATAAACTATACATTATATGCATATGTGAGAATGAAACGCAAACAATAAGATGAGTCTGAAGAGACATTAAGCAATGATATTCATACTAGCACAACATATGTGCCTAGCAATAAAGCTAAGCTTATAAAAGATGCCCTATTAATGATAATCACAATACCCACTAATGGTGTTGATGAGACCATCCCCTTCAGCGCAAAATTATATTTTCACCTAATCACAAAAAAACACATCTTGTTATCAGTTTGATTTCCTTGCACCGCAAAACAAGGACCAACACGTGTCACACCACGAAGCCCGCCATGAGCTCAAAGCCATCTCTCAACAGCTGCTCAGGAAAGAAAGCCTCGCCAATTGACAAGAATGACTGGGAAAGATTTCCGGAGCTTTGCAAAGACAGCTGCTAAGCCTGCATGTCAAGTCATACACTATCACATTGTACCTACATTTCAGTGTTTAGTCACAGCTTCTGGATGGTTTAAAACCACACTTTCAGCTAAACGGAACAAGTTGGCATTGTGTATTTCAGGGAGGCACAGATAAATGCAACATGTTGAGGTTCAATGGACGTTAAGCTAACGCCTTTTGCCATGAAAGGTAAAAACCGAAGGCTTACCTATGAAAACGATCCCAGGTTAAATGTGTTCTGTTCCTCAGGCTTCCCCCAGTAACCTGAATTTGTACTTAAGTCAGTAACTTGATCTTACTTCCTTGTGCCGGATTACATATTTTTACTATGCAGCTCATACTCTGTAAACTGAATTATAAATGTCAATATCATTTTTGCTCCTTTGTTATTCAAAGACCCCATTGAGTAGGGATGACCATGTGAAGATGTATCCTTGGTCAGTTATTGGGTAAATATATATTTATCAAATTATTTTTCAGTACTTGTTAGATGCAGTGACTATACAGTATAACTGTAGTTAATTCAACAAGAGGGGGGGACCTATGACTCTCTTCAGACATTTTGGACCTTGAGGATCTGAGTTATGTGCAATGGAAGAAACAACATGCCCCATCTGTCTACCATAGTGGTTCTCAACCTATTTTCAAGGACACACCCTTGGATAAGCCTCAACAAAGTAAACTTTTTTGACCTAAGAATCATAACATCATCCTTTCATTTTCACTGTTGTGCAATTGTAGTGCAATCTCCTAAAATGTCCCCTTTAGACCAAAATAGCAGACATTTCCAAACTTTTCAGACTTTTTTGTGGGTCACGCAATGAACAATATGCTCTCCAAAAATTGAAACCGCCTTCTGGGTTTCCATTTTCAAAACATGATCGGGGTCACCTTCACAGAATGATGCTAAAGAGGTTGATTTTAAACACAATAAGCCAGCGCTAAGTTTCCTGTCAGTGTGGCATGTCTTGAGTTGTCAGGACAGCCAGCCACGCCCGGGGAATCTTCATCCGCATCGCATTAAACACAATCACTTGACCCAAGATGGCCCTGTCCCCCATGTACTACATACAACCCACTCTCCGTGTTCTCACCATGTTGTTACATTACGTGACTGTAGGGTGCCGAGCTGAGTAGTAGAGAATATTTCAAGCATCCAATCACTTATGTCCAGGAAGTGTTTGACAAGACGGGGGGTAAAGGATAGAGGTTAGCCACGGTGTCGATATGATGATGGCAATACGGCGTGTGATGGTGCCCCGATGCCCTTGAGCAAGCTGTCATTCAAAGCACTTTCATTAATTTTTCTACCTTGTCGCCTGACACTCCTCCTCCTTTCCCGCCGTCACACTGAAGCCCGCCATACGCGAGAGGCAATAACATAATGAAAAGTGTGCGTCAACAACTTTGGACTCGATAAAAAGCCTTTTTTTTAAATGATTTTGCATGGAAATGTCTGTCAAGGCAGCGCGTAATAGTCAAGATCCGCCAACTCGAGAAGCTCACCCTTGCCAGAATAGGCTGAAGGAGGCATTTTGGAAACCCAGCATTTCGCTAAATGGAGCTTTTGTATTGTTAAGCAGTATAATTAAGACGTCACTGTGACAGCCATTGGGAGCGAGCTAATGAGGGTTCTGATGTATTCAGCAGGAATATAGAATTTTGAATATTTCATGGTGTTCTAATTGTCTCGGTTGATGCTAATGGCTTCTATTCCTCCATATTGTAGGGTTTTGTCTGCGGCTAAGGTTGTGTTGGCAAAGTAATGCATTCCATTTCGCTACTAGTTACTGTGACTTGAAAGCCCAGATAACCATACAAAATATAGGAAATGAAAGCTAGCTGACAAAAAATAGAATTTCTCACCTGGCCACTACTGACACATAGACAAATGTTACATTCACCAAAACAATTGTTAAATAGTCAAGCATGGCATTTAACTTGGTTATTTACAATAAAAAGTTTCAAAACAAATTATGAATGCCTAAATATAAATCACAGGCCTACAATATATATATATATATATATATATATATATATATATATATATATATATATATATATATATATATATATATATATATATATATATAATATATATATATATATATCTCCAAAATCCTGTGTGGTACTGTTAAATGTATAATAGTTGACATTCCTCTCATCTATTGTTGCATCGAGAACAGTGACAATTAATGGACAACTAATCGATGTTTTAAATTGATAACCATTTTCATAGCAGATTAATTGTTTTGAGACCTTATTTTATCAGAATTTTTCAAATCCCTTGAATTTTAGTCTTTCGCCAGTAAATATATTATTTCTGTGGTACTCCATGAAATCGGACTTTTTTTTATTTGTATTGAATCAAAACATTTTTCTGACATTATGAATCAAATGAGGAAACACTTGAATTATGCTTCATTTATGTTATTTTACCATTGGTTTGAAATAATGTCCAGTATTTTGGATGGAAGTTAAAACTTGTTTTGTTTATTCCAATTCAACCATCATGCGACATGTTAATCAACTGTTACTAGCATAATCATTAGTATGCATCTCTAGTTGCATCATCAGCCGCCAATTAACAAACTCTACAGTTTCAGTCAAGGAAGGCGGGACTTCATCAGAAGTACGAAACGTAACAATGTAAACCAACTCGGGTTCATTTTAAAACACGGTACCTGCCTTACATTTTGGAGGTTTCCACAATATTATGTTTCAGTTTGGGTGAGTAGATTTCCGACATTTGTAAGAAAGAACTTTCAAATTGTATCATGATACTTTAAATGGCATCTTATGGAAAAATACAACTTTGAAGTCAACTAGCATCAAAACCGATCGCATATGATTTTGGGGATGCCGTTCTCCATGGGAATTATTTTGAACCAAGAATTGTGTGATCTTTTTTTTTGTTCTACCATTAGGTCAATGCATGTCTTACCTGAAGGCTGCGTGTCCGCGAATACAATTGAACAACTCGTTTATGTCCCGCTAAGATGAATGTATATATAATTACAAAGTATATCACGCACACTACCTTGCGATTGAGTTTAATGGCCGTGTCGTTTCTTTGTGAAGCATGCCTCCTGGCCTTAATCTTCCCCCGCAAGCTGACATCTTAATAACTCAGTCCTCTTCCATCCATTTCCATGGGAGACAGTCCTGATGCGGGGGTAAGGAGGAGTTTAATGAATTTGACAATTAGTAACGGGAGTTAATGACTGCATGAGGCTAAGTACCCTGATGGACATGGCTAGGGGACCAAGGGCTTCCATCGCTCAAGGCCATAGATCCTCATTAATAGCTTTTTTGTGCCTGATGGAGAGGACAGGGATAGTTAGGCCGGGTCTTTGTTTAGTAGTGGCCTCCGACGGGGCTGCTGCAGGGTTGTGCGGTCGCACAACGCAGGGCTTGAATTAGTCCTGCTTGGGGCTCGAGTTAATGCGGGGCCGCGGGTCCGGCATCAGGTGAATCCGCCTTTAATGAAGCGGGAAACGTGACATGGAATGGGACGTTTCTGCCAACAGTCACGTAGATGCAAGGTCAAATCCCACCAACAGCTTAGCCAGTTTTGATTATTTATGAGTCTACGTTGCCTCTTTTTCACTTATTTTGATTTCTTTAGATACGGTTTTTAGGGCCCCTTTAGACTCAGCGTGTATCATTGTTTTTCTGAAGAAGCAGCTTTTGGGGGCCTTGGTATACCTGAAAACTCACCCATTTTTGCACATGTACACATGTACATACACTTACACATATTTGGAAACACCCTCTTAATTCAGTGTTTTATTTAAGATTTAAAAAAAAAAAACCTGATTGTATCTTGATACTTCATTCAGTTGGATTATGAAGACTTATTGATGTAAATATTTGGTAAACAAAAAAATATTCATCTAAACTGAAAGATTTTTTTATTTAAATTAGGGGTGACAACCACTTTTGACACCACTTTTTTCAGACCAATACCAGTATAAGTACTGTATTTTCCGCACAATAAGGCGCACCTTCAATTAATTACATTTTTTTTTTAAAAATCCATACATAAGGCGCACCGGGTTGTAAGGTGCACCCTCAATTAATGACATATTTTAAAACTTCTTCAATCACAATATAGCAATTCTCAAAGTAATAACAATAATAACTCAAATAATAACTCTAAACTCTCAATAGCATAATAGCTCAATGTCAATATGAGCAACCTTGTTCAACTGTAAACACACAAAAGAAACAGGTAACGCTTACTTTATCACTTCATTCCCCATCTACCAATCCCAATCTCAATATTGATCCATATATAAGGCGCACCTGATTATAAGGCGCACATCAGCTTTTTTTAAAAAAAATTAAGGCTTTTAGGTGCGCCTTATCGTGCGAAAAATATGGTACTCCACTCTTGTTGTTACCGATGGCCAAATTAAGTACTAATCCCATTTAAAATTCTGTTACAGAAAATTTCTCCACAAAATCAACCACATAATTATTTATTTGCGTTTTGTTATCAAAAAAACTACTCCAAGAAAGCAGCTGATACAATTATCCATTGCCACTACCTATAACTTCAAATAAGGCCGGATATAGTCTTGACACCGATACTTAGTCTTGGTACTCGCCCATTTCTAATTCAGATTTTTGAAAGTAGACCCCCTTTTGACCACATAATAGCTTTGCATATCTTTTTTTTTTTTTCAATAAGATTCATCTTGTGATGACTTTGTATTCCATACAAGAATTTGAAGGTGATTTCAAACTTTTGACTGGATCTCTATATGTCAGAAAAGAAAGTGTAAAGTTAGGAAAATATGTACCTCGCTGAGTGTCTCCTAACAACACACAGGGAAACGTCTCAAGAAGCCTTGCCTAAAATGGAGCAGTAAGTTAGCAGCGCGCTAAAGCCTACGTACTTTTACAAACCACACCAGGGATTTTAAAGACCATACTACACCGTGGGGGTGAACGTTGCCACATGTCAACGAAGGTAGCAGCTCTTTTGATTTCAAGTTTAGTTCAAGGTTGCAGTTTTTCATAGTATGTTCTTAATCAATCATAATCGCAATATTTATGAATAGTTAATGTGGTCCACTACATCATGAGTGATGAAAGTAAAAACATGTTTATTCTCAGTAAAAACAAACAAAAAGAAATACAAAAAACAAAAACCCTGACCTTCTATCTCAGTTAGATAAGACCTTTACCTGATTCCAGATCAGAAGCAGTTATGTAAGACAAATAGTCAATTCTAAAACATTTCTCATGTTATTTTTAATTATTGAGGTACTCCTGTGTAAACGTCTCTTCTTAAATAGAATAATTTACGATGGAGTATTATCAACTTGTCTTCTGGTTATCGCTGTGGTTTAGATGTAAAACACCCAAAATAAATCCATTTGCTAAGCTGCTTCCCTGTTCCAAAGGTTCTTCTTTAAAACAGTAAAGATGTGCCATTCATGTGGCTTGTTGTCATTGGCTTGCCACGGCAACTTGGCCTACCAACTTTGAGGTTGCGTAATATTGATTCAGGCCAAGTCCCGACCTCAAGGTCCCAAATCCCTTCAGCTTCAAAGCCAACCAAATGATCCTTTTTTTTTTCCCCCCTTCACAAACCACTGCCGTTGATTCACTCGATACACCCAACCGATCTCTTATACTCGTCTTTATGTCCTTCCTCATCCCAATCTGTGCCTCCTAATTGGCCTCTTTAGGAAGTGACAGTTGCATTTAGGTAAAGGGTTATCATTGCATTAGACAAGAGCGCCGGCCCTGAGGCTTACCTCGAATTACACGACCGTGCCTGCAGCCCCCTTAGCTGCTATGCCGGGCCTGAAACGCTATCAGTCCGACTTAATTACTGTCACCGGCCAATGGAATTGACTGTAATGTTTTTCCACAATGGAGGGATGTTGAAACATACTGAATCTTGATGCCTGGAGACGTTTCATCCCGAGGTCACGCAGTTAGATGTGTTTTTCTGTGCGATCCCCTTTTTACCTTTTCACTCCGCTGTATTTTGAACCAAAACACACACGCGCACACCACAGTGCATCTTTTATCTGATTAGCATTTAGCAGGCATGCCTACTTGGAGTTGTTTGTGTGTGTTTGTGCGCAGCATAGCGTCAGGCCCCAGGCAGGGCATGGATTTCATTTAGGAAAGTATCAAAGGTTTACACGCTGCTCGCTTTAATCAGCATGTTTATCAGGCAGAGAAAAATTGCAGGAAGCAAGCGCGGGCGGGTGGGAGGCGGAGGAGGAGGACGGCCGCGAGGGTTATCTTAAGGACCAGTAGCCAGGGAAATTGATAATGTCTACAAGGTAATTTACTGGAGACCGCTCCATCCGCTGCGCTCCCACCACCGGCCTGGCATTCTAATTACAGCCTGTGTAATGTTCTAATGAATCTGCAGGTGTGTGTCAGTGGGGGAGGATGCACTGAGGTAGGGAATGCGTGCGTGCACACGCACCACTGCACCTTGCTCGTGTGGTTGTTTGCGTGCTTTCGGTTTTGAACTTGAGCCTGTTCTTCCCTGGAGTCATACAGTACATGGATGACAATGAAAACCAATTAGAATGGCCATCAGCGATATCGGATTAAAAACGCCACGGCCAAAAAATGGCCGGTTGTAGCTATGGGTAGTGAAAACTGAAGAAAATTGGAAGTCTTGTGGTTCTGGTAGCTGACTTTGCCCCCTTTAAAATGGCACCGGTCAAGCACTGTAGCTTCCTGCTGATTGGCGAACTTGTGAAAATGAGACCTTAAAAAAGTTTTACACTCTTTATTGGTCTTTATTGATCAGTAGCCTCTGCTCATCTTGATTCTTGAGACAAGGGGAAACATTCTTTTTGAGAGGAGACTGGTGCGACACTAAAACGGAGCGCTAAGGCGGACTAACGCATCATACACACGTGGGCTCCTAGCTAAACATATAAATAAATCTCCAGGGACTATGGGCTGAACCACAGTGACTTTGATATGAGCAGAATGTAAACATCCTGACAGTGAATGGAAAGACTTGCCATGAGTGCGTGTGCATGTCACCGTGTGTTTGTGTGCGGCTGGGGTCAGATTAGAAACACCATTGTAGGTTGAGCAAACAGTATTTAACCCCCGCGGGATGCAAACGTCATTGCCTTTGGTGAGTGTATCGCACATATTGTAGAAACTAGAGGGGGGGAAAGCTTTGTATTTGAGGGTCCTTCATTCTCTCCACAGGAAAAGGAAGGTGTGGAAGCAGTGTCTGCAGGAGCCATTCTCTCTGATTACCAGAGGGTACGTGTTGAAAATGTGTAAGTCTCACAGCACACGTACACACTTGGGGGTTCAACACAACTCTTTTTACTTTAATTAGACTTCATTCTTGTTTTACGATCTAAAGGTTGCATTTTTGGAGCATCTGTGTATTCAAAACTCATCCGGATGATTTTGTTGTGCTTGCGAAAAAAGAACAAATATATTCTTAGCTAGCCCACGACTCTCATGTCTTCTCACACACTGGAAGAAGCAGGCTGCGTTTATGGATATGTTGGGTCCACAAATGTACTTTGGGTATGAAATAAATTTTAGGACAAGTTCTGGAACTTTACTGGCATACTTCATATCCCCTGGCTGGACTGTTTTTTTTTTTTTTTTTTTTTTTTTTGGCTGACGATAAAAATTGATATTATTTTGTATTATACTCTTTTTTTTTTGGACAGTAAGATTTTTTTTTGATTGTTTTTTTTTTCATTTTTGGGTTTAGATTTTTTTTTTAATTTTAGATTTTATATCATAAAAGTATGATTACATTAATTTGATATCACACATTAACTAGGAACAGTCATATTTAGTTTACTAGATTGACTTTGATTATTTTATTAATGTTTGTTCTGTGTTTTGTCAGGAATAAAATAACCACACGAAAAATGTTGAAAAATAACAATTATATAGACAGCTTTTGTGTGTTTTTCTGTCACAAAATTATTTATTCTTTTTTTTTTCTGCACATCAACTCAAAATCCTAAATTTGCGACACTTTTCAGTAAAATCTTTGCTTTAACGCTCAACTGTGCAAGTTTAGAGGCGTCCCAACTTCAGATAGCACTGTAATCTCGCCCTCCCCCGCACACCTTCTCACTTTCAGTTGTCCTCCCCCCCCTTCCAGGTGTTTGCGTCTTGGTTTGCAGCCTCTGGCCTACCTGTGGCAGCGAGACCAGGAGTTGCTTCTCTCAGAGATGATATCATCTGACGTCCACGCTATCCTCATCAAAGTTGCAGCCTTTGGTGAGATGCCCACCCCCCCTTCTATGCACCCCAATCCCTCAGTTCGCGGTCAGCCATTTTACCCTCTGCCAATGGTTTGTTAAGTAGTCACAGATATGGAAAAATTACGATAGGTGACTGATAGGACAAGGAGAGAAAAAAAAACGTGTGAAAAGCAGAATAATGGCCCTAATCGCGAATCTGAGGCTTAGCGCGGGTTGTCGAGACGTGTGCCAGAGGCAAAGGTATTGAAGCCGAGAACAATACGAGGAGATAAGGAGCGCAGAGGGAGGAGGACGTGTACGCTATTGTGTGCGGCTGGCTGGCAGCTGAGAAGTAATCGCAGGTGATCTCTTCCCGTTCACATTTAGCCCATCAATAAACGGCACGCGTTCCTGGTTGAGCTAGAGCAACAACGCTTTTTCATAGTTTCCTGATAAAAATGGGCGAGAGCTCATTTGCGTCTCTCACCGGCTTCCAAGTTGAGGGAAATGCGCTGTAATTTGTGCACGACCCGCCTGTTGGAGCCTGAGGGCAGAAGATGACTGACTAAAAAGACGATGTTAAGGAAAAGTTTAAAAAAAAATAAGTTAAACTTTTCTGAAGTCTTCAAATTTTCATTTTTACCATCGTGATGGTGCTGGAGACTCCTAAGGGTTCTTGCTGAGAAATGATAATTATTCCATATTTGATTACAAATCATTGCAGTTGTTAAAAAATAAGGCAGGGGGATTCTGACAAATAATAGTTTTTTTGGCCATTTTGTGATTACAATTTAACGTGATTTTTTTTAAGGTCCTCTTGCCATGTGTTTTTCTTTTTTACACCAAAAACTATCCCTTTTAGACTTGAAGTCTTTAAGCCTTAACTAGATTCACCAGCCTTTACTCCACCCCCTTTCTGTTTGCAACCAATCACAGCTCAGCTTTTGAACATCACATGACCAAATTCAAAAAACAAATGAACCATAATTAGTTGTTACCTGAGAACTCAGCAACTATGATGTCATTTTTAGGCGACGAAAAAGTCTCAAAATGGCTGCCACTTAAAGTGTATAAAAATGAATGTTTTTTGCTGCTAAATTCATATTTTAAAAACACATTACTCATAATACATTCTTACCTTGAATGATTGAGCAACATACAACATATTATTGTAAAGAAAATTTTTGGCATGACTTGCACTTTAGCCCTCCTTTTAGGCAAGGTTGTCAAGAACATCAATTGAATTCCTGCATACAGGGGGGGTGAATGCTTCTCCGAATGTTATAATGTATTTAGAGAAAAAAAAATATCAAACAGAACTTGTAGGTCTGCAATCATTTTTCAGTAGCTGTACACGTCACATGAAACAAAAAAAATCTAAAGAGTTAGTCACCGTGTAACTGCATCTCTCCACCGTAAACAAAACTTTATCCCAAAGCAAACCCTCCACATTTTTGTGTGGATTATAATCGGAAAAAAAGGTCAACTCAGGTGTCTTTTTTTTAGAGCGCGCAGCAGGGCTTCTCACCTTTTTGACGATTGTGTGTGCGTGTGTTTTGGCTACAGGTTAAAAAAAAAAAAAGTGGAGAGATCTTATCGAATCTTCCCTGACTCCTCACTTGTCCCGCGGCGCTAGTAATTAGAAAGGAGACTATTGAATAAGAGCCTTCAGGCGGTCTTCTTCTAATTGCAGCTTTTGGTGGGAGCAGGTCTGGGCAGTGAGTTTTTAAGGGAGATTGTGTGACAACAACAACCTACCTGGTGGCCACTGTGTGTGTATATGGATTTTGTCTGTATCTGCGTGATTGTTAAAAGACAGCAATTTGAGGAGATTTACCGTATGAAATAAAAAAAAAAAAAAATGGAGGTCAAAGTTTAAGTCTCCCTATGAAATGACAGCTGAAATAGCTTATGATTTTCTGTCAAAATAATAAGACCCGTTCCTGTGCTTTCCTGCCAAGTCAATAAAGATTAATATTCTTGCGTTTGCTGCTCGGGAAGATAGGTGCAAATTAAAAGTGAATGGATAAAGAAAAGTATCTTTTTTTTCTTAAGGGGGAGGATATTGCTTGATGACAAATCCCCGTTGTGAAAAGACAGCTGTCCAAATGTGGGATAATCCCCTACGTGAATTCTCCCAAAGTTTGAAATCTGTGCTGATGGCAGCTTAATTCCATGTAACAGGAGAAAAGTACCGGCAGAAGAAAATATCATCTTTGCTATGGACTGTATATACGTATGAGGACGAAATTGTCGGCACCCATCTGTTAAAAAACAAACATGAATGAACGAACCTAAATTGATTGATTTTGGCCCTTAATACTGGCCAAAAAGCCGATATTTGCTGATATTTGATTTTAACTTTTTTTTTTTTAACAGCATTTGTATACAAGAAGCATTAGTTTTAATTTAATAATATTTATTTAACAATACAACTATTATTATTCACAGGGAATACGAACCAGGTTTATAGTGAAAATCCTTATGAAATTGACACCTATTCAAATCCATTTTGTGGAAACAAATGCTTATTATTCATTATAATTTTTAAAGTAAATCAGCCAATCAATATGTTTTTTTTTTTCCCTAAAAAAATGGCATTAGGCTAAAAAAAAAAATCCATATCAGTCAGTTACTAATAAAAGCACTGATATAACTAATGTAAATAAAGCAAAAACAGAATTTAAAAGGAAAAAAAAATTGTATAAAAATGAAGCAAGGGCAAGAAAAAAACTCCATTGCTACTGATTTCATTTTGGACTTTATTCTTCAAAAATTCTTGGAGTCCATTACTAAATAATTAATGACCGGATATCTTACTGATTTGTTTTATGTAATTAATTATTCTTGTTTGAACAAATATGATTGTTGGCAACGGGCGGCAACAGCATTCATATATCAGTATTACATGTGAAACAGCAATTTTCAACACTAGTCAATAATTAGTTAAAAAAAAAATTCCCACACATATGGACTGGTAATCGTATTGATGCTTGAAAAGATATGACATTTACCAAAACAGAATTTAGGAGATTTCAGAATCCAGGATTGAATCCAGCGCTTTGAAGAGTCCTTTCCAAAAACACTATAAATCCATCACTCTTATTTTGAGATTAAAAAAATAGTTCAGCCATACCTGTACATTTTATAAACATTAATGTTATTCTGTTAAACCAATTCTTGCTCCGTCTGAGCATATGCAACAAAAGACAACAAATAGTAAAGCATTTTCACATTTGTCGTATATGTAATTTTGGAAGAGCGATTCATATTCGCATTGCTGTCTGTGGCAAAGAGATGAAGGAAAAATCTCAACCTCAAAATGACAGAAAACCTATTATGTGCTTGTCTTCTGTGGTATGCACAAAGATAATTGTCTATTCTGAAAGTCACGATCAAATATTCATGTAATTAGTTAATCGATTGACTCAAGTCGGTGAGGAAAGGTGCCACAGGTCCCTCTGTAAATTGGGCTTCTTCTCAAAGGATAATTGGCATGTGCAAAATCAAAGCAGCCCGCCATTTTTCTTCTTTGTTTAAAATTTTTATGAGCCCACGATCTTCTACCTTTCGCGTAGGTAGCCTTTGAGCTACACTGTACATTCTTTCATAACACTTCAGTACAATTACTGTCGTAAGACTTCTTTTCAAGCGAAATGGTGTTAAAATATTCTCTGAAATTGACTCAATATGTTTTATATCCCTACTTTATTTGGACTGACGTTTCTTCCCGGCACAATTTCCTCTTCCCTTAATCCCATTCAAACGCTGAATAAAGATAAAGAGCCTGACAATTTTTCCACGCAACTTTTATCTTATCATCGTTTGTCTTAACGGCTTTTTCTTCCCCACTACTTTAGGTTTTCCAATTCATAAAAAGACGCGATAGCAAATAGCTATTGTTTTTGAGTGTTGTTTTAAGAGTGCTTACCGACAAGGGAGGGAAGACGCTTATTCCGTCTATTTAGTGGGCAATGGTGCCACACGTCACAAATCTAATTTGCTGAGTGAAGGCGGGGATTAAAGCCGAGCTGTCACCAGATTGCGAGGAAAAACCCCGCGGATATATGTGATAGCGCTTTCACGGCTACGCTCGGTTCGGCTAAGACGCTATCTGTAATCTTCAGGCTTTTAATTCAACGCGCAAAAGGGAATTTAGAAGGAAGTTGGAGCTAACAACGCAACTTCACACAGCGAAAGCTTTTCATGGCGGACAAAAGCCAACAAAACTAAAAATCAATCTTGTCAAACTTCTAATTAGTTATTCTCACCTTTTGTTGTCTGAAATGGATTCCTGCTTATGATGGTTTTTTTTTTTTTTTTTTTGGGGGGGGGGGGGGGGGGGGGGGGGGGGCATCCATCCATCTTCCAGAGCTGCTTATTCTCACAAGGGTCTTTGAGCAGTAGGCGGGGAACACCTTCAACTGGTTGCCAGCCAATTGCAGGGCACAGAGGCGAACAACCATTCACAGAGCCAATCACATTTAAGGACAATTCAGTATGTCAAATACACCTGCCATGCATGTTTTTTGGAGTGTAGGAGAAGAGGAGGAGTGCCAGGAGAGAACTCACGCAGGCTCGGGGAGAACATGCAAACTCCTCACAGGAAGTGTGAGGCAGACGTGCTAACCACTAAGCTAACAACATCGTTATTATAAAAAATGCTAAACACCACATTTTGCCCTGACTGTCCACTTGCAGCAGGGCCATGTTTGAAAGTGGTTAGCAAGATTATCTGCATTTTCTAAGCAAACAACAATAAAATGAACCCATTTTAACATAAACTTAACATTCATAGCTTGTGCAAAAAATACTTATTTATAGCTTGTGAATAACGTGTTTTAATTCCACAATGAAGTAGTTTGTATCTGTTGTAAACATGTCTTTATACATTCTGCATTCATCCACTTACACAAAACCTCAGTTTCACGATTTTGCTCATTTTTAAAATGACGGATTAATCAAATTAATTGAATGTATTGCCATGCCCTACTTCCAGTGCAGTCCCTAAGGTTTTCTTCTACTGTATTTATATCAAGCAGTCACTGTATCGTGCTCTATCGATAATTTTGCACAAATAATATTCTAATAAGTAACTCCCACCCCAACACCGGATTCTTTAGTTTTAAAGTTCTTCGGTAGCAGATTCATGCCATCTTTGTTCAGTTTCAGTCCGGTATCATTTAACGATTTTGTTTAGGTCGCTAGTATTGCTTTCATGAAATATAAAACTATTTAATATATAATAAAGCTACGTTCAATGGCCAAAGGTTTGCAGCTCCCTCTAAAGGAAAATTTTGGGTGTCAATAATGGGATGCAGGCAAAACGTGTTGACATTCATGCTAATTTTCAAACTGTCCGTCTTAAAGCCATCGGCCTGTGAAATGGTGTCCTTGCGGATCGTTAATAATTTAAGAGCCGAAAAGTTAATGAAAATATCAAAAGGAGAGAAGAAAGAAGCATCCCCTTTGCAATTTGGAGCCTATTATGAAGATTTTGTTAAAAGACATGACTAATTATAGAGGATATTTAAAAGGATTGAATTTTAATGCGTCCCGCCTTATTACCTTTGCGGCGGGGTTAAGATGAGAGGATGTTGAGATTAGAAATTCTCACTCTAATTAAGAGCACGGGTCCCCCAGGAGGAGAATAAGGGTTTGCTCATTCTACACTCGCACCCCTCCTCTATGTGTTGGAGCATCGTGAGGTACAACCGGGATTAAGATGAACCCCAAATCCCACCTTCACGTCTCCCACCCATGGCTCCCCACGGGTGGCCTCGCGCCGACTGACACTTTAACCTTTGAGCTTGTCAGGCCACCAGGGAAAAGATATTCTCACATTACGATTAACTTTGCTCCTTTAATTAGACGCGCTGACGTGCCGGAGAGCAGCGCCGCATTAGGCCCCCCGCGGTAGGGTGAAGGGTTTTACGGCCATCTTGGCAATCATTAGGGGTGCGCCATACCTCTCGGGATGAGTCAGTCACTCGTTAAAGATCGCGTCAATCAATTAAGACACGTTATTAGTAGTGGCGGGACGTAATATTGCTATTGTGAATGATGGAGTCAGTGTCTTTGGAGTTGATTGAGGAACCGCGTGTGCGACTATAGCCAGGCATCATCAAATGAGATTAGAAGATCTATGGGGACCTTCACGTTAGCACAACATCAAGTAAGGAGGTGATACAGAAGAGTGTAATATCTACCTGGGCCGAGAGGAGCCTCAGCAAATCTGTGAGCTAGCTCGTAGCTAATGCCTCTCAGAGCGGCGTGGATGTATTGGCTTTAGAAAGATGCAAAATGAAGTCATATTTCAGTTACGGTACTTAGGTCATGGTTTTAGTTCACTCAGCTTCTGGGAGTGGATTGAAGTTTGATTTTTCACGTTTGTGAAGCCTCATTTTATGTACTCGGATTTTTTTTTTTTTTTTTTTTAATCGTTTCAATTTGGCAGGTGTCTTTAAAAATATTCTTTACAATGGATAATGGTGGTTTTCAAATGCAAAAGATTCTTATTGTCACTTCAAAGACTTGCAAATCAATCGAAAGCCATGCTTCTCAATTATATTTTGCCAAGCCCCCTCGAGAAAAGAGAAAACATTTCACACACACCCCCCCGCCCGACTCGACGCGCTGACCATAAGATTATTATCTGTAAAAATTGAAGTATACCTAAACCTGTATCCTTTATAACATTAACAAAATAAAAACTTTCAACACACTGCTAAATTATTTTTTTACATAATTTATATGGGTTACAACTTAGTCTAAAACTGAAAAAAAAAACAAGTGCATCAAAGTGCCTTGTTTTATTTTTTTTTTGCTAAATTATTTTTTTACATAATTTATATGGGTTACAACTTAGTCTAAAACTGAAAAAAAAACAAGTGCTGCTAAATTACTGCTAAATTATTTTTTTACATAATTTATATGGGTTACAACTTAGTCTAAAACTGAAAAAAAAAGTGCATCAAAGTGCCTCAATAATTCCTATTTTATTGCAATTACACTTCACATGCCCCTTAAAAAGCGTGAAATACAGATCTTACCAAATCTTCGTTTAATGGTTGCGCCCTTATATGGCTGCTTAAAGTAATGAAGTCACCCTCTCTTTTGGGTTGCCATAGGATGTTGACGGTATGAGGCCGAGGCGAGTGAGGCATTCTGGGTATTCCCTCTCTTCCCCTCCCGATGCCCTTGAGTCTCTTCCCCGCAATGAGGGGGCAAAAGACAAATAAACATCATTTCTTTCCACAGTTTATTTCCTCAAGGGGCGAACTAGTTGAGGTGGGAATGTGCACATATGTATAAATTGTGTCCATACATTTCTTTTGCAAACTGTTAGCCTTGCCAGTACTGATGTGTATACACTACTTGCAAAGTCAAACAAACAGATCCTTACGCTGGTTTTGCTGCGTTTTTACATCTGTCATCTTCAATCGCTCATCTGAGATTCTTTCTCCTCGTGTGCGCACACATATTAGGCCTGGATCCTGACAAGCACCTGGGAAAATCTCTGGCTGACATGGCACCCTACCTGAAACAGGTCTCAACCTTTTTTTTGGATGCTCTTAGTGGTCAGGTCATTTTTTTACAAAACCTGCCTTCCTTTAGCCAAACACTTGAAAGTAAATGAAACATATAAAAAAAAAAGTACCTAGCATTGAATGTCTAGATCAGGGGTGTCAAACTCAGTTTTATTATGGGCCACATTGTAGTTAAAGTTTCAGCCAGAGGGCCGGTATGACTATGAAGGTAAATCAACTCGAAGTGTGTTCATCACAAAATGATCTACTTTTGAAATTAGATGCCAGCAAAAACTCTTCAAAAGAAAGATTGGGAATAAGGAAACGGTTGTTTTTCCCCTCAAAACTTTTCAAATTTGAAGACAGCTAGCAAGTTTGGTATTTTAGCCCGAAACTTGAAGGGAAACCCGCATTTCGCGGGCCAGATAAAATGATGTGGCGGGCAGGATCTGGACCCCGGGCCTTGAGTTTGACACCTGTGGTTTAGATGCTTACCAAAAAAAAAAAAAAAAAGAAATATTGCTTTGTGATAGAATGAATTAAACAAGCGCTTCATCTCTCTTGGGTTGAGGTAGCTTTCCGAGAAGTACGGCGTCCATATTTGTGGAGAAGGAGGAGAGTATGAAACCTTTACCCTAGATTGCCCCCTCTTCAAAAAGAGAATCGTCATGTGAGTATTATTCTTCCGATTATTTATCCCTGCTCACCAAACTTCATCCAAAATGAGACAGAGGGCAGGAAAACAAAGAACAGCACAAATAGCATAGCGAAGTATATACAGTTCTGCAATTTCAGTGCTAAAACCCAGCTGACGAATTACGAGAAAAACATGCTTACCACGGAAAGGAGACTAAGGGCAGTAATGAAATGGGGCGCTACAGCCAAGTTGACAGTATGGACTTAGTACTGTATAATAGTGACACGATGACACTGATTTAAAACTTGTTTTCCCTTATGTTTCATAGCGACGCGGCCGAGACGGTGATCCACTCTCCCGACGCCTTCGCTCCAGTCGGCTACCTGCGCTTTACCGCCATGCATACGGAGAGCAAAGCCAGCGTGAGTAGAAGCCTTTTTTTTTTTTTTTGGCAGATGGGATCCATGCAATTCGACGTGAACTCGATGATAATCAAAAACAATCCCCCCAAAATTAAGTTTGTCCCTCTTTGGTGTTGATTGCTACCAACGCTCTTTTAGGGCAAAACAAATAGAAGAACAAAAGCCTTTGGTGTGCGATAACTTTGCTCAGGAGGAGCAGGGAACTGGAGGCTAGAGTTCAGATCAGCTTCCAGAGGCGCCACTCTTTCACATACTCTCTCTCTCTTCCTCCTCCAGCCCCACATGGCCTACTTTGACGTCTGCAATATTCACTGCTGCCCCAAACTAGGCCCAGCTTAATAAACATGTCCCATCACATTAGGCCGCTTTGCATTCAGGTAGTAGGCTAAGTGGGTGCGGGCGGAGCTTGCAGGGATGCACCAACATTTATTTATTTATTTATTTTGTGCTTAATTAGAAGGAGCTCAAAGAAAAGTGTTCCAAGGCTGTGAAATTCATATATTTAAATGTATATATGTAAAATATATATATATATATATATATATATATATATATATATATATATATATATATATATATATATATATATATATATATATATATATATATATATATATATAATTTGTTTGTTTGTTTTTACTTTTAAAATAGCATTCAATTTGCAATGCCTATATTAGCTTCAGGGAACCGTTATGGATATATAATCTAATTAGGTTGTATTTGGACAGTTTGATTTTCTACAAAGCCCTGCGGGGCACTGTAAAATCCATGCCATCCGTGAACGCATCAGTACAAACAAGACATGCTAACCAACAATAACAATAAAAGAAAACAAGGCTATCCTGATATACTTAACAGTGGTGGAATATTCAAGACATATAGAGTGGCTGAATCAGTGGGGCTAGAAAATACAATATAAGAAAATTAAATATTATGCAATTATTTATGAATAAATAATTATCAGACAATTGATATTTAATTTTGTGTTTCATATAATAATTTTAGACACCTTGAATGATTTGAAATTGTCCATAATTTCATCCTTTCAAATGTAAAGATTTTCAGATTGCAAATAGTCTCACATTCATAACGAAGTGCATTTTCGAGCCTTCAATATTATTCATTGCTTTAGAATTATGGTAGATTTTAGCAAGTCATGGAAATTGATACAGTAAATTTGTTTTTGATGTCCACATAAGGTGAAGTCGCAAACATAAGTTAACACCTGTTGTTTAAAAGCCACAAAAAAACAAAAAAACTTTTGGAATATATCTTACAACTTTATCCGTCATATAAATCACCCACAGATTTTTCATTTAAATGTTTAATGGATAGCTCGGCAGAGAAAAAACAAAACAAAACACAGCAGCTTGCTGCAAAGTCTCTTTGTAATTTCCACTAGCAACCCAGGCTAAACCCAACTCCTCTCCTACAGAGATGTGTCGCTTACACTTCAATTCTGCAAAGAAGTGAGTATTTGTTCTTTAGGAAAATATTTCAATAGTTAAATTCATGTATAGAAAAGCCAGCCCATGTGATGGATAAAAAACTGTTCCAATTTGCTACTTTAAGTCCACAAACGCAAAGCGAATCAGACCACCATGTTTGGACAAGATGGGGTGCACAAGTTATTGTTGTAAAGAAAATTTCGAGGTTGACTTCCCCTTTAAACGAACGTTCACTGTACCAATGTTTGTGTATTTTGGGTAAAGACTTGCCCGTGGCATCATGTCTGTGGGATAAGTCACATGATTTAAGCGTCTCACAGTAATTTACGAAAGTGAACTTGGTGTATGATCGCATGGAAGAGAACATGTGTTCCGCTTTTTATTGCCTCCTGCGTGTCTTCATGTTGTGTTGCACATGGAGGCGGGGGGGGTTGTTATGGACAGAAAACATACCCCCGTCGCACACCATCACATGACCCCGCAGCCTTGCACCCCGAAGCTATATATTTCCTCACCCCAATCACATTACACGCCATCCCACAGCCCCCACCCTTAGGATGCTGGGGGAAGAGCAGGAATATCCAGGGAGCGTAGCGGGGGGGACGACCAGGGGAGAACCTGCCCCGGTTCAGCCTTCTGAAGCTCTTCTCGTCAGGGTGACAGATCGGCGGTGACACCAGCACTAGAGGAGACGGCACCGGGCTCAGGGGGTGGGGACGGACCGCCGTCATTTGCCCTCCGTTAATGCTAGTCAAGCTATTTTTCATGCTGGCAAGGAGAGGAGAGGGGCTGAAGTATAATTAATTTGATTATCTTATGGCCTAATGCAGTTGACAGCAGATGAAGGGGGGGCTGCACCGTGGTGGGGGTGAATGAGTTTTGGGCATGGCGGCGGGGGTGCGGATGAAATATGAAATATGTATTTAAATGCAGCGGCCGTCATAGCGGGCGGCGGGGTTTGGCAGGTAATACGCATGCCTCGAGAGAATGATTTGTTATTTAGAGGAGACGCGAAAAGATAAAGACAAAACCGCAGCACGCCCGCGTGGCCGTCACATTTGACTGACAGCCGACGTGATTGAATCTATGCTCTCCCAACACACAAGTATGTCAGCGCCTTGTTTCCATATTCATTCACCTTCAAGTTACGTGTGCCGGGCCCTCAAAAGGCTGACACGCTTTGAAAAGCTTGATAATTATGCAGCGTTTTGTCTGCTTTCGCCTCATGTACACTCTCACCCCTAATGGCAGGATGCGGTGGCGCGAGTGGTGGCCCGCGCTCGTTGTCCTTGCCAGAGCGCCATTGACAAGATGACGGAGGAGGCGGAATATGCTGATGTAGCCGGAGACGACCACCAACGCACGCCGCCATTTACATCAGACGCTGACCTTAGTTGTCAGCCAGGCCGCGGTGAGATTCGCTCATTGTTCTTGCACGCGTGCAGTCGTGTATCTCTGTCTGCGGCGCATATGCGTGCGTATAAAAATGCTGGGGGGGGGTGTTGTCACATGATATACATGTGCGTTATACGGATCTACGTCTCTGTGTTTGAGTGACTGCTCGACTGTTGATTAATCCTCCTGTTATGCTTCTTTGCAAAGGACAGCAAAATTGTTCCTGGGTCACTTTGACCCGAGGCGTATTCAGTAGGGCTGTACGATTATGGCCAAAGTAATAATCACGATTATTTCGCTCAATATTGAAATTAAATCATCATGGTTGAAAAAACACCCTTTTTTTAAACAAGCAGCATAAAAACAATGCTTGCTACTTATAAATAATAATAAACTAAAGTAAATAATTTAAACAAATTCACCCAAGACATGACAAAAACTTGGCACACAGGGCAACACAGCTAACTTATTTGCTCAGTGCAACCCAATGGAAAACAAATGAAACCTACCTACAACCAAGCGCATTATTCACTTTTCAGGAAATTTTAATCAGTGGATTCAGTAAAGATCCCAAATTGTCCCTAAGTGTCAATGGTTGTTTTTCTATCCGGTACCAGACCTGCAATTGAATGAAGCCCAGTCGAGGGCAAGTGTTCCTCCTTCTTGGTCTTCCACAACTTCCCGCGGTTATCACTGGATTTCTGGCATCAACGGGCTACAAAGCGGAGACCCCGGGATCCAGGGTCAGACTGCGGCAGCCTTCGTTCTCTTGAAAAGTAAGCAAAAGAATCAGAACCTCTCCTTACTGGCGTGTCTCAATTTGAATACATGGCGTGAAACACAATCTCTGATTTGTTGGGTGCATTTGGAATTGTTGCGCAGTTATAGCATTTTGGAATGTATGGAGAAATGACCCATGCTAATGTTAGCTTACGCTGTTAGCTCAATGCTGCATGTTTTAGTCTTTTGTCTCATTTTTTCTTCCATTTCATTCAGGAATGACGATATTTAATCACATATTTTTTTTTTTTTTTTTTTTTTTTTAAACCGGGCTGAAACAGCGATTAATCTGAGGCTTTCCAGACCCATTTCTTTTCACTTAAGAAAGTGGGCGTGGCTTGCCAGGCTTCGCGCATCGAGGAGCGACAGACTGTCCGGTGTTCCATCACTGATTATGATCACTGATGGCTTTGCTAATGAATGAAGAACCACGTCTTGGTTAATTTAATAATTAAAATATTTTTCAGGTGCAATTAATACTTTTAAAAACACAATCTTGCACTTGCCCTCAACTTCAAATACATCACATGCTAATAGCTCAGGTAACAATCAATGACGACTCTTGTGAACATCACATGACCAACAGTTGAGCGATGTCCGACTGACGATGTTGAAAAGGGGCTCAAGACGCAGATGGTAGACCAGCAAACATTTATAAAATGTCCATCTCTGTTTCTTACACATTTGGGAAATTGTTTATGAAACCGCCCTTTCTCTATAGCTTGACACTTTTTAAAAGTTGCTTTGCTTATTTTGGGGGTACACATGCTCAAAGAGAGTGGGAATTTCTTTCTCCTCTCCATGCCTTTGGTCTTCGCCGTATTGTGGCGTTGTTAGCATGCGCGAGGTGTAGCGCGACTGAGGTCTTGTCCCGCGTTTAAAGCGCTTGACAACCCAGCAGGAGACCGAGGCCTTGTGTCAAATCGCTACGTCGGCTGCCGGAGCGGAATAGCAAACGCCGACCTCGCCACCAAACAAGGACAAGCTCTTCAAACGTACCCCAACGCTTCTTCAACACAAGGCGTCCAGACACTCCAGTCACGTTGGGTGGGGTTATCATTGTTGCCCTGCAGATGTTTTAAAAGTGAGCGCTTTTTGCAGTCTATCTGTAGTTCCCCCACTCTCTCTCGCCCCCTTTTTTTTTTTTTTTGATGGAGAAAGAGGAGCGAAAGATGAAAAGCATATTTAATGTTTATCGCGGTGCTGGGCTGAACTGCCTGCGCAGCGTCGAGACAATATTAAACAAGTTAATATTTAATGAACGGCCTCTTTGTATGAGGATGAAGTAGTGCGAGACGGTGGTGTTGGCAAAGGCAAAACAAACTTGAAGCTCTTTCAAATGATTGCGAGGGGAGACTTGGCTTTGAGCGCTTTTTTTTTTTGCTTTTTTTTTTTGGTGGTGAGCCTGTGTTTGCACTCGACAGGCACACACGCTGCGCACGCTTACATGGAGGGACAAACACCATTAGCGTTTTACTGCGGCTTCAGTCGTGTTAAAAATACATCAACAAAACGATCTTCGGCACAAAGAAGATGCTTTGCAAATGCACAGGTTGGCTCTACTGCTAAGCGATGCCTCGAGGAGCCTTGCATCCAACAACAACAACAACAAAAGTTGAAAAATGCCTACTCTCGCAGTAGAGTGATTTTTGGAGCTAATCTTCAAACTGAATGCTTCAACTGACCATCAGTAAGAACTTTTGTTGTTGCTTTAGAGCTATAACTAACATTTTTTTTTGTAATAGATTTTTCAATGGATTATGTTAGTGATGATTCGGATTGAAGTTTAAATGTGTATCCAAAAGAAGACATTAGTTGAAATAAAATACATTAACTAGGAGTGAAATAAAATAACTAGGATTCAGTTCCTGATTCAGTCCTAAAATTGTCAACAAAAGGAGCCAAAAAAAATGTTTTTTTTATTCCAAAATAAAAGCAAATGTTTTCTTTTTTTTTTTTAATTTTGATTCAACATAAACAGAAGAGTTAACTGATGAAATGCTAAAATTTTGAAGATTTGAACAGTTTTAGTCAAAAAATAGCAATTTTTATGAAAAATAGATTTATAACAAAATTAATTCATAAAACAATAAAATCAACATCTACGACATGGATTTTCATTTATGACTACATCTATAGCAGGTTCACGTTTATTTTTTTCTTGATGTTTTTCCTCCTAACTGAGACCAGACCAAAAATATATATCAAGTGTATATATATATATATATATATATATATATATATATATATATATATATATATATATATTTATTTATTTATTTTTTTTTTTTTTTAAACATACGAACTATTGAAGAAAAGGGGAACAAAGAGAAATTAAAAAAAAAAAGTTCAGTTCTCTGGTTTGATCATTTGGGTCACTTACTGTAGTTACTTAATCTAGATTTTAAAAATATTAATAATAAATAGAATTAATTCACGAAGTCAGCCGAAAAAAAAAGACTCACTTTTTTTTTTTTTATAGACAGTGGCAGTAAACAAAGATGTATTTTCTGATATAAAAAAAGAAGAGAATCAAGACAGATACACACAATACAAATAGTACGGGATGCTCCAAATCTGTTGCATATTTTGACAGTGACTGTCTCAAAAACTCTTGCCTATATAAAACATGCCTAAAATATTGCGAAAGCCATTCATGTCCAATCTCATTTGCACTTTTCAAACATATTCGATCTGAGCACCATTTGTCACACAGCACACATCAAGCCAATCAATGCTTACAACAAATCCAAGGATGCAATATGCCTTTTCAGACTGAGTGAACATTATCACTAGATGAATTATTATCACTGGATGAATTTTGCTTTAAACCTTATGTATATAAACTTCCATGATTACAATTTTCACTGTGACTCGGATCCTGTTTGCAGGTGAGCTGGATGCCAAAGGCTGGAGCATGAAGGACATTGTCCTTGTTCACCTGTATGTGAGCAGCATGGAGGACTTTGGCGCACTCAACGCCATCTATAAGAACCACTTTGCCAGCAACCCTCCCGCCAGGTAAAATCTTCAAGCCCGCTCACATTCAGAGTAACGGTTGCAAATCACTTTTTTTTTGCTCCCCAGGGTGTGCGTCCAGGCCTCGCTGCCGCCCGGCCATCTGCTTCAGATGGACTGCCTCCTCCATAAGTGGAGCGAGCCGGCCGCCGAGGACTGCTTTCATCAGAGAGAAGCGCTGCACGTGCAGAGTTTATCTCACTGGGCCCCGGCCAACATCGGGCCTTACAGCCAAGCCCTCAGGGTAAGAACTTTGCCCACACAGAAAATAGAAGGAAGGCGTTTGGTGGTGGTTGAATGGGAGTTTGTTACGGATGGGATTAGACACAAATCCCACCAGACGAAAAGTCACACGAGATTGGAGAGGCGAAACATTCAATCCCAGGCATTTTTTTACATTTACATCGGGTCTCAAAATGGCTGGTACTAAATGAATGAAGTAGTAAAGTAATAAATGAGTTTTGATCATCAAATACTCAGGTAATTGCTTACTTACATGTAATTACTGAAAATGTTAAAGTAATTGATTACTTTTGGTGATTAAGGGCCTGTTATTGATTTCTTTTCCACCCATAAACCCATTTGGTTTTTCGATGATTTTCCGCAACTAGCTCCTTGTTTTTAAGTGACACATCACAGACAGTAGTTCTAATTGTTGCGTTTGTGTTATGGTTTGCAAAAAGCATAACGTCAAATTGGTGGACAAATGAAGGGATTGAGAGGATCTCAGCGAACGTTCCCATGATGCGTAGTTACATGATGCTTTTTATGTATTTGCCTCAGTTGCTGTTTATGTGTGCTGCAGCGTATGATTGTGGTTTTGTACGATTCTGTATTTTGTCCCTCACTGTCGGAAGCGCGTCTCCATTTTTGTCACTCGGTGCCCAGAAAGAATGTCATATCCCAACATCGGAGCTGGGGGAAATGCGGTGCCGCGGTTGAGCGCTTGTCCCTGCGTTTTTTGTTTGTTTGTTTGTTTACCCAGCATGTATTATCCGGGATTACACTTGTCAAGGTACTGTCAACAAGGATATTGTCCATCTCCTGCAAGCTGTCCTTGATGCAGCTGCCAAACCTGTGTATGAATTCGAACAAGTGTGGATTAGCCATTCATGCTTTGACAGCACGTGTGACCGTGACTCAAAACAGATTGTGGACTTGAGCGTGCTTTAGACTTCTGAAATCTCTATCTTAGATAGCTGTTGCAATCTTGGATTTACTTGCCATTTTTTTTTTATTTCAGTGGGGTATTCAGATGTGTCCTTCTCAAGCTACTGTTTTACTTAAACCATTTGTGATTAAATGCTAGTGGATTGCAGCGCTCCTCTCCGAATATACACAAGTGAAGCCAGTGGCGTTGCCGATGTTAAACGGTGAAATTTGTTCCTTGAAAATCTCCCATTCATCCACACACACACACACACACACACACACACACACACACACATATATATATATATATATATATATATATATATATATATATATATATATATATATATATATATATATATCAAGCTCACTCTTCCTCAAAAACAGTCTATTTCCCAATTGTTTGTTCAGTTACAATTGTGTTGGACCACCTTTTTAAAACCCCATAAAGAAATTTCTCACTCATCACATTCACTAGCATCTCGCAGCCAAGCCACTTATTCTTGCTCGTAAAGATCTCAACAGGTGTGTCGTTGATCGACGCAAACTCATCATCCGTTTGCGCGATACCATTCTTCCAATAAGAGAAGCTATAATACGTCAGCATCGTTTTAAAAGCGTGCTCTTGTAAATCCCGCGGTTGAAACGAGATACCAAAGAACATCTACGACCGTGCTTCTTCCGTGCGGTTTGGGGTTCTTTATTGCATTCCAACCCCCGTCGCTTTCGTTGCGCTTTCCCGGCACTCTTTACTCTTGGCTTCTATTTCCAAAAAGCCTCGTGGACATTTGTCATAAATTTGTCTTGCTTGAAATAATTCCGAACGAGAAATGCTGCAAAACCTCCACCAAAACGAACAGTTTTAATTTGGATCATTGCGAAATCATAAATTCACTGGCACAAGACATTTTTACAGACTCCCAAATTTGTGAGTCTAGTTTGATGACTGCTTGTTACCTCATTATTGGAATATGTGACTGTTACTGTTGCAATTCCTAAGATCGGTCTTGGTCTAAAGGCAGGTCTTAAGACTACTTTTTGAAGGTCTCTGTCTCGACTCCGATTCGAAGTCATGTTTATGGTCGCTTGTCTCAGTTTTGGACCTGACAAACTTTCAAATACTCCTGTGATCAGTGAGAAACTATCATTTGTAGACGTGTAACAACACTTTTGCTTGAATTTGAGATTTGCTTCGCTGTACTGCTACAAAAACAACAGCAGAATTAGTTTTAATCGTTGATGTACACACTTTATGCCTTGTTCTCAACTTCCAAAAGTCTTGGTCTTGTCTGGGTTTTGACCTCCAAAAGTCTTGGTTTTGTCTAGATAATGTCTCAATTGGTGGATATTGGTGGTACAATCAAAAATAAGGGAATTAACAAATACAGTCCCTCGTTTCGCAGTCAGTGGGGTACATCCTTAGTGATTGAAATATGTTTAATAAAATCTCCCCCAACTGTCTTTCCCATGCCCAGTGGTCTCCTAACCTTACGTAGTACAGAGGGCAAACAGGTATGTGTCTTTTTTTTTTTTTTTTTTTTAGTGCAAACCGTATTGTAGTTTACAACACAAAACACACAGTGAATCAGAGCATGGTGAGCGGCCACTAACTCTCCCTGTAGCATCAGCACTACTGTGCTACTGCGCCCACCTCCACCTGACCATTCTTTACAATTCAAGTTGTCTTAAAGACCTTGACTGAGCCTGTGTTTTAATTCCCTCAAACATCATCACAAAATCTCACCCCCTCCTCCACATAGCACTCTTACTCACAGCCACAAGCTCACCATCTGAAAGTCATGAAGAGTTGTTGTCAAAACGCCCTTGTGTGATGCCATGACCTTGTCAATGCTTTAGTTTGAAGCAAAAGTACATCCATTTGCAACCGAACAAGACCGAGTCATAACAAGCTGTTAGACTGCTTCAGACTCCGCGATAGCACAGCGCGTGGCAGTGTTATTGCAGTACATTGGGTAGGCGCTGCTGTAAAGTAGCGGTCTTTTGCCTTATTTTTATTGTTCACAGGGGATATCCTCGTTGACAGACGCTAACATGTCGATTAGCTTGACACATGACGCCAGACCTTCAAAGTTGTCAACCGGCCGCCTGGTTTGTCACAAGTAATGGCAAATATTGACATATTATTCTTGGATTTTGATTTAAATAAATAGTTAACCTTTATGTTGTCAATTCATGGCTCTGGGGGCAAAAATGTGTGCTAGGCCTTTAAGGACTTCAGTTACCTGATTCACATTAATCTTATCACAGCGTGTTTGCATCAAACTATCCTGCCATTAATTGCTTTTGCTGTCTTATCAGAGATCCAATTGCAAAGCCGCCCGCCAATTGTGGCTGACACCATTTTGCATAATCCAATTAAGAAGCTTTACCACTTTAGTTCATGCGTCAATTCACCGACAAACCAAAGATGATGACGTCAAACTGACACTTAAACCAGCACTGGAAGAATAAAAGTTTCATGGCTTTAGCTTTTAAACAATTACGCTCAATTAGTGTAATTGAAACACGGGTCTACTTTAGGAAGGCTAAACAATTAATGGAATTCAAATTGACATTGCAGGATTGCAGAATGGATTTTTCACATATAAAGCCTGATGTTTAGGGGATACAAACTAACTAAAAAAGACTGCATTGTTTGATTTTCCAGTAACTTCCTTTGATTGGCCGGTTGGCTTGTGCGAACTTCAATAGACAAACTTCTTTAGCATCTCTTCTTACCTGTTTAGGTAGAACAGTTCACCCCTGGGATATTTGCTGGGAAATTATACTTGCTGATCACATTGTGAGAGCGGCGTTCGGAGGGGATGGAGGTGGAAGTCGACGCTAAGCGTTAGCCCCGCGCCACTCATATCTTTCAAGTTTGCCCAAATGGTGAGTGACAATCGACAACCTTGTGGAGAGCTGGCGTGCGCCGAGCCACAGTAGAATTTGCATTGGATTTTGAAAATTGTCAAAGTGGACCACCAGGAACGGCAGCAAAGTGAATCTGACACCACCAATTAGCGTCAGAGGGCGGCGGTGGTATAGCCAGACACATATTAGCATTTGTATAATCTTCTGACTGGAGTAGGAAATACTGAACAACGGGGTTAGGAATGTTTTTGGACGGATTGACACTGTTCACCTTCGGTAAAAAAAATTCTCTGACACGTCCAATCAGAAAGAACGTCCACCTTTGACGTCACCGGTATCTGCATCTTTGGCCGGAAAAAAAGTAGAGCGTTGATGCAAATCTCTCTTGAAGATGGTTACGCGCAACCACGAAACCGGAAGCTTGAGAAAATCCCCACTTTGGTCGGAGGTTTTAAAACAATTGGTTTTAATGAAAAACAAAACACAAATAAAGCCTGACCACATACAGTATTGCAAATCGGGCAAAACAGAGACTTTTACTGCCCGTTTGCAAGAACCCGGGCTATGTGTAGACAAGGCCTAAAACACTAGTCAATAAAGATTTTGTGATGGTTTCTATAGCATATTTTTTGCACCACACATATAATTTTGGGATCTATTTCCGTACTAAACCCCATACATTTTGGTGCGCCATATGAAAAGGTGCATAGGAAGCGAAAATGATTTATCGCTCCCAGCGAATGGACTATATGTAATACATAATTTTCTATGATTGGTTTATCCCTGCCACTGTATGTACTGTACACATTACGTAATGCTCGCTGATTGATTTTGGTTGCTAGCATACGGTATGTACTGTTTGTGTTCCTTTCCTTACGTCTTTGTGTCAGTGGGAAATGGCCGTACCGTTGACTTATGAGAACATTAAGGGCTTTTATATGGGCCTCATGGTATGGAAAATACGGTACTTCAAATTGAGTCAGAAGCAGTTGGTATTATACTTTGGAGGCAGTCTGTACCACCTAACAGTCCACAAAGGGAGACACCATCTGCCTAAACTAGCACCAACGAGTAATTATCCTGAAAAAGTCTTCTTGCCGTGCTAACAAATTAAGCAAGATATTTTACTGTATTCCGAATGCAATAAAAATTGATCGGGCAAACTATTAACAGATCTCCCCGAGGAGGTGAAACCTGTCAGCACCTTGACACTTCTTCCTCCTTGTTTGCCATCGTCTCTTAAAACCTGGCTTTTATCTCACCTCTCCCTCTTATCGCACTCTACGGATTTATTTTTGCGCTGTGTGAAAACGGGCGGAGCCTGCAAAGTTATTAAGTCGATGAAAAATGAGCTCCGGAATGTTCAGGAACTTGTCATCGCCCGTTTACATTTGTTTCCTTTTCGGAATACTCAAATGACTTGTCGATGACATAGACCTTTTGTCCGAATACTCATTGAATGACGGGCATGATGACGACTGATTGACTTCCCACCTGGCCCCCCGCTTGTGTCGTCTTGTATGCCATCCGATATACAAACATAGAGGTCAAGTGACTTCCCTTGAAGTGCACATGCACCAAAGCCATTCATCAAAAGGAGTGAGACTTCTCCAAACTGCTGTGTCATGTGACAGGCAGCTCGATGCTCACTATACCGTACAGATGTATGGATGGATGTGATATCGAAAGAAAAGCATACAAATCGCCCTTCTAAATGCTTGCAAAGGGGAGGTCGAGAATTGCCCCTTATTGGGTTCAAATGTAGCCCATGTCAGGCTCATTTACTGCCATTTAAAAATGGAAATATTGTCAATTCAGGACAGATTGAAAACCTAATCTTTTATCTTGCATTCCCCCTGATTTTTGCATCCTTTCAAAAGCAACTCGCAAACGGGGCACAATAGAAATTTTTGCGTTGACGCCCCAAAACAGTCAGGTGGCGCTAGTGGCCAACTTGTGACATTTGAAAGCCTTTCAATGACTTCGATGATTGGCTTAGCTTGGACTCCCATAATGCAAAAGGCTTCAAAAGTCATTCTCTAATCTTCACATAATTCCTATTTCAATTACATAAACATATAAATATATAGTGTAGTTACTTTTGCTATTATTATGTTTTTACAATTTTTGTACATAAAGGGGTCATAGGTGGCCCCCACCAAAAAATAGATGTATGGATAGGGCTGATGCCACTGAACTTTTTGAGTGGTTGAAAGTAAATATATATTTAAATTGAGACGAGTTCACATTATGGAGTTATAGTTAGCTAGCAGAAGTACCTTAAATAAAAAACTACAATATTTAAACCGGACCTCATCCAGAGTCTTCATTTCCCAGCAACTTCAATTTAACATTGAAAATCCCCCTTAGATGTTCCCAGTCTGTCAGTTGCAATCAGATCATAGAGATACCACATAGCACTTTCTTGTAGCGACAATCCCCAAATGGCATTGTCAACTCATTGACTTCGCACATGACAGACACACACTTCAGCCTTGGTGGAGGTCTGCTCTCACTTAGGACTCATTCCGCAAACATGCTTGTGTAATTCGATCCCGGGACCGGAATCCCCTTCCCGCTTGTTTGAGGCTTCCCAGCACGTACGGTACCATACATCCGCGTCGACGTGGGTTCGAAGCGCCAGTCAACTCTGGAAGCAACGGCCTGTGTTTCGGGGTCATCGTCTCACAGACAGTTTGATGCGGGACTTGCGTCACTCCCCCCCACAACCCCACACTCACCACTCTTCTGCGGCCAGCACCACGCGGTGGACACGGGCTGGTATTAGCATAGTCGGGAGGACGCGGGCAGGGAGTGGATGTGTCAGAGCGCATCGTCTTTCAAAACGGTGGCCACACTCCTGCTCATTAATGGACCAGAGCATGATCGCCTCTGAGGGGCTCTCCGCGTATTGTTATTGGTGCTTGACTGCCTCGGAAGCAAAAAAGCGCGACAGAGCCACATATCGCCTTAGTTTTAATTATTAATAGGATTACGTACTGTATAGTTGCTAGTGGACATGCTTGGCTGGTAAATGACCACAACATGAGTTCCGTATGCACAATTGATGAGTTCTAATACAAGTGCTGCATCAACAGTAATGAAATAGTTTAATGATTCGTTGTCAGGTTAATAGCTTAAGATTCATAACCACCACTCTGATTTTTAGTTGACCCATCAACTGGCAGTGGTTTACACTTCTAAATGTATATATACTATGTGTGTGCGTGTATGTGTGTGTGTGTGCATGTATATATATATATATATATATATATATATATATATATATATATATATATATATATATATATATAGAGAGAGAGAGAGAGAGAGAGAGAGACACACAAAATAAGAGCCACAACATATTAATCAATAACCATTTTTTTATAACTGATTCATCGTTTCAAGCTATAGTTTAAATACAAATCGTAAAAATATTACATTTTCTCCTATCACATACTCTTTTTGTCATCCTACATTTCAGCAACTTTGTCTTTCGAGAGAGAAAAAATGGCAAATATTTGCTTTTATGCATTAAAAATAAATAAATACATCTATTAATGGTGCACATCGTGTGCTAATCCCTTATTTTCATACGCTTTCATTACAGTTTGAACTTTTTGGCTGTTGGGAGGTGAAAGTCATGACCTACATGTAAAAAAAAAAGGCAACTATTTGCTTTTATGCATTAAAAATAAATAAATACATCTTTTAATGGTGCACATCGTGTACTATTCCCTTAATTTCATACACTTTCATTACAGTTTGAACTTTTTGGCTGTTGGGAGGTGAAAGTCGTTACCTCCATGTTGTATCAGTTTTAACCTATTCACTGCCAGCCCAGTTAAAATAAATCTTTGACGTCGAAAGCCGTCACCGGCAGGGAATGAGTTCAAATGTATTGAGCAATTGCAGATTTCCTTTTTTTCTTTTTGGTTGGTGCGTGCGGCAGTTTCAAGAGGTTCACAGACCCGCCAGTGTGTATTTTCGCTACCGCCGCTATCCGCCACGACACTCCCGCTATCAACAACGGCAAACACTCAGTCAAAACACGTCAATTACAGCCAGCCCCTCCCCTGTCTCCATGATCGGTATTGGCTCTGCTCGTCAAGGGCGGGTCAACGTGCTTCCTTTTGCTGTACGTTGCAATAAGTGAAGAGGAAATGCATAGATAAAAACGTAGCCCGCGAACGTCGCCGTTGTGAAATGAGAGAGATATACGACCGTACTATTACTATGGTAACTAGCTGCTATATTCAGAGCTGCCTGCCTGGAATTCTTCCCCCTGCAGTGACAAGAGCTGACAGGGCCCAAACACAAACACGCACATGCGCGAGAAGGATGCTGAAGATGCTCCTTGTTAAATAAACACACGCGCCATATACCGACTGAGCAAAACAGGCGCCCTTGTGTTTAATAATTGGGTGGAAAATCCAATTGGGTGAAAAAAAAAGATTAAATTCACTGTTTAAGGAAAATCACATTCACATCGAGAAACTGGAAATGCTTCTTGTGAAATGTACATTTATAACCAGTTAGGGGGAGACATTTATATCAATATGAACATTTGTTTTATTCTTACTTACAATGAGAGATAAATATACCTGTAAAAATTTTAAAGGGGTCCACAATAGACATGTCAATACCAGGGAGTCAACACATTTATTTAGAACATAGAGTACCTTTTTATAAAGTAAATTTAAAGCAAAAATGTCAAGTAAATTAAAAAATAAATCACATTCTTCCGCTTCGGAAGCTTAAGTTGCTATGAGTGAAACGTTGAATCCAGACTGACCAGAACAACCTTTTTTCTGTAGCGAAATATGTTTTCAGCCAAGTATCCCTTAACCAGTGCAAAGCATTTTTTGGTTTAAAAAAAAAAAACTTAAAACATGCCATCAGTCTGATTTATTAAACATTAGGACCTTTCAAACTTCATTTGTATTGATCCATAAAAAAAATAAGCAATCTTAAATATCTTCTTTTGGATCATAGAAGAAATCTGTTATCAAAATGAAATAATTTATCAATATTTGTCCACTAAAGAACATAAAGTGTCAAATCTGCTCTCAAAAGGAAATAATTATGAGTAATTATCTGTCCGCAGAAAAATGTTAAACATGAATTGTCCTGTTTTGGGATTACAGTACAGTAGAGATCTGTTCACAAAAATGTTTTTAAAAATCATCAACTTAATTATTAATAAATATTTTTCCACAAAAATAACTTCCTTTTCCTTCCTTCTGTGTCCTTTTTAGAACTTTATTATCATGTACTAAATCATTAACTTGACAGGTAACGAGAGGTGGCACCTGACAAATTGGGTCCAACCAATTTAGTACGGTGTAAAAACTGGGTTTTTAAAATAAAAATTGAAATTGAATAACCCACTGAACATACTGTAAATTTTCAGTTTTATGAACTTATATTTTTCTGAAACATTTAGTTAATTCTATAATCATTTTGAAAGGATTTTTGCATCTTTGTTTTATTGAAAATCTTGAGTACTCCTGTAGTTCCTTCAAGTACCCCCAGGGGTACCTGTACCCCCATTTGAGAACCCCTGAACGAGAAGGCACCTTGAAAAAACATTTTTATTTTATTGTATATTTGAGATAATACAGATTGTCCGGTATTAGAGCCCAGCAGCTACAATTAGACCTCAGTATTTTTATTTATTTATTTTTTTAATTAGAGCCAATAAATACTTGACATCTAATATCATGGTTGGAAATATAGCTGGCGTCGAAAGAAAAATAATTCATAATATAGAGATGAAAACAATCTCATTTACCCACAGAAGGAAGTTAAAGATTGTGCCTTTTGAAATATAAACTTGACAGATCAGTAGCCTACAGCATGTAAAATTAAAGAAAGATTAAATCGAGTACTGTATTTCCATATTCATGATTTGTGTGTTTTATTTGTAGTTTGTTTGGCGAGCACAAGATTCATGAAAGAGGAGCGCAAAATGACTAGCGAATGTAACACTGATGCTGCTCAGCTTCTTTTTTTTTTTTTTTTTTTGTATTTTAGGAATTTGCTCCAGCAGCACATGATGTATGTGATTATTATGCCCCAGTTCTGCGATTCCTTAAGTTGCGCACATTAAAAGTGACAGTCTCTGCCTCTGGTTAGAAATGATTATTACATCCACATGCAACAATATGCCAGCATTTCCATTTTTTTTATTTTTTTTTTGCAGCGCCACAGATGACAGAGAATATTAGCGTTTACTTTACATTTTAGTTAGTTTTTTTTTTTTTTGGGGGGGGGTACTCGCTCATAAATTGCAGAGGGAGGCAATTCGTCGGAGTGGGAACTTTTGAGCACGGGGTCATTCATATTTCAAATGCCACTGTCATCAGGTCGCCCTTTGCCGAAAAGAAGGATGAATAATACACTATGGGGTGTTCACTGTCAGGCTCAACATCGGTTATGAAGTTGAGATTTCATTTCTGTTTGGAACGCCGACGTTTTGGAGTTATCTGCTGCCACTTTCGAAATTTGTCAGTTAGTTTCTCATGTACTTGTTTTTTTTTTTTGTCGATTTTACTGTTTGGATGATTATGGTTGAAATTGTGACATAATTATTAAGTCTGAAAGTGTGTTCAAAAGGTAAAAAATATGAACTTTTTTTATTAGGAGTATACGGCATTTCATGGTGTTTTTCTACATATGTCTATTGGTTTTGCTGTTCATCATCAAACTGTAAAGACAGATGGAAATCATAACATAAATATTAGGGATTATTTATGGCTTTGAAGTATTGGACAGTATGAATATGAAAGATGATGCCAAAGTGTAATACTTATAATATAAAATAATTTACCACATGTTTTCCAGTATGAGTAAACTATACAGGATTTTATTGTATTTTTATTTATCTCTTGGTTTTGTCGTTCATTTTTTTAAGTCATAGCAAGGTTGGAATGAATGTGTTTTTTAGCTAACTAATTCCTTGTTTTTTTTTGCTGAATTTTCTAGTGTTGTTTTTTTCTACTATTAGTTTTTTTATCATTATTACATTATATATGTTTTTTTTACATAAATACACAAGCATCATAATAACAAAGAGACATTTTGTTAGTATTTTCTGTATGTTTATTGACATTGCTGTATCACCAAAGCAATACAGTGCTTTGTAATTATTTTATAAAAGAAAAGAAAATAGACACAGGCAATTCTCATGTAGCAGTTTTCGGCAGTGCGGCCCACAAACAGATTTACAGCTTTCTCAATATTACTGCCGTTGACTACTGAAATCTGTACTTTATTAAATTGAACATTTTGACTTTGGGCAACAAGGAAAAAAAAGTTTGACAGTCGCTTATTGGACTGTTTCCGGCCTTGCCTTTTCATGCAGCCATACTGCCATCTGTCGAGACTTGATGGTACTACAACACCCACTCCTCTTGTGAACTCAGCCATAGCTTGTCGATATCTTTCTTGATTTTATCCAAAACCTTTGAAGCAATAATACTCAAGCACATCATGTTGTCGTCATGAGTAGACATTTCGCAATCTGTATTATAAAGTGTAACAAGAAGAAGAAGAAAAAAACAGGAAAAAGAGCATGATGAGACGAGGAGACTAGATGGTCATAGATGGAAGATTGGGGGGGGGGGGGGGGGGGGGGGGGGGGGCTGCCGTTTCATCATCATTCAATCAGACAAACATGCCCCTCAAGCCCAAATGGCGAGACCCTCCGCGATTCTCTCGAATTAGGGAGATTAGCGGCAAAGCGCATAATGTAGGATGATGGAATTTGTCATCATTTGCATTGTCCTGGAAAGATCGGGCTTGATAGAGCGATGCTTGGCCGTGCTTGTCATGTCCCCACGGGCAGGTCGCCCGCGCGCGCGCACACACACACAGAGCGAGCGAGGGGGGCTTGGCAGAAATGATTTTTGCGATATGTGCATCAGTCGTAAAAAGCCTCACAACCAATTTGTCAAAAAATCGGAGGTGGCGACAGTTGAAGGCAGCCGGGGCCATTTGCCTAACGCCATGAAAAAGCGTGCCCTTCCATCAGTCTGGCCCCAGTCATGGTTTAGCTTTATTTATTCTTATATAACGAGTCATTGTGGGAATCACAGAGTAACTCGTGATGGAATATCATCGTCAGAAACTTTCGCGATAGAGCGAAAGAAGGAAAAAGAAAAGGAAGTGTTGGTGTCGGTCCGATTCTTGGCCGTGACCGCCAGTAGTACAAGTAGATTGTAGTACAGTAGTAGTACAGTAGTACAGTAGTACTCTGCCTTGAAAAATGGCAACTTTGCAATTAGGGGTGGGAATCATAGCTTTGATGATTATCGTAATTTTGGGAATATAACCTGCAACTTTTTTCTTATGATTTGAGCCCTTATAGCCCTTATGGCTTATCTGAAGGTTTTTTTTTTTTTTTTTTTTTTTTTTTTTTTTTTTTTTTTTTTAGCCACCAGGAGACACCGGCTGGTCAATGTATGGAACAACTCTGAAATGGAATTGAAATGGAATTGAACCGGTGTCACTGGCTGTGCAAAACAGTGTTATTAAAAGTATAAAAATGATGTCTGATTTGAATAAGATCTAGCATAGAAGTTTATGACACGTAAAATACAGCATACAGTATGTGTGATTGTGTTTATATATTTATGATTGGATACATGAGTTATGCGCAGTGTGTTTATATTTTTACTGAAATAATCAATTCTCTTCTCAATTTTTGCTGCTGCGGCTTATACAGCATAACGGTGCGGCTTCTAGTAGTAAAATACGGTAATTGAATGCCATTTTTTGCAAAGAAACCGTTCATATTTAGAGGTGTGAAAATCATTCGCTCCTAGTCAATTATCAAATTAATTGAAAGCTATTTTCATTTTAAATTGGCAGTGCAGTGTATTCATTACCTTTTTATACATATATATATATATATATATGTATATATATACATATATATATATATATATATATATATATATATATATATATATATATATATATATATATATATATTTATGTTTTGTTTAGCTCCACAACATCTGAGAAGAAAATCGGTATTTTTTTTTCCCATCGTTTAAGCAGCTGTTTGCAACTGTCTTATTCTTTTTCAACACAATAATCGATCTGCTTTCATAGTGGGTAAATAAATCTAAGAATATTTCTTTTTGTGATGTCAATATTCTGGGCATTTGGACAGTTGTAGGTCTTTAAAAGCTTCATAGATGATTCAAAATAAACCTATATTTTTTTTGGTAATCGGTTAGTTGTCGATTCATCGTTGCAGCTCTATTCAATATATTTTCTTCCGTTGTATCATTAATGTGTCATGCGCAATATCATCGCGTTGCCCTACTCCAAGTGGTACAGTACGTTATATTAGTACACAATACAGAGCTAAACATTTGAAAATCCCAGCAGAAAAAAAATAAACACGCACACATTTGAGTGATGGCGAGAGGACGTGTTTGTTTATTCATGCCCGTCGGCGTTGGCGATGCGCCTCCCCCGAGTGTCCCGCTGTCAGACCCCCCCTCCCCGCACCCCGACCTTGGTTGGAGACTGAGCGGCAGCCCTCTCCGACCAGCATAAAGTTGACCAGAGCTGACATGACAGTGTGTAACTCTCACTGTGTGTGTGTGTGTGTGTGTGTGTGTGTGTGTGTGTGTGTGTGCGTGGAGTGGAGTGGGCACGTCAAGGGCAGACGTGAGGGCACGTTTGAGGGGGTTGGGAGCAGGAAGGCCTTTTGTCCCTGTCTGTTGTGGACCAAGCGTTAAAATCAGTCTCCTTTTTGTGGAATTTTTACATATTTTGTTGGATTCCTTTCCTGATTAATGTGCCTCTTGCGACATGAAACTTGAGGAAAATTTTTAACATTCAGAATAGAATACATTTTATGTCATTGGACAGCAGGTATCCAATGAAATTGAGAGCGCAGAACTCCTTCAGTGCCATGGACGAGAATTCTCGTCTTTTGAAATATTAATAACGATAATAAATAATAGAATTCTCGTCAATTATGTTTTTTTATGGAGGGTAGCTGACACCCTTGACTAATGCTTACCTAATACAAGCCAATTTAGCGCTGTAGTGATAACTGTGACCATTGGATGGCAGTGTTTCCACACGTACAACACAAATATTACTTGCATGCAATTCAAAGTAAGGAATGGAAGTCAATCTTTCATATGATAACACCCATATTTACGATATTTTGTTGGCCTTAATCGGGGTTATTTTTTTTTCCATAAAATCGATTTTAGAACTTTTGTTTATCAGTTGTCAACTGTAGTAAATGAGGATCTTGATTCTTATTGGAATATTTTTTCGGCATAAGTCTAACAATTACAATCTTATTATACGTATTCTTTTAATCAAAAATATATATTGGGTTGAGAGAAATCTACATGCATTTATCGTCTCCTCGTTGCATTTTTTTTTTTTTTAAGTTACAATGCCAAAATTAAAATATCATTGTGGGGACTCATCTTTGTATACTTTTTGGAGGTTTGTCACATGTATTAAAAACATTCCTCGGAGGAATCCAAAACTCTAGCAAAGCCCCCACCGTTTCGAAGATTTTGAAGACGGCACGCACTTCATGAATGCAACATCTGTGTGTCGGGAGTCGTACTTTTGTCTCCCTTGACCCTCAACTAAATCCGCATTTGGGAAACAAATGACACAGTGGCAAAAATGACAAATGTTCCCCCGTGCGGTTCAAATTTCAAACAAAGACTCCTTTACTTAGATTGAATATAAAAGCTTAAGATGACTGCTTTTGTAAAGCATCCATTTGCTGAAACATTTTTTTTTTTTTTTAAATCTCGTTGAAGCAGTGATATAAAATTATCATCGATCTTTCACATCAACTTCTGCCTCCATAAGATAATATCGGATCAAAAAAATCTTTGCAGTTTAATGTTGGCTATCTGTCTTGGTTACCTGCATCGGATTGGGCCTCATTTTGGCAAATGAAGTTTGTTAGTTGTGGAATTTGTGCGTTATTGGCTTTCAGTTTCATAGCATCCTTACTTCAAATGATATTAATTTAAATTCTCAGGAAGCTTTTTCTTTTTTTTTAATGCTGTATTTTAATGTTTCAGATGATAGAACCACTGTCTTGGTATGCTAAATCGCCACAAAATAAAATCGTCATTTTCTTCAATCATTTTGGCTTATTATGATTTTAATAGATTTTAATGGAATAAATAACACCAACAAACATTTATTTCATTGTTTTATTATTTTTAGTCTTGCTAAATATGTTCAAACATAAATAATGAATATTGATTTCAAATGTTCATAGCTTGTTTGATGGGGTAATCCATTTATTTTACCAATTTTCACAGTATTTTCATAATTTTTCTTTTTTTTTCATTTAATGCCTTTAAATACCTTTAAAAACATCTTTTTCTACTTGCTTTTGAAAATGACATCACATGTGTCAAAGCTCGAAGAAACGGCCAATCATGGCTCACCTGTTGGTCATGTGACATGCATAAATTGAACCGTGATTGATTGGCTGTTACCTGAGATGTCATTCAAATGAAAAAAATGTCTTTTTAAATGTAGTAACTGTCCATCAAAACTAATTTAGTCATCAAGTTAACTCATTCAATCGCCAAAACCTAATTTTACGTTTTTAAATCCTAAAGCAATGTCTAAAAATGTTAATTATAGACAAAAATAAAATCAACTTTTTGATGTAAAAATAGCTAAATATTGTCCCTTTAAATGCAAAAAATATGTCATTAGTCCCTATTGTAAACAATTCTGCCTGAAAGCATGTAAGCATTTTACCACTATTACCAAATCTTGATTTCACAATATAACTCATTTTTAAATCTTTGATGGCAAACTAATGAAATAATTTGATGAATTGCCCGGCCCTATGTACAAATATAATAACCTAATTTACAAAATATGCCATTTGAGCGGTAATTACATGTCATTTCTTATGTTAAGCTCTTAATGCATAACACTAGCCCCGAAGCTCGTTTGCATGTGTCCTTGCATTAAGCAACATTATACGCTTTTAATTAAACCTATTTTACACATTTTGCATGCTCGTTTTCCTGTTTAAATTATGCATGAGCCCTCCGCAGGGACAGACGTGACCATTAGAACAGCTTTAAGGTGCGTTGGAGATGCTTTTCTTTCCGCCCGTCCTTGGAACCAGCCGGAGAACCTGACTGTTTATCAATAGTGCGTAATTTCATCCCAGTTCAGCCATCTTCCCAACTGTGCTAATGACACCGGGAGATTTTCCTCGGAAAGCTGCGCCTCGGCCCCCAGAGGGCTTCTGAGACCAAATATAGTCTGGCGCTATCTGGTCATCTGTGGAAAAGTGTCTGACAAAAAAATAAGCAAAGCTTGCAATTAGAAGCACCTCAGTTTGAAAGAAGACCCCATTAGTGCTCCGCAGAGGCTCCCCAGGTGCATTTACATAAAGTTACCGTCCGTTGAGAGTGTCTTTTGTGAACTTTTAACAAGTCACAGATAAGCAAGAAGCAAAAATAAGGCTTAAACAATGCAAAATTACTCGGTGTGTCAACCAAGTAGCCTGTCATTGGCTAATGCAAGAAGCTTACATAAATGTATGTTTAATTATCATGATAAACAGTTTCGTCTTCACATTCTTGTACAGTGGACCCCCGGTTACGGCGTCCCTTGCTTATGGTTTTCATGCTTTTCATGTTACAAAGTGGAATACTGATTTTTTTTCATCCCCTTGTTACATCATTTTTCCCACCTTAAGGCATCAAAAACAATTACAACATTTAAACTTGCCGCTCAGTGTGTGTGCGTATGACTGTGCGAGTCGCGACACGCTCATATGTCACTATATGCGTCACTGCGTACGTCGCTATGATGCTGGTCTGCCATTGGTCGGGATCTCGGCGTTCCTAAGGTGCTGCTCTGCTATTGGCCGGCGTCATTGTGTCACTAAGATGCCGATATGCTAAAGACTTGATCTCGTGTGAGGGCTTACGATATCGTATTTATTGTGCGTTTTAGTGTTTACTTCAAACTTGAATTGGAGTTAATCAAGAAATACGAAGAAGGCACGCGCATCGTTAACCTTGCTGTGGAATTTGACTGTAACTAGCTCAAGTCACTCCAAAGGTAAATAATAAATAATATAATAAATAATATGTTTTTTATTATTTATGATGTTATCTAATTATATACATGTATATTATATATAAGTAGTACTAACTATGCTAATTTTTAACTTTTTAATACGTATATGAAATGTTGATGTTTTTGCACGCATTAGCTAATTAGCATAGGTTTCTATTGCCCACCATATGACTATTTCGCATTACGATCCCTACCCCGGAACAGATTAATTTCCTATGGTGGGGGTCCACTGTATTTTGTATCTATATAATTTCGCTTTAATCAATCAAGTACCAAAACGATACAATTTTGTTTCCAAAGGGAAATTTGTGACTCGATTTTCCCATCAAAATCCCACTAAACGACGCTAACATGAGTCATATTTGTTTAAGGATAAACAACATGGAAATGTGGTAATGATACACTCTGTTTGTGGAAAGTGTATTTATGAAGCGGCAACATAGCCACAGCAACCAGATTTTTTTTATTTTTTGGTTCAGTGTGAGGGCTTCGTGTCATGGGTAGCAGTTTGCTAGCAGTATATCATGGTCAGAACATGTTGGCACATGGCTAAATATACAGCAGCAAAGCAATAAAGTACAAGCTGCGGACACAAGTAACGTCATGGCAGTTTCAGATCGTCATTCATCACTGCTATAGTGGTATCTTCAAGTTCCAACGTTCCTCATTAGACATTACACCCATCGGCACAGAATCTCTATAAACTTGTTTTGGGAAAGAGGCATGCCGGGAAGAGGGTAAAGCCAAAAGGTCATGATAGAAACAAAAATGTAATTTGGAAATTCAGATGATCTCATTCTTACTGTCGCTTATTGTCCTTTGTTTGTATAGTATCGTTTCATCAAGTCTCCGCTAACATTTCAGACTAAAGCATGTATCATTCCGGCTGATATCGTATTGGATCAATATCGGTAGTACTAAAACCTGCAATGTTGGTATCCAAAGTAGAAAAGTTGTATCAAGACACCCCAAGAAAAAGCAAAATATGGTTGTTGTGTTAATCAACTGTTGTTCACTGTCTAATGGGCTATTTAGGTTGTTTTTGTTAGTTTTATCTAATTGATTGTAGTATCGTTACCACAATATTGGTTTTGATATAATACCAACATAAAAAAGGTCGATACTGGTACTTAACAATACCACGGCTCTAATATAAATAAACTAAAAGGCAGCCATATAATAAAGTACTAAAGTAATCAGTTACCCTATGTGATTAAATACGAAACTATTTCATTACTTTAGGTAATTAGTAAGAAAGTTATTTAAGTACTAATGTACTGAAGCAGTTGATTAGTTAGGTAATCTAGTAGTATTACTTTAGCTACTAAAGTATAGAAGTCATTTGTTTTTAGTGCTGAAGTACATAAAGCAATTGATTATTTTAATACTTTAGTATATAAAGTAATTGTACTTCAATGCCTAATTACTAACAACTAATGTTGTATGTCTCTTTTCAGCTGAATGTAAAGTGCTTTATAAATTAAATCTATTATTTGTTATTATGTATACTTAAAGGTTAATAATTGAATAAAAGTAACTGAATACTTAAGATATTAAATTACTGAAGTAATCAATTATTTTAGATAATCAAGTACTAGCGATTTAATGTACTGAAGTAATTGATTACTTAAAACTGATTCGTTAATCAAGTACTGTTACTTGAGCTATAAAATATTTAAATAATTGATTTTTAGAACTTAAGTACATAACACAAATGATTACTTTAGTACTTTAGTAATTAAAGTAATAGTTCTCCATTATCAAAAAACTTAAGGGTTAGCCATTTAATAATTTTAAAGTAGTTGAATACTTTAGGTAATAAAGTGATGTATTTATTGATTACTGTAGTGCATAAGTAAATTTAAAAAAAATATGACTTTAGTACTTGATCATCTAGAGTACTTAATGGCCTAAAATACCTGAAGTAATCAATTATTTAAGATATTGAAGAACTAAAGTAATTAATTACATTAGTGCTTAATTATTATTATTATCATTTAGTACCAGCCTAAACACTTTAAAAAAATGGGGAATGGGTTGCAGGGGAAAGCACATAAAAAAAAAACATGTCTTTTTCAATAAACTGTTCAAAGACTTGTCTAAACACATGAATTGATGAGCAAAATCATCAAATCTCGTTTTGAATCCATTTCAGGGGGCGGCCATTTTGCCCCTTGCCGTCCGCTGAAAATAACCACGCAGTCGATCAGGGCTCAGGTAACTTCCAATCACCTGTTCTCTAAATTCCTTCATGTGACATTGGACCTGAGCTGAATATTGATCAACTCTCCAAACTGAAGGGAAGAAAATAGCCATATGGGTGCGCGGCGTTCGCGTTAATGCGCCGCATCCTGCCTCGTCTCCGCGGGCCATTTAGACGGCTAAGACGAGCGTTTGAAAACTACTTACCTTGTTATAGAAAGTTTAATGTCAGATGAGATTGTTTGCCCCCCTCATGAATATTAAGAAGGGCCTCCTATTAAAGATGCATGCGGCGTCAGGGGTTGTTGATCACGCCGGGAACGCCCATGCAAATTGGACTGTCTTCCCTGTCAGAGCCTGAGATGAATAATGTAGCCGCGTGTGTGTGTGCGCGCTCGCGAGTGTGTGTGTTTAGTGTATATGCGGCGGCACACCTCATTGACAGTCAATTAACAAGTTTGATCGGTGTGTGAAGTCATTCTTTTGAACTGTTAATTTTATGTAAATAGTATTCGCCCGTGTCGCCCCCTCCCGAAATCCCCCCCAATTCCACCTCCCACAAAGAGTAACCGGGGCCTCGTCGTCAATAATTGATCATCACACACCTGCTTGGTAGCAGCGGTGGGATTCTGCCCTTAACAGTCGAGGTAGACCTCTGTTAGCACCTTTTGATATTCAAATTGACTTAATGGTTGCAGAGGTTTTTTTGGAATTTCGAACGGAGTGAATTTATGGAAGAGCTTTTAAAATGCCGGACAGTCATCCCAATCTAGAAGGGGCTGAGCGGGATTTCTTTTTCGAATTCGATGGCTCCCTGAACGGAATGCCGATGGCAATGTGTTGGAATCACTTCCTGGGCCCTATTGTTGGGGTCTGCAGAGACGTTATTCACGACTATGTTGTATAGCTGCAAGCTAGCAATCCGTGCGCCCTATAATCCAGTGCGCCTTATATATGGAAAAGGTTTTAAAATATGTCATTAATTGGGGTTGCGATGCGCCTTATAGTGCGGAAAATTCGGTAATTTAGCTGATCGTCTGCGATATTAACATTTAAAAAGCCGGCTACCGCACGTCAAATCATGCAATTTCAGTCATCTTACCACCAGGGGGCGTACGCAAGGTTAAGACTTCATTAAGCTTAAGAAATAGCAAGCGAGCAAATCCTGCAGGAGGATAAGAAGGGAAGCAGCAGTAGCAGCAGCCTCAACCGAAAGCCTAAGAATGAGTGTAGCGACGCGATATTTCGCGTGCGGTCTGAACGCTGAAGTTGGCTTTGCGGACAAGCTTCCGGAATTTCTGCTCTCAATTCCCCCTTAAAAGCCTTTGTTTCCCAAATGTTTGCATGATAAAAATCATTTGCCTTTCTCACGCCCTCATTTACCTTGCTAGCTGTTAATTGAGGGCCATTTTGAAAAGTCCGATTTGTTTGAATAGACCAAAAATTACATTTTGACTGTTAGGTCCATACATTACTCTTTTCAGGTGATTCTGATACCTTTGTTCTGTTTTTTCTTGCAAAAAAAAAAAAAAAAAACTTAAAGGCTGTTGTCGTGTTTGTTACAGGCCTGTTGTAGTATGTGCTTGGTTCTAAGTAGGCTTCATTTTTAAGTATCAAGTCTTGTTAATACTGCTCATTAAAAAAAAGGGCACTAAATAGACATATTTGACCAAACTTGAAGAATAATTGTGATTTCAATATTGACCAACATAATCGTGATTATTATTTGTTAGTCCACCGCTTAGCAATTTTTGGTCGCCCACATTATTTTTACTGCCCTGAACTGACAGTTTGAGTTTTGAACTTGACCTTTGAGGTCTCGCGCAACGAAACAACAGTTTTGCTGCTATGCACAATAAAATTTGACTGGTGTATTTAAATTCTCTTACATTAATAATCCTTACACCTAACACCTAGAGGTTACATTGAATGTTGCTCTTTTCACAGGGCATAAGCTAGTCCCTAAAGTTGCTACATAGCCATTCTTTTAACATGATTATTTTCATGGTAAATTTTCCATTCAAAACATTTTTATGCATTTAAGTCTCAATGCGGTTATCTAAGTGTGTGTCAGTTGATCCAGATCTGTATTGATCCGGATCCTGACCCTCCTCAGAGGGCTCCACTAACGCAAGCTGGCTCTTTGCATAGCCCGGCAATTATCACCAGCTGATATTTGCATTGACCACACGCAAGCATCTGAAAGCCTCATCGCCGACCCTCCTCGTAGGGTCTCCAAAGACCTGACCTCTCTAATACCACCCCTCGTCCTCGCACGTCTCTATGCATTAAACAGATAGATCCAAGCCCGAGTTTTGTTATGCGACCTCACCGGCAAGCAGAGTTATTTAACAGCGAATTAGCTTATTAACACCTGCTTAATTATGCTTATAAATAGCACAGGTGTCGCTTTGACGCCATTGGCAGGTTTTGTGTGAAGTGTGAAATGAAAACTGTTGGCGATAAGAAGCCGAAAATCAGGAGGTGGGCCTGGTTGATTAATGCACCGCTAACCAAGGGTTATTTATAATGATTGTTAATTTGATATGGCACCTAACAGATTAATTTTTTTTTTTCATATGCTACAGTAGTTTTTAAGTTTGTCCTCTTATTTCCTCCTGAGAGCTATTCATCTGTGTCCACTTTTGAGTCCATTTTGTGGAGACAGGTAATTGCATTGTGCCCAAACACAAGGCATCATTGGAAAGGCCAAGGTGTCCTCAAAGGAGGACATTAGGATTTAGTTGTAAGTCTAAAAATGCACTATTTTAATATGTTGTTCAACTTTTCCAAAGTATAGAAAAAGATGCAGAAATATTTACTTAAAAAACATCAACATAAACACTCTGTCAAAAAGAACCCAATTATAGTTAAAAAAAAAAACATTCTGTGTTGTTTTATATTTAAAAAGAATCCAATGTTTTGATGTTGTCCTGTACAAAATGACCATTTTTCCTTGTCTTGTGCAAAACCCAAATATTAGTTTGATCTATTTGTGGCCCATAATTGTCATCATTTTTAACACAACGGTTCTAGAGTGTGGATTTTAAATCAAGTCATCTAAATAAATTAATGGGAAAAAAAATCGAATGAAAATGTATATGTCAATTAAAAAAAATAACGCTTTCCTCCAGTAGAGCTGTGGTATCTTAGTCATCGTAGCAGTTGGTCATCATAACAGAGCCAACTTGAGCAGAAAAAAATGTGATAAATTGATATGTATGAAAATCCAAGATTGATTTAGATAATGACACAACTGCCCTGGTTTCATTGTCCTCTCCAGGTAGATGATGCTGTGTTCTGTGCAGGCCAGATCGCACTGATCCCTTGCACCATGCAGCTGGTCAAAGCGGGCGTCCACACGCAGGCCAGCTTGTCTTTTAGCCACGCCCAGAAGGTTCTGGAGGCCACGATCAGCAGCTTGACTCTAGCCCATGTGGTCCAGGCCCACTGCTATGCCACCAGAAGCCAAGACGTCGCCGTCATCCGGGCCGCATGGAAACGCGCGTTGGAGGTTATGGACCAAGACCAAGACCAGGTCAGTAGACTGGAGTTGAGTTTCAGGGTTTTTAGGGTATTTAGGGATGTTTAATACCATGAATACGCAGCTCTTTGGTTGTCACTGATACCAAGTACTGATACCACTAGTACTTGTGATACACACTTTCCCTCCAAAATGAGAAGAGCATTAAAAAAAAACAACAACAACAACAACATACCTATTCCAGTATGGAATTTTTCTTACAATTTCATAAAATAAATTGCAAAATTTCTCATCATTTGTCATTTCCAGTTTGTGATTGTAAAATAGAGCATCTACCATGGCGTGGACTGATCTCACCCATCCCTCATTGTACTTTGAAGTACTACGATTTTATAGTAGATTCCGCTGTATGACAGTAAAACACGCTTCCAAATGTTGTGAGTAGGCCAACAATTTAAAAAATACATAAATGTAATACTTTCTGTTGTTGTAGACTGTTTTGTTTTATGTATAAATTCAGTAGATATGTAATTAAATACTATTACAGCGATAAGTGAGGCCTCTTTTTAAAGAAAATGTGTTGGTTGGAGTTTTTTTCATTTTATTGATCTAATTTCAAATTGAAGAAACGAACCGACTAAATACAGTGGTAGTTTGGAAAAGAGTGGTCATAGACATTGTTAGGGGGGTTGAAAATTTTGAGGTGCACAGGCAGACAGATAATACAACAATACTCGTGTGCATATATTATTTTTCCTCAGCCTTCAAAAAACTGCAGCTTACAGGGCTGTAGTTGTGTAACTTGTCTGCATGACTGCACTGCACCGCCCCCTAGAGGCCAAACCACACACAGCCTTAACGAATTAGTTACGATGCATACCCCGTATAATTTTTTTAAAGGTAATCATGTTATTGCTTTGAAAATACTAACATGTTTTATCATCAGACTGAAGTATACTTTTCATAGTTACCTTTCTGTCATTTTCATTCGCTGGAGGTGTATCGGTGAGGTATCCCTAAACTTTTTTTTTTTCCACAATTGTGAAAAGGGGGAAATAGGTAAAAGTTCTCAGTGTCCCCCCCCAGGGGCCTCTCGCCGCGACTGCTATTTCCCGCCGCCGTTTCTCATGAAAACTTGATGATGTGGGAAGCGCTGGCGTCTTTGATAATGTGCAGCTTGGCGCAGAAGCAGATGTCTTCCTCAGAGCCTCCCTAATCCTTTGCACCCCCCCGACCATTTTGGATCGAGGTTCAACTCTCAGAGCAGCTTATCCACACCCCCACCCTCTTTTCCTGCCACCACCCGTCGTTCCGCCGCCCTGGCTTACAACCCCTTGCTCCGCGCGTCTAACCGGAGCGCCAGTCTTTTCCCTGGCAGCCTCCCTCCGCCCACTGTAATCTGTCGAGTGGTGGGAATAGGCCCCTAGGGGGCACAAAGCGAGGCAGGAGTGCACATCCAACATGTGGCTCCGACGGAGCGGGCGGGGGGGGGGGCAAAGGGGGGGGTTAAAAGCTGAAGCAAAGAGGATGTCAACTTTGTGTCGCTTCCTGGAAAGCCAAGCGGTAATTCTCACCATTTTTGCCCGTTTCGCCGCTTTTTTTTTTTTTTTTTCAATATTCAGATTTTGCAAGCTGCTGTGATTTTTTTGACGTTTTGTAGCTCCGTATGATGAGGAATATGGAAAGCACTGACAGCAAGTCACTGCTTAGGAATGCAAACTGGGTCAGATCATAAGAGACACAAAGTTAAATAAACTTCTCCAGTTATAGATTTGCAACTTTTCAATCTGTGTTTTCCCATAGGGAATCATGTGAGGTCAATCAGCATAATAAACCTTGATTAACTGTACAAACAACATCATAACCACTATGTAATAAATCAAAAGTCTTTATGCTGCTAATATACCATTTAGCAGCATGAAAAGCTTTTTAATAGGTAACTAATTTGGCAATTTTCATCAGTAAAAAGCGAATATTTTGTCGATAATTAACTCATTTATTGCCAGTATTTTTACACCTATCTTTACTCTATTTTTGAAAAATGGGTCTGAATATCTGATTGTCTGAGGACCACACTAAGATGAATAAGTGTAACTGTAATTTTTTGAACATAGTGAATTAAAACAATAAAATAGCAATTGACTATAAAGTAGTTGTAGAAGAAAAACTGCTGGGTCAAGACTTTTGGTTAAAGGTGATGAAGCAAATTGCCAGCCCAGTAAAAATGGATCTTTGACGTCCATAGCCGTCTTTGGCATTGAATGCGTTCAATGCTCTTCCGTGAAATGATTGTCTGTTACTTATAGAAATTCATGCATTTTTTTTTTCAATATAGACCAGCGACGTATAGGGACAATTAGAATAATTAAGTAATTCACTGCCAGCCCAGTTAAAATTGATCTTTGACATCTATAGCCGTCATTGGCACTGAATGAGTTAATAGTCACAGCTCCGGTTGATAACGTTGCTGGAGACTTAGTGTTTCCCCGGAACAAATCGTGTTAACACAAATCTGACCCTACTGTCAATTAAGGCTGGGCAATTTGGCCCAAAAGATGAGTGGTGATTTTTTTTTTCTTCTGAATTATTACAATTTTAACGGAAGTAAATGAGGAACAAACAATTGAATAAAGTTTTGATGCATTCAGGAATAAATCCTGTGCAAAAATTTCAGACAGTAGTTCTGCATACTGATTTTAAATCAGTTTTAAAATAAACGGAACATCCACAGCTTTATGCATAAAAAAAAAAAACTTGCATAACTTGCAAAACGTGCATAACTTGCTTAATTGCCACAATTAAGTACTTAGTAAATATTGTAGACACACCCCAATTTTCCAGTCTAGCTCATTTTGAAATCGTCAAATTTTAAAGCGACAAAATATATGAATGAATTCAAATCGTTGGCCAGCCCTACGGATAATATTACCCGCTCTTTAACTGCGCTCCATGAGGCTCTTTTGTCCAAATATTCACACAGCTGTCTACCATCGGCCCGCTCCAAACGACCTCTCGTATGTTCCGCGCAAACATCCTGGCTCGGGGAAGGGGCGCAAAGGCAGACTGACAGCGGCGCTGCAGCGAGGTCTCGGCGCCGACGGCGTCCCGCTGAGCAGGAAATGTAGGGGAACCGGCTAAGCGGCGCGGTCCCATCAGCTCCCCGCTGCTCGGCTGCCTTTACACCGCTTCCTTATTACCGTGTTTACCGTTCGCCTTTCACGCCTCTTTTTCTGTCGTGCGCCAGCAACGCCAGTTAGCGGGGAGAAGGAAAACAAACATGAGGAGAGAGGTAGGTCACACGCCGTAAGTGCGGCGCTGCGGGGATTATGGCTGCGCGCCCTGCCTGCGAAGGGAGAGGGAATACAAATGTGAAATCTGACTGTCGAAGTTGGTAATAGGGATGGAACCTAATGATTATTTTAATCATTGATTTGTTATTTATTTAGTCTATTATTCGGTGCATTGGAGTTTTGATTCCCATCCCTTTAGTCCAAAAAGATATTTACAGAGTAACAATATGATAACAAAAAAAAAGAAAAGAATCAGTTACTGGTTTTATCAATAATGTAAAGGGTTACCGTATTTTCCGCACTATAAGGCGCACCTAAAAGCTGTAATTTTTTTTAAAAAAAGCTGATGGTGCGCCTTATAATCAGGTGCGCCTTATATATGGATCAATATTGAGATTCGTGGATGGGGAATGAAGTAATAAAGTAAGCTTTAACTGTTTTGTGTGTTTACAGTTGAACGAGGTTGCTCATATTGACATTGAGTTATTATGCTATTGAGAGTTTAGAGTTATTATTTGAGTTATTGTTGTTATTACTTTGAGTATTACTAAATTGTGATTGAAAAAGTTTTAAAATATGTGATTAATTGAGGGTGCGCCTTATAATCCGGTGCGGTTTATATATGGAAAAAGTTTTAAAATATGTCATTAATTGAGGGTGCGCCTTATAATCCGGTGCGCCTTATAGTGCGGAAAATACGGCAACTATTGATATTTGTGTCGAGGTAAAAGCCATTGTTTGCAAATGTTTCACAAAGATAATGTCTGTTTGCATCAGTGTTTCAGGAAGGTGGAAACAGGAAATGGAAATATAGCGCCACCTTCCAGATTAAAAGCACACATTTTCAGAGTGCGATATGACAGAAAATTAAATACTAAAGCGCTTGAAGATTCTTAACACAAAATAAATGTCATCTTAATGCTCATGCCTATGAGCAAGGACTTTTGAATGTAACAAAATTTGTTAGCACAAACACCGTCAAGAGCTATATGACGAACGGAGAACATAAACAGGAAACACAGAGCTGCCTCCCACATTTGAAGTAGATATTTCAAAATACTATAACATAAGTAAGTAAACAATACAAACTGGAGCGCTTGAAGAATTCTTAACAGGATAAATCACATCTGAATGCCGGATGGATTCAGACGTCGGTTCGGTCTGCTTGCTTCTTTGAATGAAAATAACAAAAGCTACTGTAAGCAGCTCTTCTGACAGCTCCCAAACCGGGTCAAAATTCCTCTTTGAATGTTAAAGTTTGCCGTTGTCTGAACTAAAGCATCCTGCCGTTGTCTTTAGCCGCTAATCCTCACAAGAGTCGCAGTTTTACCCCAAATACTTTCGCGTCTGGGCAACATGATACCCTGCTGGTGAGCAGTAAAATTTCTTTCAGACAGTGGTCCAATAAAATATTTTCTTTTCAGTCACTGTATATCATCCAGTCCCAAATTCCCCGCCGGGAACCGAGGAAGTTGAACTCGCTCGACCACGCAAACTTTCTCCATCTTCCCCCCGCCGCAACTTGCACTTTGTGCTCCACGCGGATAAAAGAACAAACGTGAGGCTGACGTGAGCTTGTCCGACAGCTTAAAAAGTCAGCACGTCGCGTGTCGCCGCAAAGTCCCGGAGCGCCGCGATGCACCGCGCCGCTCTCCTGGTGGACCGGGCCGGCCCGGGTATCCCAGAGGCCTGCAGGGTGGCCTTTAAGCTTGAATGAGCACCCCCCCCACGCACCCCTTCCGTCCTGTCACATCCCTCTTCGTTCGGCCGCTCTCTGGCGCGTTCAATCGCTATTGACAAGGAATAGCTAGAAGTGCTAATGTAACATTTATCAAAGCGGGGGCCGCGTATATGCGCTGTCACGTATTGACACGAGAGCCGTCTTGATGTCGGGATTGACGGAGTCTTGAAAGATACAATGACATTGCACTCTGTGATCGTTTTAAAATAAAAAAAGTTCATTTTTATTTACATCCCAATCGCAAAAAAAGGCAGAATAATGTGGGGATTTTATGAGAAAAAAAAGCTATATTTGAAAAGAATTGGGTTTATTGGATTTTAGAAATACACCAGTACAAGTATTCACGCTTGAGTTTTCACCGATAGAGCTTTTACTTTGAAATATATACGTTTTTAATTTATAAATAAAAAAGTTTCCTTCTGAAAATACTTCTCAAATGTGTCCTCCTGCCAAGGAGGACTTACATGATATTTTTTTCCCTTAAGTATCAGTGGCCAGTATCGCCAGCCACAGATAGTAACTACAGTATGTGTGCCAATTCCTTGTCATAACATACAGAGAATTAGTTTGTATTGTTTCCTTTTTTTTTTTTTTTTTTTTTTTTTTTTTTCAAAAATTGAGTTGTATAGATTTGAACAATGTTGTGTGATTTAATAAGAAAGGTTATCTTTTGTGAATTTCTAAAAAGAGTTGTAAAAAGAACAAAAAATTATTGTTTTGAAAAAAAAAGGTTTCTAATTCCACATATTGTTGCATAACCTTATGACAAAAAAGTTATTTTTCTAAAGTCCTACTTTTATAAAAAAAAATAAATCAATAGCGTAGATTTTTTAGCTTAGTCATATTTTCTTCATTAATTAGACATCATGTTGAATACAATCAACATAATAAAGTACTAATTTTAAAAAATAAAAGGTCTGTATTTTTGTGAAAAATATTGTACGTTTTTGAGCTTGAAGTCATGTTTTGATATAATTTTATTTTTTATATAATTTTTGAGAAAAAATACGTTTGTAGTCATAATTTTATAAGGACTAAAAGTGATGAAATTTCAAAAAAAAATACTGTAGGCTTGTGAACTTAATCTTTTTTTCTGTAATAAAGACATTTTTGCATATTTTTCTAGGAAAAACATACATTGTAAAAACCCTAATTTATAAAAATTTTAAGAAGGGAAATTTGTGTGTTTCTGCACTAAAAGGTTTGTATTTTTGTGAAAAATATTGTAGGTTTTTGAGCTTGGTCATTTTTTTCTGTTAACTATATGATCTATGAGAAAAATACATTGTAAATTCACAATTTTATAAGGAATAAAAGTGATGTAATTTGAAGCAAAAGCATAAGTTCCTGAGAAAAACATACATTGTCCTACATACACAAGTCCTAATTTAAAAAATAAAAATGGTGCAGTTTGTGTTTTTGAGTTAATATATTTTTCTGTAAGTCAACATAATTTTCAGCTTTAATTATCCTCAACATTTCTTTTAATATATGCAACTTTTATTCTTAAAAATATAGACCTTTAACTTTTTTTTGGTTTGTTTTCACAGTAGCCCCGCCATCTCTTCATAAATTTGCGATTAATTAGCAGGTAAAGAAAGTTTTTTGTGTTTTGTAGAAGGTGACCAACCGATAGGACAAAGAGTTTTTTTTGTCACCATGTGTGCGCGTGTGTTGATCATCCAAGTAAAAAAAAAAAAACGTAAGTAACCTGTTATTATTCCGCACTTACGGAGTGCCGTGTAAGTGGATGAAAATTGATCCAGCAAATTGAAAAGGGGGTTAAGTGTTTTCACCCGATCGACTTTGGCTGAAATGGCGCTTATATAAAACACTCATTTCTGTCCCATTAGCGGATGATGCCAGCGCCGAGTATTATTAGAGAGGGCCGCGCCGAATACTTTTTGTTTGGGCTAATGGCCGCCGCTCTGTAGGGGTAGAGAAGCCATAAAAAGTGTGGCCGCGGAACTATCCTGGCGATGAGGTGAAAAGTCGACACCAGTAGGACCTGTCATGTTAGCATTTTGTTTATGGTGGCTGAAAGCATTATGGATCCGTTGGCGGTTGTTTGCACACTATCATTACTCGGGGTCACATCGCGATCTACGCGTAATGGACGGCCTGTCACAGCTGTCATGTAAAGAGGAGAGGGTTAGTCGCTCTTGTGTGCGCTCCACTTTAATGTCTGTGTTTGGTCTTGTTTACGACAGAAGCGTATTCGCTAACGGTCCGATTTTTGTGAAGGAGTCGGCGAAAATATCATTTTTGAAACAGACAGGCAAGGAATCGCTTTTAATCTGGTGTTGTAACAATTGAGGAGTTGCTCATGCTAAAAAATAGAAAACATCATAATTGTTGTTGCGGTAATCATAAAATGTGTTGGTTTGCTTATATATTAGGGCTGGTAGGGTTACATTAAAGGTGGCGCGGATCAAAGATGAGTGAGGAGACGAATTGGTGTGCTGATTGGTGACTTTTGCTTCAAAACCAAAGTGTCGTAGAATTAGGACTATAAGCCCCACGGGAATAGGCTGCAGGTCGTAATATCAGATATTTGATTTTTTTAATTAACTGCCTGCTCACAGCAAAATCATATCTTCAACAGACAACATGTCTCAAACATAATCAACATAACACCGACAGGATACTGCAGAGTAAAATAGTTGTTCAAACTTAAAGTCAATATTTCAAATGTGTTTTCTTCTATTTATTGTTTTAATACTATATTTTGAAAATCCATTTTGAACACAGCCGTTGGTTCTTGTCTTTTCACTTCCAGCGACCATGTGAGCTATAGATAATGAATAGATTGTTAGCTATTCATTAATTCTTTCAGTGCCACGCATTATCGGAAAACACAATTTTTAGTATTTTCACTCATATTTCAAGGCCAACTGAGTATTTTGTGCTATGCTTATGGTTAAAACAAGGGTGGTACATGAAACATTGATTTCCATTCTTTAATTTGAATTAAAAGTATGTAATGTATGCGTAGTATGTATGGCTTTCTTCCCCAACGTGAGCAACACTGCCATCCGGTGGTCACAGATCATCACTGCAGTGCTCAATTGGCTTAATATTAAAAGAAGCACTAGTCAAGGGTGTCAGCTACGCTTTCATGAAAAAAAAGTATTTGACGAGATTTTTCATCATTGGCACACAATGTAAGTATTTTAAAAGATGACAATTTTCTTAAATGGCTCTAAAAAGTTAACAGATTTATACAGTTTATATTCAATTGTAAACATTCAGATAAAACATTCCCTCTACAGTCACTAAAACGTTTATGATGCTGACACTTCAGGACTCATTTATTCCTTCAAAAAAAACACAAACTCATCACTCAAAAGCATTTTTATGGCATTGTGCACTATTGATATTTTTGCAAACCATCTGTCTTGATTACAGGAGCTACTTATCAGGCCTGACAGCAAAGCCCTTGCATCATTAGTGGTGGTGGTCGTGCTCGCTTTACCCAAAGGTGCCGCCGTCGAGCTCCACGTCACAGCCGTCCAAGATGACCCCAGCCAAAGGACCTCCTGTCACATGACCACAACATTGCGCCGCTGCCGCATCGAGTGCCACACTCTAACATCTGCCAACGGAATCGCCGCCTCGCTTTCGCTACGTCTGATCGCGACCGATCCTTCGGTCGCCGATGACGCCAGGGAGGTCACGGAAGCAATCTGCGCTTCGTTTGAAAAAGCCTTGACAAAAACGGAAGCTGATCTGGTGCCGTTGTGCGCACGAGTATTCTACAAGTGCCACCACGTGCTGGCCAAGCAAGTCGCTGAAGGTATGTGCATGCAGAAATCAAGTCATACTGCAGTAATATTGGTGATGGGACACAAATCTCGAGAGATTGAGTCCACGAGAATAAGATTTTTAATGTAAAATTAAAAAATAAAAATTATATATATATATATTTTTTTTTTACAGGGTTTACAAGATGTTTTTGTCTGATTTGCCAATATTTTAGCATACATTCTTTCAACTGGAAAACCAAAATATTGCCTCACAGGCGATTTGAAAGTAATACGCGCAAAAAAAAAAACTAAAAAAAGTGGTCAGACCAACAGAAGACACAAATTTGACTATGTTCCAAAGTGATCAGTAGCAGATGCAAACATTGCTTAGGTTTATTTTGAAGCATTGGCTGGCCTACTCACAGCATTTGGTGGCGTGTTTTACTGTCACACTGCACATTCTACTGTGTATTGCATTACACATGTGACAACAAGGCAAAGGAAAAAAAAAAGATATTGTTCTGTACAGGGATGAGACATTTTGTGGCGTTTTAGTCTCTCAAGATCCCAAATTAATATGATCAAATTCTTCCATGTAGTTTCACACCAGAGGACGAAAAAGCTTTCATGACTTAATTAATGAAGTTCATTAAGAATCTAACCTAGCCCTCACTTTTTTAATATTTTTGTACGCGTTTGTATATGGCTAACTGGGGCAAAGTCAACACTTGCCCCCTGCAACCAAACCCTGACTCATCATGGAGAAGCTAGCATTGGCTCGCACGCACAAGAAGTGGACCCCCCCCCTACACACACACACACACACACAAAATACCCCACATCCTCAAAGCTCACCCTTGGGCATCTTCATGGGTCACAGCCCTCTCTCATCGGGGCGATGAATCCGAAAAGTCAAAAGGGGGAAAAAGTAACACCTCTGGCGTCGGTGCTCGCAGCGTCATGAGGTGCAGCTGTCAGAGCATAGACAACGTAAAATATAACCTCCCCCCCATATCCCCTTTTCAATTATTTGCGTGAGGATTCACAGCTGATAGACATGGCATATGCTTCGAATGAAACCTTTAAACATCTTGTCTCAACTTGTTACTTACGATCCAAAGCCCCCCTGTGTCTCAAACACGGACCCCGTGTTTAACTTTTATAGAGAAGGGTGGAAATGATATTACCATGCTACATATTTAGACAATTAAAACTCAAAAGGTAATCTGGAGATATCATACAAGTAAGTTTTTTTATCTATTGTGTCCAGCAAATTTAGCGTTTTTTTTTTTTTTTTTTGCTAGTTTGTAGGCCTGGGGAAAAGTCAGCTGAATCGGTTAAGTTGACCAAATAAATTTGCTCATACAAAAAAACTATACCTGGAAGCTATAATTAATTATTCTCAAACCACAATTGTGATGCCCATGACCAATTTTGGACATTTTCCACGTTTCTGCATGATGACGCTCTGGGCTAACGGGTGGCTAATGTGAACTGTTTGGGGTCGGTTTAATCGACAAAAACAATTAAAATGATGTTTTTTTATATAGTTTAGTAATTGATAATGGATTAAAAACAATTACTTTGTGACAACCTTTGTACGTTCACAATATTAGCAAAGCTATGGGAATTGTTTGCTTTGTTAGCATTATTGTGTCAACTCCAGATAGCTCTTAAACAGCAACGTGCAACATTTATAGGATTTTTTTTGCTGTTGTTCTTCTTAGTACAAGAAGAGTTGAATCGCTACTTTTATTTTCACCACTTTTTGCACAAGTATCTCGTTTTCTCTTGTGGAAGCAGAAGATAAAAACTGAAAGCAAGGAGGTCTTTAATGCCCCTTAGCATCTTCACTCATCCCCCGCTAAATGAACAATGTTCACTGGCCAACACTTGCTATAATGGCCAGTTCATTTGACTAATTTGATCCATTTGGGAGGCAGCGTAGCACAACTAAAAACTCACACGGCTTCGGGCCTGGGCCACTCCTTTAAAAGCCCAATGAGCCCCGAAGGTATCAGCTATTCATCACGGTAATCCTCCAGTTTCACTGCAGCCTTAATATATCAAGAAATGCTCGTGGACCTCTCTTGGGTCACATATCCCATAGCTAGCATGACATTTATAGTATTCGGGTTACATCACAGAAGCAAAATTTGCACGCAAGTGCCTTAAAAGTCTCATGAACCTCAAAGTATCGTCTTAGAATGTGTAACTACCAGTATAGTGTACCCCAAAAGAAGAAAAATTCCATCTGGTCATCCCTCAGAATTTAAGAATGGCCCATTTGGTTGCTCACTTGAATTCACATATGGAGTGTTTGTGCTTGTTATAAACGAGTTGCTCGCACCGTGTTGATGAGACTCTTGTGTTATGAAATAAGGTAGCATTCTAGTCGGGGGAAAAAAACGTCAACTCAAGTGACCAAAAAAGGCGCTTCTATTTTCATTCAAATTAAGAAGTATTAGTGTTCCCAGCACACAGAATCCAATTCCATTTTCAGTGAGCAATTTGGTTGTTGATCCATCGCGATTGAGTCACATTCGAGTTTGCTGCTTGGCTGCAACCACTTTTCTATCTAACGAAGAAGTAGAAGATGACGTCAGCGATGGGGGAGCCGGGTTACATCTTGGTTGCAATAAGCGGCTTAATATGACATTAGCATTGAAACGTGAATTTAGGACATTCAGAGATAGATCCCCTGACCCAACCCCGTTTTTCTTTATGCTTTGTCTAAAATATGCTAAAATAAGTAACTATCGATCAAACAATAATATTGAAGAGGAACAGCTCAACTTTGAGAATAAAACTTTTTATGATAGGAAATAAATTTAGTCAGGGTTGTTAGCGGAAGTCTTGACCACATTTGCATTTTTTAAATGAAATAACTTAGCCATTTATTTTTTAAGGGAATTTAAAATGAGATTGATACAGTTTATACCCGGGGTGTTAAAACTATGGCCAGTGGACCATTTGTGGCTCATTGTTTATTTTTCAGTGGCCTTGACAAAATGCCTAAAATTGACATTTAAACTTGTCACTAAGGTTGTTTTAAATTATATAAATCATTAATAAATAAGGCACATTTACCCTGCTATTTTTGGCCGATAGCCTAAACAGGCAAAAATGGGCTTTATTAGTTCCATGTTTTTCTATTTTTAAGTCCTAAAACAGGCAAGATTTTTTAGGATTTTAGAGAAATTCAGGAGTATGTTAGAATTTAAGCAATTTTCATAAGTATTTGTCCACAAAAATAATCGGCATAGAGTGTCAGACCTGTTCTCAAAAAGAAATAATTATTCAACATTAAGCTTCCTCACTTGGGATTATACTAGAGATCTGTTGATGAAAATTAATCATTGATTGGATTCTTAATAAATATTTGTCCACAAAAAAAATAATCAACATAAAGTGTCAGACCTGTTCTTAAAAAGAAACAATTATAAAATAAATATTTGTCCACACAAAAACATTAAACTTAAAGTGGCCTCTTTTGGGATCATAGTAAAGATTTTTTCACAAAAATAAATAATTATTAAAAAAATATTTGTCCACAAAAAAAAAATCAACATTAAGTGTCAGATCTGTTCTCATAAAGAAACAATTATAAATAAATATTTGCCCACAAACAATATTCAACTTAAAGTGCCCACTTTTAGGATCATAGTAGAAATTTGTTCACAAAAAATAAATAATTAACTTGACAGGTAACGAGAGGTGGCACGGGACAAATTGGATCGAACTATTGTAGTCTGGGGAAGAATCTGGCTTTTTAAAATAATAAAAATGGAATAACCAACTGAACTTAAAATGTGTTTGAACTTTTATTTTCCTGAAACAGTTATTTACGTCAAAAAAGATTTTGAAATGATTTTTGCGTGTTTGTTTGTTTTATTTCAAATCTGGAGTACCCCCTGGAGTTCCTTTGAGAACCACTGGTCTTTGACTATGAATGTAGGCTATTATAAAAGCAATGTTTAGAGATTGTCATTTACATCGTTTTTTTGTTGTTTTTTTGCTATTTCCACCATGGCTCAGTCGCTGTCCGCTGGTGTCATAGACATGTAGTGAAGTGGCCAATCCCTTGTCCCATTTATTGCCTGGTGTGCATCCTTTTGAAAGAAATGAGCCAACCGTGTGACACAGACACACTTGTGGCCAATTAGCGTTACAGATCGGGACAGGACGGCGATCCCGGCGGACCGCCGCTAAATAGACGAGCTGTCATCGAGACGTTTGCTCCATGAATTCTCATATGTCCGCTTTCCATCTGTGGTCCGGCCACACACACTCAGCAAAGACAACAACTGTGCCTAATAAAGACAGAATCCCCCCCCGTTAACACGCGCTGATTTGCCTGTACGTGAAACTCAATCCTTGCTAACATATGTGGACTTTGCGATGATTGTAAAGGGGGTTTAGGAATATCAATAATTTGTGAATAGCGTCCGGTCGCAGGGTTAAGTGCAGCCCCATTGGGAGCCACGCTCTAATGTCATCCTCTTTCCTCCGCCAGGACTCGAAGACGCTTTGAAAAAAGTCCTCGGGGACTCCGGTCCGTCCGTGGCCCCGGTTCCAGTCCTGGATTTGCCCAGTTCCAACATTCTCCACCTGTCTTGCTGGCTCAGTTTGTAGAAACAGAACCAGGATCAGCGATCTTGCAGGGACCATGGACTATATTGGAGTTTATCAAACCTCCTTTGGTTTCTAAGAGGATGATGAATTTGCTCCACAATGCCATCGGTCTTAAGGCCACAGAATACTTTTGGTACCAGAAGTGCTGGGACAATCCCAAAACCTGGAAAACCAGAGCCTCCTTTTCACCACACGTACCAACTACAATTTCAATTACCTGGTAAGCCGGGGTTCCAAGCACGTGGTGTTCATACCCTATCATAGTTTTGAATCTCCACTTTTTAGCTACGAGCCAATTTGGAGACTATGGAAACCATCTTTTTCCTTTTTCTTTACTTCCAAACATGTCTGGATCATCATGATGTTCTCCATTAGCAAAAGCAAGTACGAGTAGGTACCAGGATGAGATGAGACACAAATTCCTCCAGATGAGGAACAAGATTGAGCCCTCGAGAACGAGACAAGATTTTTGCGAAATTTGTAAAACACTGTAAAATAATGCCTTATAACATTTTTAAAATTGTTCATTCTTATAAAGCAGGTGAAGAAAATGAACAAACTCGTGTGCAAATGTAAACATAATTTAGCACTGGATTCTCATATCCAAATTAACAACCTAGAGAAAATAGATCTTGTGCGGTGTGTGAATGAGAAATTTTGTCGGATGAGATATTTTCTCATCTTGTCCCTTTCTTACCAGGTACTGTGCTACTATTTCTAGAATTGAATTTTTTTTCATTTTAGGCAGCAATTATGATGATGACAAATTGCATCCAATTGTAGAGGTAGCCTGCAGAGTCAAACAGTGAAAGATTTTGGAGGAAAATGTACAAGAAATGGCAAATTTCAATTATTGCGGTGTCACACAAATCCAATGTATGAAGTGAGATTATTTAAAAAAAAAAAAATACACAACTCGTTGAATGCAAGAGGTTGGTTGAAAGTTTTAAAATTACATCATTTTAGCATTTCAGCATTAGAAGGCACCTCCTTAATTGTCAAGATAAAAAAAAGACGAAAATAGCACCAGGCTACTACCGGTTGTGTAGCTTAGCAACCACTTCCAAACTAGGAAACGCTTCAAATTCATATTGTAAGGTTTCAAAACGGTGTTTGTTGGCACAAACAATCTCAGAGCGAAGATTTTTGCGTCTCTGTGAAGACAAAAGATTCCAACAGAGCATTGCGTAATGCCCCTTTGTTTTCGGGTCACACGCTAGCTAACAGCACCTATGCCGCGGTGTGTTACACCCGCGTGTGTCTTTTAAGGTGACTGTGTGTCTCCCTCTTATGCTCCACGGGACTGGAGGTGTGTTATTATTGTGTAATAGGCAATCAGCAGCAGGCACCTGAAAAGATTAAGCCTCTTTATGTTTTCCATTGATTCCAAGGCAGCCTGGTTAATAGGAGAGGGACTTCAGCTCACACCGCTGCAGGCAAGGAATTAAACCAGCGTGCACGCGCGCGTGTGTGTGTCTCTCGTGCGCGGGCCAAGAAAATAACACTATTAACGCTCCTGGAACATTTCTTTTCTCGAAGATCATGAAGCGTATTGATGAACCCGAGTCGGGATGCCTTTTCACTCGGCCGATTCTATCCTCAACGCGCCCGAGACGACGGCGGGACCGGGCCTAAGTATCGATCGTCGAGCCGCCCCGCCGTTGTTTTGATTGTTGCTATCAAAAATTGAACAATGGAGGCAGGCAACGGAGCCTGAAGATTTTTCTTTATTGCGGGTTGAACAACACAAACAAGCAATTATTTATGAGCGAGCAAGCTAATGTGCGATCAAGTGTGTACCTGTTTATTATTTAAGGGCGAGAGTTGTCTCCAAATAGATTTTCTTAATGATACGTACGTCACGTCGGGCGTTTAACGCGCACGCTAGTTAAAATCAATCTTAGACAGTCTCCGAGGATGTTCCATTTGTCTACGGGATTTACAATGGAAATTCGACAATAGCGTTTAATAAAAATAAACTTGCCAGTGTCGTTGAGCTCTTGGATCTGTGCACTCATATAATAATTTGTTTCTGCATTCATTATCTTTTGTGCCTTCAATTTTCAATGGAAAAGTCAGTAGAAATGGCAGTAGTTGTTGTATTTTTATTTTTTTTTTTTACTTATGTGTGCTTTAAAATACTGTCTGTTTTTTTTTCACCAAGTACCCCTCACTTTACCCCACTGCTAAAGCATTTTAGCAGGAAAAAAAAGCCTCAAATCAACCTGTATCTGATATATTAAACTTTGGAACTACAGTTGTAGTGGTGTCTAACTGTATTTTATTCAGCATCTCCAGAGGATATACAATGGAACATGTTCATCTGTTTTATTTTCTGTTTATCTGCTGGAAATTGGATTTTAACGTATTTTAATGACCAAAACGTATCACTAAAATTGACCAAACTAAAGGCATGCAAAGTTTTCCAAAGGAGTTGCTATGTTCCAATTAATTTACTGTCAATTTGAAAATAAAATAGTACTTTATCTCAACAATCAAAAGCATGACATTAGATCTGATGATACCTGCAGAAACTCTGGTTAATACTGTAATAGCCTAAACATCTCTTAATTATGCAAACACAGCTAAATCAACACAATGTTTTCATATAAACTATAGGGCCACCATTTTTAGGATACGTTTGCAAACATTCGGTTCCATATAGAGCTCGACAAAACCACCAGGACGTGATGTACGGTGACAGACGAGCTTTGTGTCCCGGCTTGCGAAATGACTAAAGACAGGGTGACATTTGCTTTTCTCATGCGTCCGTTGTCTGCCAAGCTGCGACCGCTCCACATACAAAAGTGGCTTTTTTGTGACCAACGCTGTTGTCCTTTGTGTACCGCCTAGCACCAACCAGCCGGCGGCCCTTGTCATTTTGGCCTTGCACATGGACTTAACTGTGTGCTTCTTCCTTCAGGCAAACCAGGCCGATGATGTGTGTGTGTGTGTGTATATATGGGTGTGTGCGTGGGAGACTTTTTCTCTTTGGCTTCATAGTAAAGGGAGTTTTGTGAGTGACCTCACTGCTGGAGACGCCTCATGACAACCTTTGGATTTGTTTGTTTTTAAGTTTGATTATTTTTTTCCATAATTGATGCTTTATATGCCTGTGTGAGTGTGTTGGTGACTGTTTTAAAAGCCTCGTCTTCAGGTCAATGCTGAATGCTGTTTAATGGAGCGGCCCTCAACTTGAACCATTGGTTGGTGTCTGCCTCCCTCTGCTGTTTGAAATAGGTAATGCACACATAAATAGCCGTACTGTAGACGTCCCAGCATCCGTTCACTTTCAATCATATACGTATTGCGTGCACCTAAAATTAAACATTTAGAGAATTCAGTCAGTCATCAATTAACCTTTTCGCGTTTTTGTTTTCAAATATTTGGGTAGAATTTGCCAGTTTACTGCTGAATATGTTGACACCCCCCCTCCCAAATTTAAGGCTGTATATTAAAATTATCATGAGCACACTCATTGTATTGTGACCTTCGAATTATTAATAAATAAATACAAGAATAATAAAGGGGTTTTGTAAAAAATGGTCAGATGCAACGTTATTGATTTTAAAATAGTGGCCATATAGCAAATCTTTAATTCCAGAGGTCAATACCTCGTACAACTTTAATATTCTTAAATGATTTCGTTTCGATGTTCCTTTACAATAATTTGTTGTGAGTTTTTTTTTTTTTTTTTTTTTTTTTTTTTTTGCTTTTCCAGAAAAATGCGTCTATGAGCATGACGGCTCTGGTTTTAATAACCATATTATTGCGATTAATAAAAATATTCTTACTATTATAATGTTGTCTTCATTTTTTGCTTTTTTTTTTTTTTCTAAAAAACCCTTATTACTGTAGTTCTCTAAAGAGGAAAAATAGTTGTCGGTCTTGTTTCCATTCGGAGTTCATTTTTAAACGGACTATACCCCGGAAGTCTGTCGCGTTCGGCGCGTTTTGTTGTGTACATGCGTAAACTATCAAGACGGATTGGTGAGACCCCTTCACGTTGAAAAAAGGTAACGAAAAAAGGTTAAATACTGTCAAAATGTCATTTTAAGTTCACTTAACGCTCAGATAAGACAAGAACGCTTTAATATATTGATGAACGCCCGCTGGTTTACTTATAGGTTAGCCAAAGTTGTTAATGCGCTGGCATTTTATAGTGAAAGACCATCTTTGTCATATTACATTGAAATTTATGTCTAGAATTAATCGTAAAATCATTCATATTGCAATTGGTCATCTGCCTTAATATGTACACTTTACCAACTTGTTCGCAGTTCGTTTGGAAGTTTGACGACAATGCATCTCTATTTCATGTCCCCTCACGCTTCATTCATTCATGTGTATATTTTGTTTCTTTCAAGTTGTGTTAACATGATCTTTTCTGCTAACAGTTTTTGACGAAAAGATGCTCGGGACAACCACCATGGAAAAGGATCCACCAACAAAAAAGCTTGCATCACCGTCTGTGTCCCAGATTAATGCAGAATATGTTACACAGGTAATAGTTAACACATGCTGCAAGTCTGCAATCGTCACCAGTGCTTAAAATTGTGATTATTGTGTACATCGGCTTCCACTTTTCACCAGTTATAGTTGTTTCCAAAAATTCCTACCTGTAATGCAATTGTAGGGATTACACTACATTTTTGTGTGTGTCGTTTCAGCTGGCTAACAAATATTGGGCCCCTCATGCGAAAAATAAATTGCCGTTTGACCTGAAGGTGAGTTTGTGTGCAAAACTTTTAGTTTTATGCTAACCATGAATATTTTGACATCATTAAAATACTGTCATCGTTGTGTGTAGGTGATAGAGGATATTTATGAAAAAGAGATTCTCATGTCCAAGTAAGTACTTAGAATTCTTTGGGCAATCCATCCCACATTTTGAAGTTAATATGTTCATTTTCTGATTTCCTTTTCAGATTTGCCATCAGAAAAATCATGTTGTTGGAGTTTAGGTGGTGTCTTTGATTTTACCTTTATATTTAAAACCGAAATAAATGTAGTTAGCGCTAAATATGTAATGTCATCTTCTTTCAGTCAATATCTGGAGAACTACCTTTGGGTCAACTACACTCCAGAGGTGTCTAACAACGCTTTCCTTATGTCAATTTGCTGCATTGTCAACGAGAAGTTTAGAGAAAATGTGCCAGCTTGGGAGGTAACGTTTGTTATTTGACAAAAGTACATTCACCAACTCTATTAAAAACCAACAACTGTCTTATTAGGTGTTCAAAAAGGAGCCTGGCCATTTTTCCTTCTTCTTCAAATGTGTGATGGAAGCCCTGTTGGCGGGCGACGAAGGCGGCCTCACTCTGAGAGAGCAAACGGTGCTACTGGAGTTTCTTGACCACTGCTTCAATAGTCTGGTATGTGAAATGACTCATATAAAGGTTGGACAATAGTACATGTACGGTTAATCCCAGCTATTCGCTGAAGATAAGCAGCGAAAGTGACCAGTCAAAAGTGTAGTAACACCTTCAAATTCAAATGGTCTCAAGCACAAAAAGAGGTCAAGATATTTAAGCTTAAAAATGCACAGCAGTATACGGAATGTTGTATAAAACATTTACATCATAAATAAACATGGCCGACAAAACAGAAAGATGTGCAAAGCTGTAATATTGGCAGAAAAAGTGGCTACTTAAAAGAATCTAAAACATATCGCTGGCATTGAGCAGAATCTCAATAATAAATTCAAAACGTGATTGATTATTTTTTTATTTTTAGCCCAACATTGGTTTGAATAACATTTCAGCAATAGTAAATGGTTCCTTTTGTGTTGCTGCATAGTCTGAATGACTTCAGCAATACTTTACAGTATAGGGGATTGAAAATATTTAATTATAATCCACTTAAATATTGACTTTCTATTTTTTCTTATTATTTTCATATTATTAGTTTTTAGCTCAAATGTATTTTCCCAGGAATTTACTGGAAATCTGCCACCTTTTGTAACTCAAAATAAACTGATTTGAAAAGTCCACAAATGCATGTGATATTAAATATTAAACATTTTCATATTCTGTCATGAATTTGGTGAATACCCTTTACTCTGAGAAAAGGCTTCCCTGTCTTGTCCACAAGGTGGCAGTATTGCACCGGACCACGTAGTTGTTTGAGTTGCCTGTCCAGTGCTGCATTGAAGCACTGCAGAGGTTTCAATTTGAAAATGTGCTACAGTTGCATACTTGCTATTGATGTCTTCCTGTAAAACCTTCTGAATATTTTAGTGCTGGAATTTTGTTAATGCATCGATGTTAAAAAAAAATGCTGCTTTATATCACATTGTTAACTCTTCTTTCCCTCTGTTTTACTCTTGTTCCCAGGAGGTAGATTTGATAAGAGAGCAGGTGCAGCAGCTCATTTCCCTGCCTATGTGGATGTGCCTGATACCAGTAAGATTGTACATCAAATGAATTGATATTAGGTGGTTTTGTTGTTAGTACCTCTGCCTCACAAGGGCCAGCATTGATGCCAGGTGCATCAGAATCGTCCTTATTATCAGATATCGGCTAAACATAGAAGTGACTGATACTGGCCACTGATACCTAAGACAAAAATGAGTAAATCGTCATCTGCATCAAAAAGATAGAGCTTCAATCGCAACTACATTGATTTTTATTTAGAAAAAGTACTCGCGGTATTGGAAAGGGGTAGTGATGAATACTTGTAATGGTATCAGTATAAAGAATGCCATATTGAACATTCTTAATGCTGAGCTGAGACTGGGGGTTTTAATACAGGCTCTACAACTTCTTCCCTAATTCCAAAAACATTTTTTGGGGACAATACACATGAAATCATGCATATAGTGTAAAGGGCTCTGAATACTACACCGTTGTGGATGTTCACACTTACCTTTACACGAAAACTAAAACATTTACTTTGTTTAACTTTTGAGGCAAACTCCACGTGACCGATTGTGTTTTTGTCGTATTTTTGCAGTCTCGGCTCCAACACGAGCTGAAGAAAGTTCCCAAGCTACAGAAATTCTGGAATCTCATCAAGAAGAAATTCAACAAGATGGATGCAGATGCGGCCGAACAGTTAGTCACGTTCTTTTTTGCTCTGGAAAACAAACATAAAACCCACCTCTGATCCAATTACTCTTTGTATGTTTTTTTTGTGTGTGTCTGTTTTTTTTCCCAGGGCTAAAAAGGAGCGAACCTTCCTGTCGTCTCTCATTAAAAAGTTTCTCGGGGTCCTCGAGTCAATTCCAGCATCAGGTAAATAACTATTATATTTCCCTGCATTGTGGCGTTACGCGGGATGGAATAACACAAATCACATATGAGGAAAAGAGTCACCTTTTCAATCACGTGATCGTCCCACCGCATTGGGGGTGATGCAAAAAGATTGTGAGCCTCCGCCGTCAGCGGCTCGTAATACGGGCCGACACGAAGGCCCCGACCGCCCACCTGGAACGGCAAAAACAGAACACTTGTGTGTTTAGGTGGAATCCTGAGCTGACACAATAGATTACAGTCGCAAAGGCAGCAGGGTTCACATCACTCCCAGCACCTGCTGCACATGCTGGTCTTGTCGACACGTGTTGTGCGTGTGTCTGTGTGCGCCTTCTTCTCACGTTTATGTCTCTCACTTTGACTATGTGCCTTTCTCTATAAACTAACACGTCCACACTTTTTTTCCCCACCATATAGACTGCATCACCATGGACAAGGTCCATTACAGCGAGAGATTTGTGGAACTCATGATCGACCTGGAGGTAAGACCTAACAGAGTTTTTTTTTTTTGTTTGTTTTTTTGGGTCACAAAAAATGTGAATTTCAGTTTCATGCTGAACATGGTTTGTTTTCTGTCCACAAGATCAAAGGTAAAAGGTAGAGATGCACATTAGACTGAATTTATTTATGAACAAATCAAGTTTTGTTTATTCTTTTCAAATTATAAATGTTTTAACAACATTAAACCTCGCTAATAATTGGAATCATCTGTTTTGCCTACATATCCTCACGTGTGAGGCGAGAGCGTAAATATCCGCTTAAAACCTCTCGTGGCTGGAGTAAATCTCACGCAGAATGACAGAAAACAAAGTCTGGACACTTCTTGAACTCACTGCAAAGTCTAGGTCAAATTATTGATCAAAAGGTCCATTTACTTATTATTTGCCAATCATCTTTGAACAATCAATGAACTGGAATACTTGTTTACTTCTCTTTCCAATCATACCACATTTGTGAAGCTTGACACAGTAGTTCCTGAGGAACATGGGTTCAAAGTCAGCCAGCCACACCCCTTTTAGTAAAAAAAAAAAATGTCAACATTTGGCAGGCCATGTCTCCCAAACACACGCTTTGAGTGACCTCAAATTAAAATGTTATTAAAATATCACAGACACAGAGTTTGATCAAAATTAGATAGGTGTAAATTGTCAAGGGAGGGTGATTTGGCCTGGAATTACTACTAAAGAAAATTTAGCATCAATACTTTTAAACAATAACAAAAAAGTTGTTAAAGCTTTTGTTGAGGCGAGTTTGCGCACATTCCTGAACACAAAGTGACATTGGTCGAATGTTACGCTTGAATTAGGTTTGGCTTTTCAAATCACAATAAAAAGGTCAATTCAATTTAAAATTCTTTATTCCTCTTCTCAACGGCCAAGAGTAAAATAAAAGTGTCTGCATCACAGCACTTCATGGAGCCTGGTGTTTATTTTTCTTTTTTTTTTCCCCTCGATGACCACTCAACTCTTCAAATCGTTTAATGTGATAAAACCGCTTGAAGATACTATAGGAGACTTCGCAGGCAAGGATAGAGACACAATGTTCCATAAGGTGTTGCTGCGTGGGCACATCTCACGTTACAACCGGGAGCGTCGTATAGATTCCATCCTGCTGACAGGTCGGCCTTGCTGTTCCTGGCATCGGCCGTCGGCCAGCCAGCCAGCTCGCCCGCCCGCCGTCTCCAGAGACCGGCGTCCTGTCCTTCAAGCCGTCTCCTTTTACAAAGCCTCCATCGCCTGAAATCTATACCTCTCTCCTCTGTTGACGTGAAGGCAGAGGGGGTGGGAAGAAGATGTCGCTCCTTAGCGGCGTAGATTCAACATTATTGCTGGTGGATAAAATAGAAGGGGTATCACTTGCTGCACCCGCAGCCTTTGAAGAGCTCTTGTCGGTTCCTTTTAAAATATTCACTGTCGAGTTCTGTAGGGCCTTTTTGTTTTGGTGCCCACCACTAACCCTTTTGCACGGGCTGTCAATTTGTCAACAAGTTGTGCTGATTTATTCCCACCAAAGCAGTTCCACTATCTCATTTTGACAGCTTGCAGGCCCCTCCCCCTTCCCTTCCCTGTGTTACCGCGCTGCCACCGGCAACTAAATCAAGTCCTTACGTCAAGTCCTCCCTTCTGTGCTAGCGCTTTGTCGCTGCCAGTATGCCGTCAAGAAAAGATGGACCAGTGGAGATCACGGTCCAGATTCTGTCGAATCCGTTGTTGAGCTAGTGCGCCGCCGCTGAGATTACACTTCGTACTACATTCGCAGCGTTAACACCCGGAGTCGGCCTCGAAAATATCATCTCGGTTGTCTGCAATCATTCTGGGCGATTGTGGTTTTAATTGATTTTAATGAAAGAAATGAACGCAATAAACATTTGGCTATTTAAAGAAAAAATAATGTGTACATTCTTCAAATTAACTTTTTAAACTTAAAGCTTAGATTTCATAGCTTGTGCTTAACTTGATTAAAGGGGAAGTCCATTTATTTTGCTATTTTTAGCAGTACAAAGTCAATATTTTGTCTTTCATAACTAAATTATACTGACTGAAACAGTAAACGTTTTGCTTTAGACGGAAGTATTTTTATTACAAGAATGTCTTCTCTTTATAGGCCCTTCTGCCCACCAGGCGTTGGTTCAACACGGTGCTAGATGACTCCCACCTGGTTGTCAGTTGCCACCTTTCCAACCTTACCCAGCGGGAGAAGGAAGGCCACCTCTTCTGTCAGGTACAAGGCCAGCACATTCTGGGCACATTCAACCTGAAAGATGCTAAACAGAAAAACGTGACTCGTGCCTTCTCCCTCACACAGTTGCTCGACATGCTCAAGTTCTACACAGGCTTTGAGATTAACGACCAGACGGGGAACGCCCTGACTGAGAAGGAGATGACGACGCTGCACTATGACAGAATTACATCGCTGCAGGTAACCACCGTATGATGCCTGCACTATGACAGAATTGCATCGCTGCAGGTAACCACCATATGATGCCTGATGCTAATCACTGTTACCAAATGACACTAACTGGCTCAATACAACCTGGCTCAATATTCCTTCCCCACACTCGCTGCGGTGACCATAAAAAAGAACGTTATCTATTAAAGAAATTATAAGTGTACCTCAAGTTGTATTTTTTTTAACACTAACCAAAGAAAAAAGCCATTTAAATCAACATTCAGGAAACCTTTTCTTTACAGGATTTATACAGGTTACATCTAATTCTAAATCTGAAAAAAATCGCTTGGCGTGTATCAAAGTGTCTGAAATCCAAAAATATATCAATCCTTTTTAAATAAAGAAACATTTTCGACCAACATAACTGTACCAAGAATAATACCAATGGAGTACCAAGCTAAAAAGCCAAAACTAGCACGACCTTCAATATTATGCTACACGTTTTCCACATGGCTTCAGCACTCTGTTTTCCTGCCACCCTCAAGCTCCTCTTGAATAAAATTACTCTGAGTGCTGAGTAATTGTCTCGTCCCACTTGATGCATTTGAAGCAGTGTTTTGCAGCACTACTGCTACATCTTCCACTAATTGACATCCAACTGGCCCAAACTCAGCCTTGTGGGCCACACTGAGCAATTCCCCTGCCCGCACATTTACATGCACATGAATGTCACCTTTCTTGTTTGCAGAGAGCAGCCTTTGCTCATTTCCCGGAGCTGCATGACTTTGCTTTGTCCAATGTAGCTGCAGTGGACACTCGGGAATCCCTGACCAAACATTTTGGTTCGCTCAGGTAAGTGAGAAGAACGCACGTTTTCTTAAGCTGCATTTTTTGTGCGTGTCGTCCTACACACGGACGTCCACTTTTCTCGGTCCCCGTGTTAAGACTGTGATAAACGGCACCAAGCGTTGCCGCCTGAGTGCCGCCGCTAAATGGCAGCCAGCGCTACCCCCCGACAAGCAGCTGGTAGCGGCAAGAGAGCGAGAGGCACGCCTCATTAATTTAATCGATTTGCAGCGGCTTGAGAATAAACTCTGTGAACAGCTGTGTTTGTCACATCGTATTAGCTTGCCAGAGAGCCAAAAAGCACACCGGCTTTAATAAAACGCACCGTTGTGCGGCCCTTGCTCCAGTTTCAGGTGAATATGAACATTAGATTCTGATTTCCGAGGGCCTTGGAAGGTTTAGTTCACTCAACGAGGCTCAAATGTATTTTGTGTAGCTGTTAAACCTGCGTAATTAATTCTAATATAGTTTAATTGTGCCGTTTTGCCGCGTTAGCTCAGTATGATTGGCTCACTTAAAATTTTAAAGCCAGACAAATTGTTTAGTGGCGGTCGGAAGAGTTTATAACTCCTGTTTAACATGGGTTTTACAAGAATGAATATGTTCTGCCAAAGTGTGCGTATTTTTTTTTTCCCCTCAGGCACACTTGAGGACAACTCTATTTCAATTCCAGACTCGTATGCAAACACTCTTAACGTGTAAAACGAGTCATTAACAGAAATTAATTGGAATTTGTGGGATTAATCAGTAGTTATTCTTTATGATATAGAACGCAGATTAACATGGAAAAGTGAATGAAGATTGTGTCTGTCAGTATTCATATTTCATATGTGGGCTGCCAGAATAATGGGGACAAATTTGTATTTGTAGTTTATCAAACTTTATTTTGCGATCGGATTACACCTAGTTGTTCATGTGTGCTTCAAGATCAATTCAAGGGTTTTTCCAAACCAACTGCAATGCTTGTTTCTGCCAGCAGAGGTCACCAGCTGTTACAGAAGCTCCCCAAAATGCAATTTTCCACGAAATTGGCCCTAAATGGCCACAAATGGCCGCAAAACCTTGCGCATGCGCGGCGCGATTGACTGAAGAATCGACTTACTTTTCTTGGTGTGACATCTCAATTTGCATTTCCAACTAAAATCCAGAGAATCGGATCCACAAATCCAAAGGAGAGATTCATGCAAAGACATGAAGTCGTGTCTCACAAGGTCATCGTCGTGCAAACGACAGTTGTATTCAAAATACGTTCCACTCGCAATTTTTCCATTCGTAAACTCAACACAACTCAGAGTTGTACTCTAACGAAAACAATTTACGAATTGTTAAACATGCATATGTCTTTTTGACAGCCATCTCAATCCATAAACAACCATCTAGCTAACTGTTGTCATAACAAAATGTACAGTTCCTTTTTACCATACCCGGGTCAGCCATCATCCTCTACTGTTGTAGATTAGAAGTTCTTGGACCTCTTTTGAGGGTTATGAGCCGAGCACCGCTGATTCAAGTTTAATACTCCTGCTGAATCATTCCACATATTCCGGCAAGCTCCTTTTTCCCCTCAGCCTCCAGCTTTTAGCATGAGCCGCGACGCCATTGTTCTCCGATCCGCAACTGTCACCCTGGGTATCTCCCACACCCCCCAACCACCACCACCCTCTGAAATAAGCCACTATCAGATTTAACGAGGCATTTTTTTTTTTCCATCCGAGCAACTCATGCTAATGCCACTTTATTCCTGCCGCCCAACCCTCTCACTAAGCTCCCAGTCACCCGTCGCTCCGAAATGTATCCACTAATTCCCCAAAACACACAAACCAAGTATTATTTCTCAGCTTTGCCTATAAATAGAAGCTTTTGACACTTGCATAAAGCGCCAGAGTGTCATTTTAGGCCAGCAAATGAATTTAATACATGATCAAAGACGGCACTTTGAGAAATGCAATGAAACGTTGTTACTGTGCTGTATTTTCTGTTAAGTTTTTCCGTTTAGGCTTGGACTTTATTGATATGGTTGTGCAATGATGTTTTGAAAGGTATTTCCAGTTGAACATCAGGTCATCACTTCCCTTTTGTCATATATGAAGTTGATATGCAGGAAGTCAAACACTGAAAACCATTGATGTAAAAAAAAAAAAAAAAAAAAAAATAACAATAACTTTTTTGTGCCCAAGCTAATTACGGTTTACTTTAGCTTTACTTTAGCAAATTTAGCTGCTGAATTATCGTTTTAAAGGTCTGTTTCATTTCTTGAATAAAATTAGTTCTGACAAATAGACACTGACAACGTGGTTTGTTCAATTAATCAACTTGAAACCGGCATAGCAGTTTAACAACCCTTTAATTAAATACTTTTGACTTTGAATAATACAGTTCCTGTTGCCACAGGAATAGCAGCCATTGGCTGGCAAGAACTGCCGTTCAAACGTTTAAACGTTCAACATTGTGGCATGCATAAATGCTCCAAAATGTGGATTGTTCATTAAAGGGCCCCTTTAAAAATGTTCATCATTTAAAAAGACATAATTAGGGTTGTTCATTTTTGAGTGAAATGTGTTACTTTATTTTCAGGAGCGTATTCGAATACCAAAATATTTGATAGCTGCAATCCTTAGTCAATTTTCTGTCTGCTCTTGGCTAAAATGACTTGAAATACAAGAGTCCTCATTTTTTAATAATAAAGTGGGAAATGGTACGAAACCGACAGTAGGGCCCACTAGTACCTAGCAGTTAAAAAAAACAACAGTGACTGCAGCAGCGGCATTACTTTTCTAAAGTCGCTGGATTAGCCCACATCAATAAGGTCAAAACAACCCTGCAGGCTGTAACATAAACTTGCAGCACACCAGTTCCAGTACATGCCAGTGGCTCAGCTGTCAATCATGACCTGGTCCAGTCATCACTAATGCTGCCAGCGAGCTGTTGCATCTTCTTACTGAGGGGCAGGGATGCCCACACAGCCTTTGCCAGGTCATCCACCGGCCAGCAAAGTGCAACCCTGGCACAATTGTCATCCAGTTGCCGCGTCATGACTGTGCAGGGATACAAGGGCCACGTGTGGATGTCCAGAGCTTGTCACGCTTGTTTCCAGCGCCCCCCCCTTTTGCGGTGCAGACCCTGTCAGTGTCACTGCATGTCAACTTGATTAAGCCACGCCTCAGCTTGCCGAGACTTTGATTTTCATAATCCTGTCGCATCAATGCGGCCCGGGCCATTTAATGCACACATGCTGACGTAGCAGGACCGCAAGTGTCAAAGCAAACCGAGGAGCGGCTTTATGTCGCAGTGCTAACAAGAGAAAGGAGTTGCATCGGGCCGATTGCGGTGTTACCGCTGGAGAAACAGTCACCGGTCGGGCGGGCATGGCTCCAGTGGATTGAACCTACACTTAAAGTTAGGAATTAAAAATCAATGCCAACATATTTACTTTGTCTCAGTCAACTGGCATTCTTTTTATTCCTGACATTTCCTGGCTCCAGTATACAACATGGCCGTAAATCCAGCAGATAGAGCTTGTTTATAAAAGTATAGCAAGCGATTTGCAATATGGTAGCCGTATGGACAGGTAAAGAATTCCACTTGTGATGTGTTAACTTTCAGACATGGAAATCAAGCCACATTTGATTGTTGACTTCAACTCTGCGTCCTTTGTCAGCACCTTACACACAGGGAAGCGAGCCAAGAAAATGCCGGCTAAGATGGCCTGCGTGAAAGCGGCTTTAGCTCTTCAAGGCGTACGCTATCACCTTTACATATTTCACCGGTTACAAATACCTGAGCTAATGTTAGCATCAACCATTCCAGTACAGCCAATGGAAAAGCTTTTCAAGATTCAAAGGCAGACACTATGAAAAGAATCATTTTGTAGCTAGCGTTTTTTGGCAATTGTATTCTTGGACCAAAGAACAATGCTTTATCAAGTATTGATTGATTTTCATTTCATTCATTCATCGTTGCGTTTTACAATTCATTTGAAATTATTCTTCGTCAAATCACACCTATTTTTTCCCCCGCAGTCCCAATATGCTCCACCGGGTGGCGGCTTACTTGTGTCTATTGCCTGAACTACCCAAGGACCAAGACACCACTCATGACAAAAAGTTTCTCCTGGAGCTCCTGGCAAGTTCATGCTTGATACATCCACACACAGCTACCACTGTCCTTTCGATTCAGTTCCAACAAAAATTCACAATACGCTAAATTACAACACATTGGAACTCATAATCTTGTTACTTTAATGACGATAACTATAAAGTGCTTGTTTTAACATGTTGGATCTTGTTTTAGGTGTCCCGTCATGAACGCAGAATCTCTCAGATTGAGCAACTGAACCAGATGCCCCTTTATCCAACTGAGAAGATCATCTGGGATGAGAACATCGTCCCTACGGAGTACTTCTCTGGTGAAGGTATGCAAATTAAATAAATGCGAGGCCTGCAGACTCTCTGTCTTCTTTTTTTCCGTTTAAGTGTGACATATTAAATCTTGCGTTTGTATACCCATGCCTCATTTTTTTCAGGTTGCCTCGCGCTCCCTAAGCTCAACCTCCAGTTTTTGACCCTTCACGACTACCTGCTGAGGAACTTCAACCTGTTTCGCCTCGAGTCCACTTACGAGATCAGGCAGGACATAGAAGACGTGGTGTGGCGCATGAAACCCTGGTAGGTGGTCCATCATCTGCAAAACGGAACATTTACACTTCACCGCTGCTATTCGCTGTGGCATGGAAATGATTTCCAGACACAAATTATGAAATTAATATAGCTTTATAGACTTTGGATTGTAACAGACATAAAATAATGTGTCAACACCATGCATCTGACATCAACACAATCATTAACATATGTTATTTATAGGACTTATTTTTTTGGGGACATAATGGTGAATCGGGTTAAAAAAAAAAAAAATCTTAATTCCGAACCATAGTATCGTTGCAGCCGTTTACGACTGGTGCACTTAAATCCTTTTTAAGTTTTACAAATGACAATCCCTCTCAAGGCACATTGATTATGTTTAATTCAAAGACTGCGACAGTCGCTAAGGCGCATTTAAAATCCCATTGCTTACCATAATAAGTGCTCCCATTATGTCAAGCGGTGTCGCAACTTTTTACTTGTTTGTTCCAGCGCTAAGTAAACAACTCAGCGGCGGTGCAGTCTGTCGCTGCCCCAAATCCAACTCATTTCAAGCTTGACAGCGGCCCGCGGCACTTGTCACACCTCTCGCTATCTGCCTCCTTTGCATCTGTCCTTCCACACACACCCACACATGCTCGCAGGCAGTCCGAGTACGGCGGCGTGGTGTTCGGCGGCTGGGCCAGGATGGCCCAGACCATCACCGCCTTCACCATCGTGGAGGTGGCCAAACCCAACATTGGAGAGAGCTGGCCTGCACGCGTGCGAGCTGACGTCACCGTCCACCTCAACGTGCAGGATCATATCAAGAACGAGTGGGAAGGTAACCACTTAATGGCTTAAATTGACCACAATTGTGTAGCTACTTGTATAATAATGATAAATGAATAGAAGATATGTTTAGTTAAAATTTAGAATTTTTGACAAAGCAAAAGATGGCCAATTTCGACTTAAGAACAGTTACAGATGTCGAACATCAACACACTTTTTTTATTCCATCGCAGAATACTTTCAGTACTAAGCCTTATTCCCATTTCTGCAGCGAGACCTTTTTGAAATTGTATGCTTTATTATACTTTTTCCTCAAATTTAAATGCAAAGTATCACTTTCTATTCTTCCCCTCGCTGCTATAATTAGAACTTCATGTTTTAAAGATCAGGCACACGCTGACAGGGCAGTTTCTCTCTGGTTGCCCGACGCCAACCCCCACACCAGGCCACTGATCTGTCCCCGTCCACCTTTCCCTCTTACCCGACTCTTAAATGCCTTCTCTTTCCCTCGTCCCCAGGCCTGCGTAAGCACGACGTTTGCTTTCTGATCACGGTGCGGCCCAACATGCCTTACGGCACGCGCTTCGACCGGCGCCAAGCCTTCCTGGAGCAGACGGGCCTGGTGTACGTGCGGGGCTGCGAGGTTCAGGGCATGTTGGATGACCAGGGGCGTGTCATCGAAGAAGGTAGGACTCATAAGCACTAACATGGAAAATGACACATAATATTCATCCTTCCCATCAAAGCAATCATCTTCAGCAGCTGATCCTTGGGAGAGGGTCACAAGTGGCGTTGTCATGGCGACAGCCACTGTAAGACCTGACCTTTTTGCATTAACATCACATTAACCTGAGGTCAATGGAGACAACACCTGAGAGCTGCGGGCCCTGCCCCCGCGTACGCTCTACACCTTATTCGATTCATTTAATTTAGCCGCATAGGTTGGGTGTGCATGTGCAAACCTCGAAAAATGTGCTAGTCCTGCAGAATCATGCCAGTATTTACGCCGATGAATCGATGTGTTCAATTCTCTTGGGGGGCTTTACGCGACTTAAAAGTTTGGGAGGAGGGTGTCAGCTATCAATTCTGGGGCTTTGCTTAGCCTATTCATTTGGGATTTTAACATTTATTAATATCTTCATCCTCATTTAATACCCTTAAAAAACTTTCCATTGATTGAAAATGGCATCAAATGGCTCAAGTAACAACCAATCACGACTCAACTGAGCTAAGTCGTGGTTGGATTGCTGGGCCCTGATTTCTTTTGATTTCATTTTCAGTCAACAGCAAGTGGTAAAATGTGTTTTAAAAGGTATTAATTTTAAATAAAATATTAACTTTTTACTGCAAAAAATGGCTGAAGTTTAGTATCCCTTTAAAACTATACTCAAACTAACTCAATTATAAAAGTTTTTATAGATTAATGTACAATTCTATGTAGCCTCACATTTTACTTTTAATTTTGGGATTAAAATACTCAGAAATTAAGGAGTACCATATTTTTTTCTTTTTTACAAAGCCAAGTCCCAATGGGGTTCGAACCTGGAAATAAAAACAAAAAGTGATTTGTAGGTCATTTTAAAACTGTATTCAATCGAATACATGTCAAGACAAGATTTCGAATGTTCAAATAAACATTGTTAAACATCATCCCGACTTTGAGAGAATTGAAGTTTGAACAATTCGCTGGAGAATTTCAAACTTTCCTCATTGATCCGATGTCTCACGGGATGTGCTGCAGTGGCGTGAAATTTGCTGAGGCCTCACTGGATGCGGAGACATATTTTCTCCAAATTTTGCTCGCGTTGTGAATTGTACAACCTCAGGGGCGACTTTAGTTGTGGCCAATCAAACGCCAGAGGAGCGGCTGATTTAAACTCACTCTGGGACACATTCGAGCTGAGCCAAGTTCTTCTTCCGAGCCGGGCCGCATCTAAAGGGGGAACAACGCTCGCGGGCGAGCTGTCATCTCCGCTGACTTCACGCGAGCGGCTGTCTGCTTCCCCTCCGCTTTGAGATACCAGCCGCTGGAACGGTGACAGGGCGTCAGTCACTCTTGGAGTCATGACAACCCAATAAACAACGCGGCGCTTGGGCTACAGCTTCATCTCCTGAGGCGGCGTGACAGACAGGACAGGAGGTTCATGGGGAGGCGAACACGAAGAAAAACACAGCAGAAACTAGCTAGGGTTCGTTTTCACCTCGTTCTCTATTTATGATGTTCTCCATAGCAAATAGATGCCATGCCCCAAATTAGTCATCCACTTAGGAAGAATTAACGCTTCCCTTAGTTAGATGCCTTTCCTTTCACCAGAAAATAAACAGTGACTTATCTTCAATCATAAGTATAATAGTTCATAAATGGACGTTAAAGGACAGATCTCAAAACAGCGTCTCAGATTATTGAAGGTGTAGAGCCATTGTCAATGTCTTAAAAGATGATTAGGATTGTCATTGCAATCAATCAATTACAGTCATAGCAAAAGTGTTTATATTGTATTTTAATCACATTTAAGATCAGTTTGGGTCTATAACTTTATGCTCTCTGTAGGCTGACTAGATCCATCCGGCTCCTTGTGCTGTTTTTTGTTAGGGAGGTAGAAAAAGAAGGTCAAACACACCTTGAAGTGGACACTGATTGGCTGTCGTGTTTTGTGTAACCTGATAGGCTCCTGTTGTGGGTGGGAGGGCAAGGTCAGAGGCAAATGGAAGACATACAAAATGGAGGAGCATAATTGTAAATTTAACTTTAAAAAATGTCCCAACGCCAAGTCTAATAATGGTATTGTGCAATGAATTCTTTGTAAGAAAAACCAGTTTAGCTTACCACATAAATGCAAAGCAACCAGCTCCACCTGCAGCCACAACAAAGATGCTAAAGTTGCGGGCCATGGCAAAGCTCTTTGCTAAAAATAAACTTTTTAAATATGAGAAGCCTAACCACGTGTTGTGAAGTAGTTTCCACCCAATTATTTAATCTTATTCCACTTTTTGAGTTACACTGTATGAATCAGACAAAGAAAATACTTTTTACTTTTTAAAACACTAATTGTGTAGCTTCCCTAGAAAGCAAAATCTGCATCAGTAACATGATGATATGATATGTATTTCTTTCCCCGCCAGCGCATGCTGTTCCTGGCTCACACCGAATATCGCCGGCAGCTATCGGTGTTTATTTTGCACTTACCGTTTGTCAGAGCACGTATCTGTGGTTTGCCCTCGCCCTTCTTTCTTGTTTGCATTAAATATGTAGCGGGCAGAGTTTTTTTTTTTTTCCTCAAAAATAGTCAGCTGGCTGGAGGAAAATGCCCAACCTTTTAGATCCAACCCCGCCTGGGGTGATAAAGAAATAGCTCGGCGAACTGGGTGTTGAGCATGTGTCACGTAGATCATTGTATGCTTGGTGATAAAGTGTAGTGTGTGTAGGGTACACATTTATAGCGTTTACACCGGTGTTTTACTCAAATACATGATTGTTGTGATTATTATGTTGCTACACTGGATATGTATACACATATGTATACACTATACACTACACTATGCATATGTGATTAGATTAATATCTGGCTCGTTGCTGTAGCTTGAATCCAGACTATTTTTTACATTATTGTGCGTGTCTTATGAGATTGCGCAATACCCTCTGAGAATGTAAAGTAGCCTGCGTTGGTGTTGATTAGTTGCTGCAGTGATAGTTTAAATCAGTGAAGCCCAGCTACCCAAAGTGTTATCCGCCACGGTAAGGGTGTCACTTACACTTTTTTTTTTTTTTTGCCTGAAGGATTTGACAATCCCAGCACAGCCGCGCACATAAACACACGCAGACACAGACATGCAAACACACAACAGGAGGTCAACCGGATTGTGTGGCGGTCTCCCCCAACCCCCCCCCCCCCGCACGCCCCAATGCGCCACACATGAATCCGCAGACATCCATCAGTGAGCTGCCCTCCATATACCTCGCAGCCTCTCGCCGCGTGGCCGCCTGTCAGGCCCTGCATCCACATTCCTCATCCTAAAAAAGGCAAAGCACTGCAGGAATATCAGGCCAGGGAGGGTTGTTTGTAAGAACTACTGCAGCCATCTTGCATGTGAGGGTCATGCTTCTTCTGTTGCACAGTAACTATTCACCAGAAATGTCATTGCAGTCGTGCTTGGTTGCTATTCTACTCGTCAAGTCATTGTCACATTTGTAAATATACTGCTAGAAAGGGTAAAAAATATATATATATATATATACATATATATATATATATACATACATATATATATATATATATATATATATATATATATATATATGTGTGTGTGTGTATATCACACTTAAGTTGTTTGTCTTATTACTCATACTGCTGTACAGTAAGATATAATCTCGATACCATATGAGTGACATAATTCAATGGTCACTCGTTAGCTGAGCTATTTACAAGGTACTTGTAGTGTTTATAGCACCTCGTCAGTTGGCTTCCAATATAGGTGACACAAATCCATGCCGGTCACTTATTGGTCATGCTGATTCCTCAAAGTCATACCATTGTATGTACAGTAAGGATACATGCTAAAGTTAGATGTTTATTGTGCCTTAGCTTTTGTGGCAGTGGTTTGTTTACTTGGTGCCCTCAGTCTGTACTCGGGTAACATTACAATACAGGAGACACCTGTTGAAAAAAGTCATTTTTTTATAGTTGTATGTTCCATATAGCCTGATTATTGTTGGATTTTTTTGATGGTGAATTGTGCCATGAAGCACAATACACACACACGCACACATACATACACATATATATATATATGTATATAACACACACACACACTTGGCTTCACCTTTAACAACTTAACATCCCCCACACACTCAGACACACACACTTTATATTACTGTCAAAATGTCGTTCTACAGGTCCCGAACCGAAGCCCAAGCTACGGGGTGACTCAAGAACGTTCCGCGTCTGGCTGGACCCCAACCAATACCAGCAGGACATGACCAGCAGCATTCAGGCGAGCACAGAGGACCCGTACGAGACCTTCAACATCATTATGAGGCGCAAGCCCAAGGAGAATAACTTCAAGGTTTGGATGCTCGTGCCATTGCTTCTCGGCGGCACTTTTTATATCGGTTGTAGCCGTAAGGTTGGGGCCAAGGCATCTCTGAGATTACGACCCACTCAAGGCCCTTCTCGGTGGAAGCTTAGTGTAGGAACCCTTCTTTCAAAGATAAAGGCTTATTAAGGTTAAGAAGAGGCAAAGTCCCAATGTTTTTATGTAGGTCAAGTTAAGTTTAAACCCCGCCAGAACTTGTGCGTCAAACCCCACCTCGTGTTTTTATTTGAAAGCTACTCAACTGGGGCTTTGTTAAATCTGCCATTTTCCAACACGGGGAGCATTAAACCTGCCTTTTTCCTACCCACACCAAACAAACGACAGATGTTTTTTTTTTTTTTTTTGCAAGGCCTTAGGAGCTGATGGGTATTCACCGAACATTGTTCTGCTTCTTTGATGTTTAGCACACATAAAAGCAAACATGTTTCCTTCTCGCTGATTGACGCAGCAGGCGGGAGGCGCCGTTGAAGCTCATTAAAACCAAATTGACAGATGTACAAGTATCACGTCGTCCCATCAAAGCCTCCTGTGAGATGTCGCTCCGAAAACACTAAACCCTTTCAATTACCTGTCTTTCTCCTGGATGCCTGTCACACTAGGCCGTTCTGGAGACCATCAGAAACCTGATGAACACCGAGTGCGTCGTCCCAGACTGGCTCCATGACATCATACTCGGTTACGGCGACCCAGGCAGCGCCCACTACTCCAAAATGCCCAATCAGATCTCTACCTTGGACTTCAATGACACCTTTCTGTCCTTGGACCACCTGCGCTCCTGCTTCCCCGGTTCATCCATTAAGGTCGCCGGAGAGAACCCTGAACTGCACGTTCCACCGTTCAGGTGAATAAAAAATGTTTGTTTTATTGGAAAAAAAACAAAAAAACATTTAAACATTTATCTTATTCATGCTTTGGTTGCTGTCTTACAAGAATAAAGTTTCCAATCGCAAACCAAACTGACAAAGGAAAGAAAAGGAAGGCAAATGATGAAGTCAAGGAGGGAGAGGAGGACCAATCTATGATTGTTGAGCCCTATGTCACGCCAAACCGTGGGCCCTACCCTTATAACCAGCCCAAGAGGTGAGCCATTTTTTCACTACCTTGCAATCGCTCAGCTTGACTTGGCTCAAAACATTTTAAATGGTATAACAAGAAACTGGGAAAACCATGCCACATTCAACCATCAGTTAAAACATGATGCTAAAGTAATGCCCTGTAACATAGTAGCCTCATATTAGCCCTTTTTATGCTTGTGATAGCATGTTTTGGTTTATTGCAATCACTGCTTGCTGTTTCTCCTCAGAAATTGCTATGAAATATAAATAATGCATCCCTCATTTGCTATTGGCTAGGCGCACTAAAATAAATAAGCATGCATGTTCTCAAAAATTACAAAAATGCCCTGAAGACAAATCACCTCTTACAAATCACCTTTTTATGTAAAGCTAATGTTAGCAAATGTTTATTCTAGTCATTTATGGCCATGTATCCTTAGACAGTAAGTTTCAGTGACACTAATGTTATGCTAATGTTAGCATGTTTTCTTTTTTTAATGAATTTTTAGTCGTGGATCCTAAGACATGTCATCATCTAGCTGCCTTTTACATTGCTCCATCTTTGGTGTTTCTGAATTGCACTTTCTAATTTCAACCTTAAATGGCTTTATACTGTCTGACTAATTACCTGCCTTAATACCATCATTCCAGGAACACAATTCACTTCACGCCTACTCAGATCGAAGCCATCCGAGCCGGCATGCAGCCAGGGCTCACCATGGTAAGTTGCTTGATATTGACCTGTTTAAATGCCACATCCTCCAAACATTATAGTGCCGTGGGAAGGGTTTTTTTTTTTTTGGCAACCCCAGTCTCTGAAGTGGACATTCTAGTGGATTTGCACATCTATAATAGAAACTGTCCCACTCAGCTCGCCTTGACCACACCATTCCAGCCCACTACTTGAGTTTCTACGGGTATTCGTAACCATTTTAGCGATGAATAACAGTGTTATGATTGGTCTTGAAGGAAGGATGTGGTTAAGTCATGAAACGGCCAAACACCCTCCCTTTGTGGCAGTTGTGACGGTCATTAGAAGTAACAGTAAACACACGGCGGTCGTCTCTTCAGCCGCCTGCCTCCACTTTCATGTCTGCTGATTACACGCTGATTTATTCGGGAAAGCTAAATTGCACTCATTATTTTCCAGCAGAAATGACTCACCTGAGATGCGTAGATGACTTTTATTTTCTTTGTAACAACAGCCCCCCTGCTAAAATGAGCTTTATTTTATGCTGATGGGAGGCCTCAAGGATACTGATGCATCGTTTAGCTTCCAAACGGAGTGGTAACTCTCAGGACAAACAGAATATGTTACAGGATGTTTTGAAGAGAAATGGACCTCATTGACGTCAGTGTCAAATTGGTGCAGTCATCAAAACCATTATGAATTGTACTGCCAATGTTTTAAGTCATACTGTAAGATTCGGAAACTCTTACTCCAAATGTACCATGAGATATAAACCACAAACAAGGAATGGGCGAGTAACTATACAAAGGTTTTGGGTTTTATTACAATAGGTTTTATGTCAGGATATTCACAATGACAACCGTTACTAGTTTCAAGATGCTCTTTTTGTGCAGTTTTACAAACAGAAACTCGAAATTACAAATTAGAAATACGGTAGTTTTTTCTTTAAATTTATCAGTATTATTTTTAAGTGAGCATCTTTGTAACAAAAAATCTACTGGTATCAGTACTTGTGGCCTCAAACATTGCTATCCGAAACAGTTAAGTATGAGTGGAAACTCATTTTTACAACATTAGACTTGAATGAAAATGGCTTAAGGACTCTTTGATTTTGAAAAAATATACTGGCATTCACATACAATATGTTCAGAACTCTCCACTAACAACCCAGGCTAAATGTGTTACTCTTTCCACACATACCAAGATGTTAGCTTGGCAATCGAGATGAAACACTTCAATCATAACCTACTTCCATCAGAGCAGTCACTACTTTCCCTCAATTACTGAGTATCTGTTCACAAAAAAAAAAAAAAGACAGACTTTTGTGAATAAGAACTAATATCCCTTCTCATCTTTGTCTCCAGGTTGTCGGACCACCAGGTACCGGCAAGACCGACGTCGCCGTCCAGATCATATCCAACATCTACCACAACTTTCCCGATCAGAGGACGCTCATTGTCACACACTCCAACCAGGTTAGCCCTCCGTTGTTTACATGACCTGACGAATAAAGTTTGCTCCCTTTATGTACAGTTTCTCTCGTCCACCAGGCTCTGAACCAGCTGTTTGAAAAGATCATGGCCCTGGACATTGACGAGCGCCACCTCCTGCGTCTTGGCCACGGAGAAGAGGAGCTGGAGACCGAGAAGGACTTCAGCAGGTGAGGACGGACAAGGCGGCGATGACACGCCATAGATACCGGCGGATGCCGTCTATGCAAACAAACTTCTAACTATCTTAGAACTCAATCAGAGCCAACATACACACACATGCACTTACCCAGCTGCCCGCACGCATAACGGGTCAGAGTCAAAACAGAAACAGAGCCACCCGATACTCCCATATGTGTGTCTTGGTGAGACGTCCTCGGCCTTTTAGACTTCTCCCGCCAGTTAACCCAGTCATTAGCACTTTCGTCACTACTCCAACTGCCAAGCACTCGCTAGTACATTAGTGGGAAAACTACGGCCCAAAAGCCACATATAGCCTGCTTTGATTTCAAGTCTGGCCCACTAAGCATTTATCCGATCAGATGTTCTTTAATATCTGTTGCAACAATCTAAACATTGTTGCCTGATTTATTTATTTATTTTGTGTAGTATAGATTTTAATTGATTTCACGTTTGTCTAACATGTTTGTTATCGAAGTAATTAGTTGAGAAATTATAGCTAATATCATCAAACATAAGTAGGAATGATTTATATTTATATGAATGGAGTGAAAGCTATACTTTGTTGTGTCGCTATATCACGGTTCACTTAGTCTTTTATTTTTGACCCAAAACAAAATACAGATTTCATGTGTTTATTTACTTTGCAACAAAAACAAAATACAAAAGGGGAGAAGAAAAGCAAAAACGAAATAAATGAAAGTTGAATCTCTCGGGATAAATGAGGGAACACTACTATCAGTCCTCCTTCACCTCGCGTGCAAGTCTAATAGAACTGTAATGTTGGCACTAAAACCTCTGCTATACATTAAGGCTCCTTTTGATTAATTATTCACCAAGTATTTTACGGCACCGGCACAATGAGTGAGTGTACTTGACAGTGTAATCATACAAATATAAAGACATGATGGACTACATGTCAGGATCTAAAAGCATTAGAATATTAGATCAATTTTTCAGCCTGTCATTTTGGAGGAGCTGGTTAACCCTTAAAGGTTTTAGTGCACGGCTTCTGAATTAATAAGTGACAATTCAGGACATTTTATTCAAGGCAAGGAATGTCAATATAATATCTGAATGTGTGAACTTTAACAACCAAGTAAATCTTTTGCACACTGTAAAATTCCATACGTGTCTTTATCGCTTGGTGTTATTTCCGTAGCTGGAAAAGTTCTGGTGCTTTGGTAGTTAGGATGGTGTGAGCGGTGGCTCATTTGCATGCATGGCGTTACCATGACTACGACAAGTGAGTTATGTGCAACATGGCGAGCGGTAGTAAAGAATCTTGTGGGAAGATAAAGGTTTCTCAAAAAAGAGCATTAATTGTATTTTCAACACCTAACCGACAAATTCCACTTTATTTGCATAAATGGTGCATGCAGCAGACTACATAAATACTTTTTGTTTTTAAAACTGTATTCTCATAACATTAATATCACTTTGTGGTTAAAAATACAATGAATGCTTTTACTTTCTGGTTACAGGGGGTTGCTAATCATGTAGCTGCCCAGCTAGCTACGGCACTGGTTGTCCTGTTAACAAAAGTTGTTGTTGTCGCACCCTCCAAAGTGGAGAAAATGGAAAATTAGGCCACAGTCTTGATTAAGGGTGGATAAGTCCGATCCTGCAGAGCCACAATCCAACCCGTTTTCCATGTTTCCCTTCAATCAACTCAACTGATTCAAACGATCGGCTCTTCAGCATGATTCGCAGATTCCTGATAACAACTCTGATTTGGTGTGTTGGTTGAAAGGAAACATCAAAAATAGGATTTTTCTCTCTGGGATCGGACTTGGCCACCCCTCTTCTTGATCGCTGGGTTAGGTCAATGAAATCATGTCACATGTCATGTTAGTCAGATGCTGAATTGTTTAATTTCGAAAAAAATAATCATTTCTCCTCAAATATGAGGCACTTACTTGCCTTTACGTGTTTTTTTTTTCCATGCAGCCTTTGAAACTAAATAGGCCAGTGCCATTGAGTATTAACATTTTTATGCTGTTACTATTTAAAGATCTCTTATAGGTGACCTTGTTAATTACAACCTTATCCATCTGTAGCGCAGAGCAAATTGCCCCCTATAGCTGGAGAAAGGTTGGGGGCAGGGCGGGTTATGCATGTGCAAGCCCGTTTTGTGTATGCGCGTTGTTCAGAATGAACATAGCTCTCGCTTATGAATAGCTGATAGTAAATTATGCAGAGAAAAAAGGTGGGGGGGTACATGAAAAGAGCGCTCTCGCTAGTAGCGTTTAATGCGATCGCCGCCTGCCTGTGGACGCCTCGTAATGACGTGCGAGTGCCTCTGCTCCTTCCACCCGGATGACACCCAGCACCAGAGAGTTTTAATTAACACGACGTATGCAGGAAAAGAAAACGGAAGGCAGTAAGAAAGGAGAACGCCTAACAAATGGGATGTGAATGCCTGGTATATTTCTTTCCATTTTAATTAGATTGTCAGATTAGATCACAGTCCAAATTTGCAGCGATTCTAAAGGTGCGGTATGCGGGCTCCCACGAGCGGAGTTCAGTTGTATTTAACTTTGTTTTTAAACATTTACCTCGGACTCTTGCTAATAAACCTTCGTGTGCAGTATTTTCAAATGTAATCAAAATTAGCATTGAGGGAAGTGTATGGACTAAATATATCCAATGTTGCAAAAAGTTACTTGTATTGCCCTCTGTGAGAGCGTCTGCATCACAGGTGAGTTCTCTTGGGTATCAAGGTCACGTCCCATTTTTTGTAATTAGTGAAGCAAAGAGAGGTGTAGCGAGGTCGTAGTCTTTTTAGTCATGTGCTGACTGAGGGTCTTTGCATGGTCTAAAAATAGCGTAACCTCTATGAACCCTCCCGCTTCCTGTCTGTGTGTGCTTAATACCACTTTCCGATTGCGCGGCGTTAACACTCATCAGCTACCTGCATGAGGCCGAGCTCACACGGCCAAGGGCGCTTCTAGCGGCAGGGGTTGAGGCTTGTGGAGCTCCCTGACAGGCAAGACATTGCACATTTGAACAGGATTTTATTCACACATATATTCAAGAGAAGCAGAACCCTTTTTCTCGGTTATAGGCATCCTATCAGCTCAAATTGTAAGTAGCATCTAAACTATTAACATGCACAAGAACATTCAGGTAACTTCTCCCATTGCAATTCAGAGAAAAGCGGCACTGTTTTTGACCAACTGAAATGTTTATTTAGGGGGGAAAAAGTGCTCATACTTTACTCATACTGAACCCAGTAACACAAACAGATACAATTAAACAATGTGGACAGGTAATGATAATAGATTTTTAGTTGTTAGTATTTTAGTAGATTTTTAGTAGTTACTGATTGGTAAAAATTTAAGAAATATCCTATATGTTCGGGTTTAAATTAGGTACAGTTTTTTTCTTGTTTTTTTGCTGAGGTTCTATTCCCCAAAATAGCTGCAATAAGTGTAATTCATGAACTATGTTTTTCCCCTCATTTATTATTATTGTTTTTTTTATTACAGATGTTTCTTTCATTTTTAATTTACCGGTATATTTATTGTACACATTCATTTAATATTTTTCATGTATTATTTCTAAAAACTGCATCCATTAATATACAAGCTGCAATAAGTGGAATTCATGAAGTAGAGGTTGATTTAATTTAGAATTTTTATTGTACATATTATTTATTTATCCGGTAATTTTTCATGTATTGTTTTTTTTCATGTATTTTCTTTAAAAATGGCATACATTAAAAAAACAAGATGCAATAAGTGGAATTCATAGAGCTGAGGTTGACTATTTAGATGTTTTTATTGTATGTATTGTTTATTCAATAATTTTTAATCCATTGTTTATTTTTCATGTATTTTAAAAGGGCATACTTTAGAGAAAAAAAGTTACAATAAATGGGATTCATGAAGTAGAGGTTGATTCCCCATTTATGTTTTTTGTTTATTAAAAATATCAGTTTTAATTCATATTTTTATTCATTATATATTTTCATTATTTTTGCATACATAAAAAAATTAAAAGTAAACATGATAGGGGTGCCAAGATTAAATTGAAGGGGGCTTAAGCCCCCCAAAAATGGGCGATAAGCACCCATGCAAACAGCCCTCATAGTTGCGCTAAACACAGCTTGTAATACTACAAGAACAGTAATTGCGCAAATAATGTTTTTTGTTCTAAAACAATATATTTTTAAAAATTGTCATTTGATTATGAAAGTAACTCAATTTGTTGTATTATTCAAAGAATCCAAGTGCATTTTGTCAAGCACAACAGTCCATATTATTGCGATAAAATGTTGCTATTTTACATTCACCTAAAATCAATACAGTATTACCTTGATAGAGCTGCATATCCCCAAGTTGGTTTTCAAACTTACTGTGACGCTGTGGGTGTGCAGGTACGGCCGGGTGAACTACGTCCTGGCCCGACGACTGGAGCTCCTGGCGGAGGTGGGGCGGTTCCAGGAGAGCTTAGGCGTCCCCGGTGATGTTTCCTACACCTGCGAGACGGCGGGACACTTCTACCTCTACCAGGTCGGCTATTGCTTTCATGCCGTGGGAGCACCTGTGTCATGTGACTTGGGTTGAGGGCTTTAGCACACTGTAGTTTTTCTGACTGATGTGAAATTTTCTGCTCCCATCTTCTGGCAAAATGGCTGAAGCATATCAATTACCAAAAAAAAAAAAAAAACACACACACAACCAATCGACAACTCGAATTGAGCGCTCGTCAGTCAAGGACTCCATTTATCACAATTGTGTTCTCGGTGGTTATTTAAGATTGCCCGACCGAACCCTCGAGCCAACTTGATAAAGTTGCTTTCCGCAGAGGGTTGCTGGTATTTTTAGACTGAGGCTGCCTGCTGGTCGGTTGAAGCCGCTTTATTAGGTTCACAGCTGGAGCAACCCCCCCCAAGAGTGTGCCGATCTGCTCTCATTTGGCTTAGAAAAATAAAAAAAAGTTCAAGGCAAGTTGTCTGATGTAGCGTTTAGAGTGGGCAGAGATGTGCGTGTGGGCTTTCAGATGGATCCATTCGACGTTTCACTGCTGCTTGTTTTTTTTTTTTTGTGCGTCTGTGTTTAGAGGCCATATGGAGTATAATTGAAATAATTCTTCTATATTTTGTACATCATATGAGTTGTCGAGGGTGAGGGTTAGTACCATGGTATGACTCAAAAGTAAAAGAAACAAAGTTTTATTTCACTTATAATTGAAAAATATGTTGCAATAACGCCCCTTTTGACGGAATACTTTTGAGCCTCTGAAAATAGACATACAGTACATCTCTTTTTGTTGAAACTCAAATCAAAGCTTGTTAAGAATATTGGTTGTTTTTACTCAAAATCCTTTAGACCTGCATTGAATATATAACCAATTAATTGACAGCTAATGGATTAACCAATTAATCAATCACCATTTTTGAAAGGGATTTCCCAATCACAATTTTGCATCCATCTCAGTTAAGACTCCCCTAATTTGTAGAATCTGACAATATTGAGACTCAATCCGATACCTTCATTATATGTTCATCTAAACTGTCATTTTTTTTTTTTTTTTTACAAAAAACAAATTCTATATGGTTAGTGGAGAGCACTTTAAACATTTTAATTGTTACATGACACAGGCCAAAAACCAAAGTTAAGTTAACCAAAGTTCTCAGAATTTCACCTGCTTTGCTATATTTGTGTTTGATCAAAAATATTTTCAATCATTTACCCCTTTCTTTGGATGTTGTTTTTATAATTTTGCCCTTTTTTTTCCTGACATGTTACAGACCAAACCTGTAACTGAATTATAGTTGTTTCTTCATTTTCAATTTTCATTAATTACCTGCTTTTGAATAGATGGATGAACATTTTATGTGAATTTTTTTTTAATTAGATTAATTGATTAAATGACAAATGATCTGCACTTTCATGTATATTAAAATAATATATTAAAATCCACTTCAGTCATTGAGCAGTCCCTCTGGCCTAGATATGCATTTTGCGTCCTGTAACATCGGCGCCATGTCCTCTTGCAGGTGATCTCCCGTTGGGAAGAGTACCTCAGAAAAGTGAAGCCCAAAGCGGGCGCGGAAACGAACGCGGAGGCCGTGGCGGCGCTCTTCCCCTTCCACAAGTACTTCTCCAACGCCCCCCAGCCCGTGTTCAAAGGCCGCTCCTACGAGGAGGACATGGACATCGCCGAGGGCTGCTTCCGACACATTAAGAAGATATTTACCCAGCTGGAGGTAAGAAGGTCACGCTCGTAAACAAACACGCACGTACATTCTGCAATGACAGTGTTATTTATAGAACCACAATTACAGCGGCGCTCATTCATGTGACCGCAGCAACAAATAACCGACGTGAATGTGTAATCAGCGATACAGTGGAGAGCCTCATCGACTGGCCAGTCGAGAGTAAATCATCACAATGTCGTATTGGCTTCTTGTGGTTGTGATTTGGTTTTATTTAGTTATGTCATTACATGGAACATTATTCGGGATGCTGTACCTGTATATTACACTTAAAGCAATGCTTGCATCAAAGGTTGTTAACTTTTACAGTGCCAAGCGTTATCCAAAAAGGGAACCTCCAGAGCAGGGGTGTCAAACTCATTTTTATCGTGGGCCACATTTTAGTTCTACTTTCTGTCAGAGGGCCAGAATAAATTTTAAGTGCGTTTGTCACACAACATAAAATTGTTTTTTGAAGACTACTTGCAGGTATAAGACGTTAAGCTAGAAGCTAGTTTGTATTTGGCTTGATCTACAGAAGCAGTATGCTGGACTTTAGCGCTTCCCTCTGCGGTTTCCTAAAAGATTCTGGCGATGCATCTCTGTTAGTGGATCGCTGAATTCGCCGTCAAACGATGTTGAATCCTATAAAATACTGCACAAATGATGCCAACCATAGATGCAGCATCCTTCTTAGAATCTACTCGGCCAACTTTCTGTCTCCATTGTTTGGAGACTACCACAAGATGGAACTTGCCGGATTGTGAACAAATTTAAAGATGATCGCTCGGGTTATGCTCTTCTGTCTTGTTTTTTTCTGGTTCTGCTCTCAGTTGGCTTTATATTAAGATGAGCAATGGCCACATTCATTCAAAAAGAACATTTTTACATGGCGAGAATTCTTGTCTACGCATTGAAAGAGTTAATATTTCTGCAAGCCAAGAGTGACTGGACCTGACAGGATGAAGCGGGATGGCCTTATTTAGAATAATAGTGACCAATATTGCTGACATAGAACTGTTTGTGTCAAGTGATGGTTTGGGTTTAACACGTTAAAAGTTTGCAATATGATACAGATGACACCGTTTAAATCTATCAGCTATTGCCTATAGCTACAGTCTGTCAAGACCATTTTGGCTAAAAGGCAGCGAAGACGCTATCTTTCCACAATCAAAGTTGCTTCCATTGAAGCCTTGGCAGAGGTCTCTCCAAGTTTCCTCCCTTTTTTCCACTTTTACCATTTCCTCTTCACAGTATTCCTTTAGAGATAACAATAACATATCAGATTTATGGGAACAGCGAGGAGGCCCTGCGAAAAAGCAATAAAGGCGTTATTGACCGGAGGTAATATCCCAACATGCCTGGTGACCTTGATTTATCCGGCTGGCCCCGTCACCTCTCCTCCCTCCCTTCACCCCTCCTCCCTCGGCCTCGCCCATGCAGCAGCAGCACGCCCACTCGCCAGAGGCAGGCATCGCTGCTGAATTTGCATATTTGTCTGCCGTGTACAAGTTCCTCAACACAGAATGGTTACCGTTGGAGGCTACAACTTGCTTCCTTACAGAACAACATACTGTAAGATGAAATAGCTGCACCTCTTTTAATTCTGCCCTAAAAGAGATTTTTCAAATGTTATTCGAGTGCCCTAAAGAGAAAAATAAGTAAATGAATAAATACTCATTTGTGAGTTAGCATATTTACTTTTTACTATTCACAAATTAACCTTTTCATTTTTTTCTGGGAAAATATATTCAGCCATTTGCTCAAAATCTCATTCGTAGTATTCACCTATATTTGTGAAACATATGATGATGCAAAAGCCCTTTATAATAGGGAAGTAGTAAGACAGACGACATTTGGACCAGAGCCTCAAGGGTTTAAAAAAAAAATAAATAAAAGATCTCATAAATATCTGACTTTTTGATTGGTTTGATATTTAGACTAAACTAGTAACAATTCAAATATGTACAACCCAACGTGTGGTTGCGCTTCTTTTTCCCCATTCCGGCTGAGTTTCCTTCTTCGCTTACACAGATAATGTGATTTGTCCGGCGATAACCACCCACTCACACCTTATCTTGGGCGAGCATCGCGATCGTATCGCGTCCGTGGGGTCAATCAGCGATAGCCACTCTGTTGCACTTCATCATGACATAGAGCAGTGTGTGCTAAGACTTTGGGACAAAAAGATATTTTTTTTACCCGCCATTTTTAGGGTAGAACCTTTAAAAATAAAATATATCCAAAATTATCCATTCCTAGGTAAGAATATTGCCACCAAAAAGACTTTCTGGGAGCCTTAACATGTCAACATTCATGACTATAATAAGTATAGAATATGTGTAAGAAACTAATTACTAATATTAAATCAAGCAAACAAATTGCCCAGTATTTCACCATGTCCATAGGGGTCTCAATGTTAAAGTGGCACTTTCTTCTTTGTTGGGTTATTACCCAGTAGTTATCAATGTCATCCATCACCGAGAATAGCAATCCCCCCGTCCGTCATTCTTCGAAGCAATCATCTATCATTTTGTCATCGTCGCCTCCTGAAAAGTAAAGTTGGATTGTTGGATGGCATCCAAACAAAAGTGATGTCTCCGGTGACCAATTTGTTTTCAAGTCGTGACTGATCTTGCGTCCTTCTGCCCGGCTAGGAGTTCAGGGCCTTTGAGCTGCTCAGGAGCGGACTGGACCGCACCAAATACCTGCTGGTGAAGGAAGCCAAAATCATCGCCATGACCTGCACGCACGCCGCCCTCAAACGTCACGATCTGGTGGAGCTGGGATTCAAGGTGAGGCTACCGGGCCCCTCTTGTGGTTATGTTGCTCAAAAGCTCACCGATGTTAATTCAAGTCACTAATTGTCACCGTTAGTATGACAACATCCTGATGGAGGAAGCAGCTCAAATTCTGGAGATCGAGACCTTCATCCCACTTCTCTTGCAGGTACACTTATCTTTTAATGCTCTTGCGGTTCGTGAGATTTTAATAGGATTTCTGCAAAATAATTAATCGCTGACAAACTATGCATTTCCCCTTTCAAATTCAGAGCAAATTAATTGGAAAATGAAGGACATTATTGGTGAATTTTTTAGTGACACCTTTGCGAAACCTTGTATGTCTTTCGTATGGTTGAGCATTGTCATTAGTGACTCAATTATCCAGCAGACAATCCAAAAATAAAACAGATGATGTTACACGATGTATTTCCTGGAATTGCTGAATAAAATCACACCTAGAGATCCCGCCACAAATGTAGTTCCAAAGATTTCATAAAACATGGATGACACAGCTTGCTTTCTTTCATTCTATCTTTCTTTCTTTCTTTCTTTCAATCCACCAAAATTGCTTTGTTATTCAGAGTGCTTGACTGAATTAATACTTCACCGTCGGTGCGTCATTGAAAAAAATGTTGAAAACCACTCCTCTATTGCACTATTTCTCCAAATGTGCCATTAGTGGCGCTATGGCTAGAAATAATCTTTAGCGTATATATAAAAAAAAAAAATCCACATATCGGTCAGGCACAGGCAATGTATCTGCCACGATTAATGCGATCACTTCTCTCGGCAGTTATTAATGATAACGGCCACCTCGCAGAGTGGAAATAATGCGAAGGAGCAGAAATAAAACATAAATCCAAACGTAAGTATCCTTCCAAGTGAAGTCTTTATGGGTCCGGAGCACTGCCCGCCCCTCAAATTTAGGCCGAGCGCCACGACGGCCATCATCAAGCCTCCCACCACCTGACTCTCTACGTTCATTAGGGCCTGAGTGATGGGCACCAGGCGGAGTAATGACGCTTGTCTTCGGTACTTGCGCCTAATTGTCCGCGATAGCGCTAATGTCTGTTTACAGATGAGATCATTAAGCACATCAGCCCGCGCAACAACCACGCCAGAGCTTCTCGTCTCCTTAGATGTGCTTTGTTTTTTCCCTTCCCCAATGAATGAGTGAGTCATACTTGCTTGCCAGGTGCACGTCAAAGAAAAATCTAATCCTTCGTTGTTTCCCCGCTCACTGTAAAGCAAGGTTCAAATTCTAGAAATTACAACAGACACGGGCACATCTGAATGACCATGCTTTAATTTCGGAAATATGAGAGATTAGTCTCTAAATTATTCACGCAAATTAATCCGAGATTTTCACGTGGTACTCAGATCCCAAAATGTTTCAGTGATTTTAAACCTGCTTGTTAATTTTGTGTAAGCGCTTATCAACTTACCATTTCTGCGAATGAGTTGAATGTGCATTTAAGTTTGAGTCAGACTTCACGCTGTTGCAAGGTATCCGAGCACACAGGTCCTCAGATTTTCGCGTTCAAAGCTCCATTCCTCCGCCCTGCAGGAGGCAGTGTTCCTCTGTTTCCGTTGAATGTGAACAATGTTTTTGTGTGTCTTGTTTATAATTGGAAAAAAAAGATACGGAAAGCAAATCTTAACCTGGGCTTCTATTATGTGTTTATTTAGTACAATTCAGGAAACATTCCAAGCTTTAAATCTGGTTCCCTTGAACTAACGCTGCCTTGATAAAAAGCTGTTTTTCTATTGATGATTTTTCTTCTTCTATGCCACTAAAGCGGCAGCGACCCATAGAAGTATACTGCATGAAGGCAAGCTTGAGGGAAAGAAATCAGGGTTGTATTTTCTTTCCTGACTTGTTTTCCAAACATAAATGTACGTTTTGGGTGACACAAATTTAGGAACAATTCATGTACTTTAAACAAACCGTCTTGTACTTGTGCCTGTACTTTTGGTATGCATGTTGTCGTGGCGACTGAGATTTAAAGCTTTCATGTCCGATTGCGTCTGAATCTTGAACATCATAGCCGGTGCTCATTAAATAATTCTTTCTGCATCGGCAGAACCCAGAGGACGGTTACAGCAGGCTGAAACGTTGGATCATGATCGGCGACCACCACCAGCTCCCCCCCGTCATCAAAAACATGGCCTTCCAAAAGTACTCCAACATGGAGCAGTCGCTTTTCACTCGTTTCGTCCGCCTCGGCGTGCCCACCGTTGACCTGGACGCGCAAGGACGTGCTCGCGCTAGGTCAGTCGTCCAATGGGACCTTCGTGATTTTGTGGCGGCGTTTCATCATTCTAACAAGAGTCCGTGTCGCTTTGCTCTTCCAGTTTGTGTAACTTGTACAACTGGCGCTACAAGCACCTGGGGAACTTGCCGCATGTCCAGCAAATGCCCGAGTTCCAGGTACCCAATCCGGGCTTGACCTTTGACTTCCAGCTCATAAATGTGGAGGACTTCAACGGCGTGGGCGAGTCGGAGCCCAACCCTTACTTCTACCAGGTCTGTACAACCATCCCTCCAAATGTTTTCTGTTCACTATAGGGCTATTCTTCTTTGGCTTTGTAAACCCCTTTGGATTTTAATTCAACTTGGTGTATTTGGTGCTAGTAAGGTCAAATTATTGATCACAAGGGCTTTTCCAACAATACCTGTTTTGTCAAGATTAACCCAGTAGGTCCCAACAAATAAGGTTTCAAATGAAGACGGCCACGCCCTTTTTTGAAAAATGTCAATTTGGCTAGTTGTAGCTTCTAAACCCCAACTCGGATTGACTTAGAATTTTAAATTTTGTATTGCGCCATCATTATCAATAAGTACACTAACTTTCTTTATCATCAAAACCGTACTTTGTTTTTCATTGATTCAGAAGATGTGGTGGAAATGCAGACTTTCTTAAATGATCATTGAGAGAACAGCATTCATAAACAGAAGTCATTCCTCTAATGCTTCACCAGCACACAGGCCACAGCAACTCTATTTACTATGACAGCCGTAAAATGTAAATTAGATGAATTGTTTGTAATTTATGCATGCACAATTTAAAAAAAAAAAAAAACAGAAAGTGACAAATTATATTTTCCAGCAGCCTTGGTTACAAAACGCTACACTGGCGCGAAATCATGAGTCTCCGCGCCAACCGAGAAATTCAAACGTCCCCTTCCCCTAAATGCATTACGCAAATGTCATGAAGGATGCGATTGTTCCAAAATGCAGACCATGTGCACTTCTCGAGGCTGCGGGTCACATGAACCTCCACTCCGTTTGACTGTTGCCATTTGCGCTCTCCTCAAGGGAATCACCCGCGATCCCTGACTCACACAGGCGCAGACACACTGGACACAAGAAATACAGTTAGCGCAATGTCCTGACGTGCACCCTCAAAAATATGCAGTTCATCTCGGGGGGAAAAAATGTCTTTCTCTCTCGTACTTCAAACGAACTGTCTTGTATTTTTGGTATGGGTCCCTCACATAGTGTTTCCGCACAAAACATCGATCATTTGAAAATCTTTAATAATCTAATTTTATTGAACCCTTTGCAAGTTTTGAATCTCCCCTTCTTTTCCTTTGGCGTCATTTTCCCCAGGTTTCAAGTGGCCTTGGGCTCCATTGGCTTGACCTTGTTATTAGGACTAGGCAGTTCTCATGAGAGATATGCTAATGAATCCACATCTATAATTAAAAGGGACCGGCAGAGTCATAAATAACCGCCTCATGTGTACTTATAGCGCACATAAAAGGCAAACGTGTTTGATTCTTCGTCTGTGATCGTAGCTTGAGTTACCTAGCTGGATAGCGTGGAAGGTAATGTCGCTACAATAGCAGCCTCGGCGGCGGGCTAGAAAGATCGTCTGAACGGGCGCTTTTTGGACGCAGAGCGCGAACAAAGGCTGTCACACTTTGTGAGGTGTGACTCCGGTGCGGCTGGATGCAGAACTGTTGATGAGGCTGCATCGATAATTAGCAAAGATGTCAGGCTGCAGTGCTGCCTTCATTGAAACGGAATGAATAATGGATACCGCCAGCCACCCTTTGCGGTTTTTTGTTTTGTTTTTCCAATCACAATTGAAGGGCGAAGAATTAGTCCAGTTTGAATTGGGTACAGAAAGAATTTTGGACAAAGCAACGTAAAAAACGTAAAAAAAGATCCCTGCAGATGAGAAATTCTATAGGTATTACCTTTGGAATTAAAAAAAAAAAAACACTTTGTAACACATAACTCAAAGCTTTGGACAATAAGGCTGGAGATGGAAAAGTCAACCAAGTCGGGTAGTCAACTTTGCGCCACTGTTTTCTATGGAGCAGTTGTAGAAGGGTTTGGGATCATTTCCAATTCAAAAGAAGAGTGACAACAATAAACACATTTTTTATTATTTCTGATTGGAAAAGTCATACTGTAGCAGTACTTTGGGGGTAAAAAAAAAACATGCAAGGACCATCTTGACTTACTGCTCCATTTCTCGTCTTGCACCATCTGGTGGATGAATGGCAGATGCGCTTTGTGTACTTGAAACCACCTATTGATTTCACTTTTGTAGCAATCAGTGTAAAATGCCAAAACGGTTTTGACGTTTTGAAATAATAAACATACCATAACTTTTTCTCTTCCTGATTTTTCCTTCACAGAACTTGGCAGAGGCTGAATATTCAGTGGCTCTGTTTATGTACATGCGTCTGTTGGGCTACCCGGCCGACCGCATCAGCATCCTCACAACCTACAACGGGCAGAAGCACCTGATCCGAGACGTCATTAACCAGCGCTGCGCCGGGAACCACTTCTTCGGACAGCCCAACAAGGTATGAGGCATCCTGTTTGTTTTTATGTAATTTGAGGCGTTAAGTATTCCGCAATTTCCACAATCAATTGCACTCATTTTAGCCCCTTTTTACCACGCATTCCCTGCAAATTAGTGCATAACAGTTGCCGTTCCTACTGATCACTTTTGAACAAATCAGGCTGACTGAAATGTGTTTGTGGTCGTCCCTCGTTTCATTGACCATTATCTATGGTCTTCTACGTTTATATTTGTCCAAACAGAAAGATAATATACGGAAGTGCAGGTTGCTCTGAATACTTTTGAATCACTCATGTGGTAAGATTTTGGTTTTGCAGTTGAAGGTTGGTCAAATATTCTCAAGTAAGACAAAGACAATTTGTCTTTTGTGTTTACATTTGAATGCTAGCTTATGGTTACATTTGCACGCTAGTTTCCTGATTTGCTTGATTAAAAGAAATAACCTTAAAAACTGCAATTATTTTATTAGAGTATATTGCAAAGCCTCATCTCACTTTCATGGACTCAATCTCGTGAGTCTCGTGGAATTTTTACCTCGTGCCATCCCTAAAAAATATTTGAGTGCCTGTTGATGTCAGCTTTTTTTTTTTTTTTTTGGGTTGGTGCGTGGGGCATTTTGGTTTTGGCTTTTGCTCAGCATTCACATGACTGTCATCTCCGTCCGTGTCTTTTAAAAGTCTTTTGTCGTGACGGGCAGTCAGCAATTGTGCTTGGTCATGCTAAATGTCCCGCAACGTTATCCGACTGCCGCTGTCGTTGGCTTTAGTCAGTATGCGTGCCTCCTGACAAGCTGACGGGCCGGGAGATCTGCCGAGGAGAAAGAAAGATGGCCGCAGAAGGAGACGGACATTTAAAAGGTCGCCGAGCCCGAGCTTCGGCTCCGCCGTGTACCGGCCGTGCGTCGTCGGGGCCGAAACCCAGAAAATGTCAGCGGCCGGCCCGCGTCGCTGGAACGAGTTTAATTAGAAAGCCCGTTTTGTTCCTGCGTCCAAAACGAGCCGAGAATATTTTCTGGCGTTCAACTCGACACAGTAAAACCGATAGTACCTATCTTAGTTCATCGAAAATCATTTTTCGCGTGTCTGTTGCTAGCCAAAACAGCAGCAGCGCTATTTTCTTTTTTGCCTGGAATAAATGAAATTGCAAATTGTCCTAAAATTCTCAGAAGTCAACCGGAATGTCGTTTGTAACCCGCTTGGATGGTGTGACTTTGTAGAGCGCACGCATGCCATCCCCCAACCGGAGCCGTCGTAGACCAGCGCATTGTTGCCTCTGGTGCTGCACCTGTTCCGCACAGCAACAAGAGACCTAAATAATACCGCTTTGCTATCATGTTAGACCTGTCGCTCTACTCGCGCTGGTTTTCTAGCTCCTTTTTTTATCGATTTATTGATTTTAGTTGGTTACTTGGTGTTCCCTTAATACATTGGGGTCACTCTCCTGCAGATTTTCACCTATGACAATAACGTTTTTTGCAGGTTTATGTCATTATTTTTCCTGTATTTTTTTCCCTTTTATGTCAACCTCTATGACACGCATTTTCATTTATGACCATATCTACTGCAGCTTTACCTCTTGGATATTTTTCCTGCGTCTGTCGGCCAAAAATATATATATAAAAATGTATTTTAAAAAACATGGTTGGTGAGTTACTGTTTACACAAGTTCAGTGCAGAAGCCTCAATTTGGGGGAAACAGTATGAAAAAAAAAATCTGTTGGTCAGCAGGCTATTGGCAGCATATACCAATATAAGTAAGTTAGGTAGGTAATTTGTCAGGGTGTTTAGCTCATTTTTGTCAAATTTAGACGGTTGCAGAGGCTAAAATTGCGGGTGGCTTAAGGTTGGAGAGTTCAACTAAACTCATGTATCAGAATACAATATGTGTTGCTTCCCGTACTTGCACTTTCCTACATTTCAAATGTTGTTGTGCTTCTCCGTTTTATGTAAGACTTCCAAGTATCCTTGGTGCAGACTCTCAGCGTGACGGGATTACCACCGTGTCGAAGCAAATTGGCTGACTCGTGTTACCCCTTTTTTGCCACCACTTTTTCACTGCTCTTGTTAAAAAAAAAAAATAATAAAAAAAACCATAATCTGTGATCCGGTAGCAGCAGCCCGGGCTCCCTCCTGAGTCTCCGGGGTCCAGGTAAGAGGCAAAGTGGCGGCAAATGCCCCTGTAAGCCGTCTTAGAGACGGCGGTGTGTCACACGGCGATAACACCCGCACAAACGCAGACACCTTCTTGTATCTGCGGCGAAGGATTTTTTTTTTTTTTCCCCCTTGAGCTAAATCCCACGGCTGAGCTAAAATGCACTCTCATTTACTTTGCATAGGAATCAGCTCAGGCGCTTTTATTAGAGAAGGCCGCTCAATAATAACGCCGCGGCGTGTCTTTGCAGGTGACGACCGTCGACAGGTTCCAAGGTCAGCAAAACGACTACATCATCCTCTCATTGGTCCGAACCAAAGCCGTTGGACATCTCAGGTAATGATAACAAATAGGAAAGCATATTCTGTATTTCCTCACAGTTGTTCTCTTGTTTCGTATGCATTATTCACACGATCCCCCCCCGCTCCCGAGCCGCCACGAGGTCTCGTGTCGTACGGCTAGATAATTGAGACGGAACCCAACAATACTTGGCTGGCCCCAGGCTAGAATATGCCGTCTACCTGCACAGTGGGCTGCTTTGGCTCAGCCACTTTCACCCACGCTCGCGCTGCACTGTCAGCAAAAAGAAGCCAGCCAGACAATAAGTCATCCTCTTTCGCAGTTAAACACATGCCCCCACTCTTTGCTGCGGGGAAACTCTTAAATCTCTATTCCCGATGTAAGCAAGGAAACAACAAAAAACGCGGAGGGCCGCGGGATAAACACATTTAGCCGGCTGCTTGAGATTGTCTCCTACCGCCCGCGACACCTTTTCATCCGCTTGCTGGATGCTTTTTAGGCCTTGCGTTACGAGTGGCAATAGAACGGGGGGGGGGGGGGGCTTAAAAGAGGACTAACGTCAAAATAGTTACGCGTATGTCAAGGTTGAAATCAAAATTTAAAAATATGATGAGGAAAAAAAAAGACAATTGAGGCAGAACGGGCGGAACAAATAAGTTATAGTGTGAAATTTACAGTACATTTTAAGTCGCAGCTTTTTACCTCACGATTTACGCTGCGTTTTTTTTGTTTGTTTTTTTTTACTCGCCACCAGGTGGCGATCCGCTGGTACAGCAAGTCTGTCAATTTGTGGAAGAACGATCAAATAGAACTAAAAAGATCCAGATCAGTGGTGGTTTGAATGGATTTGGTTTTCAAAAAGAGTTTTAAAATTAGCGTGTCAAAAAATATAAATATCAATACCACCTTTCTGCATAAATATCTAATGTTCGGACCTGCGTTTTTGGCTCGTTTGTTCCTTTTCTTTGTTAACCACAGAAAATGCTTAAGCTACATAAGGCAATTTCTGCAATCATGCCATGTCAAGTTTTGTTTTGTTTTTTGCCTATTTTGGGATGGCCTCCTCCTGACATGCTGCTGAGTCCTGTCTAAAATGTCCCCCCCATTTTTTTTTTCCATCCCTAACTCTCCCCTCCTGGCTATGTTCTGCCGTGACAACCACAGGAGGTATAGCCGACCATATGACGAGCCAACCCTTTGCTTTCATGGGGGGGGGGGGGCATTCCTGCACATACAAACACGGCTTGACAGGGATGCAGACACAATCTGACTTTGGCACACACACACACACACACGCAGCGCTGGTCCACTTTGCCCTGGCGTGTCACACAGCGCTGCCCAGGTGGGCGTCTCTCGGTCCGTGCCATGTCCACGGGCTACGGCGCTCCGATTGGCTCGTCCCCTCACATGCCTACGTCCTGATTGGTCGTAGCCGTCGCACTTTGTCTCGGTAGAGTTTTGCGGGTCCCCCTCGATTGGCTTCACAAGGGCTGCATCTTCATCGTGCAGTCGGAAGACATTAATCCTCTTAATCAGATGGACATATTGCGCATTCTGTTGACAAAAAAAACATGACGGCGTGCCAGACTCCTCTCCATCAAAGCAAAGCTTGCCCCTGGAATACCCGCCAGAGCCCCCCCCCCGCTCCACCGCCAAATGTTCAGACGTGCTATAAGCACAAAATGAGCTGGTTAATGGGCCTCATTCAAGTTGCTCCATTAAGCTCCCAGAATGCTTCAAAACCACTCAAATGTCAGTCGCGAGGGCCTAAAGGCGCAATAATCCTCACTTGGACCAGAAGCAAATCAACTTTGTATCTATTCCGACATACCCCCAAACTTATCCGATTTGTCTTGTTTGTACCAGTTTTCACCATTTGACATAACGTTCCGGAAATGAAAATGACCCGTCCGTGTCCAAAACGCCAACAGTTTGTGCTTTTGGAGTGGCCATTTCTGGGCTCCTAATTAGATGAGGAAACATGTGTCTGAAATCTGTCGCAATTGGAAGCCCCGAGTAGCCATGCCAAATAACGCTTTCTAAATGGCAAATATTGCATTCTTTATGCGGCGAATGGCAGAGGGGCAATGGACCCTTGTAACGGGCGTTTTTTCTTCATCCAAAAGATGCCGCTTTTTCTTCCCATGTCTCACGAACGCTCTCTCTCTTCAGGGACGTGAGGCGACTGGTGGTGGCCATGTCCCGAGCTCGGCTGGGCTTATACATCTTCGCCCGGGTGGCGCTCTTCCAGAACTGCTTCGAGCTGACGCCCGCCTTCAACCAGTTGACAGAGCGCCCCCTGCAGCTGCACATCCGGCCGCATGAGTACTACAGCCAGGAGCAGCCGGTACAGTGGGTGGATGGGCAGAAGGAATTAAGGACGGACGACATAATGATGGATGGATGGAAAGAATGATAGCTGGAAAAAGGAAAGGAATAATGGATGGATGGGAGACATGGCGGATGGATGAAAGGAAAGAATGATAGATGGAAGGACGGAAAGGTGGATGGATGATGGAAAGAATGATAGCTGGAAAAAGGAAAGGAATAATGGATGGATGGGAGACATGAAGGATGGAAGGAAAGAGAACGTAGAATGATGGACGGACAGAAGAAATGAAGGATGGAAGGAATAAATGAAAAAATGGTGGATGGGAGGGAAGAAAGGATGGATGAAGGAAGGAAAGAATGATAGATGGAAGGAAGGAACGGTGGATGGATGGATGGATGGAAAAAGGAAAAGAATAATGGATGGATGGAAGGAAGCAAGGAAAAGGATCTGTACACTGGCGCTTTGGTGTTGACTTGCCGCCGTGCAGTCATTGAAGTCTGGCATTTAGCACGCTTGGGAAAGTAGGGACCTGGGCTATAATTAACCCCAAGTGTACCCCCTCCCCCCCCAAGGTCAGATGGCAAACCCCCGCAATCTCCCAAAAGCCCCGCCGCAGCCGTCGTCTACTTCAGAACGTCTAGCGCGTGTCCTAAATGCGCCCGGGGTCTCGCGCACTTCCCGTGAGCGGCGGAGAGTGGCGGGCGGGCGGGCGGGCCGGCGGGCCGGCTTTCTTTGGGCACGCAGATGCGGCCCCTCGCCTAAGCGCTGGGTCAAGCTGGTCCCCGCCTTCAAGCGGACGCACATTCCAAGTCTGGTGTCGTCTGGCGCGCCGCGCCGAGCTGTCGCAGTAAACAATTGAGGGCTTGCGCCGGCCCGTGAAAAATATCAAGAGTCCGTCTTGCGCGGCACGTCGTCACCTGTGAAAATATGACGTCAACGCCTCCTTTGATCCATCCCTTTACCTTCCAGAGAGATGCCTCGGCGCAGCCGGACCACGTGGTCCAAAACATGCCCGAGATGGCCAACCTGGTGTACAACATGTACATGCACAGGATGCAGACTTCGCAAAAGTACAAACAGGTAATACGATTTGCTCTTTTCCTATGAAAACTCAAAATATTTCGACTTTTACAGCGCACGCGAAGCGGATTCTGGCGCCCATATTTGAACCGTCGCTTTTCATCGTCTGCAGCAGCAGCTAGCCAAGCCTCCGCCGCAGGTCGAGTCAGCTGACGGCGAGGCGGCGGCCCCGGAGCAAGGCCCCAAGGAGACTGACGGCCAAGATGGCGGAGAAGAGGCGGGGAAGGCGCAGGGTGTCTCTGCTGAGTCGGCTGGGAGCCTGAAGGAGGAGGAGGAGCCGGCGGACCCGAAGCAAAGCCCCATGGAGACTGAGAGCCGAGCAGTCGAGGCGAAGGGCGACGCCAAGCGGGAGGCGGACAAGATGCCCGAGCGCCCCGGACGGGACGCCGGCAGCAATGAAGACATTACGGAGCGCCCGGCGGGAGGAGACCGGCAAGAGCGATAATGGGGGGGGCGCTCAGTCGGGACTGCGCTCAGTCGGGACTGCGCTCAGTCGGGACTGCTTGAGGGGACCACGTGGATCGTCGTTTTCCGACGCCAGTAAACATTCTGTTCACCCCTGCACAATTTTTTTCCTCTTGACATTTTTTTATTCAAATAAACATGTTGAATTCTTTATTGATTCATTGGACTCAATATTAAGTGCTCAATCACAGGCACAGATTCATACATGAGTACCACTTGGTAAAAATCCAAATTTCAAAAGGGGGATGAACCAACGAGCCGCGTTGACGACTGACGACGTTTTTCACACGGTTTTCTACAAAATTCAGTTTTGAGGCGTCAAAAGACAGAGAACTGAAAATTACGCATAGTTTGCATATTTTCGTGTATTTTTTTCAAACGTTTATAATAGGTACCATCAGGCACAATAGGCAGCAGTTTTATTTTTTCAAGCTATTACGTGCAGTGATGTTGAAACCAAGGAATTACCGTATTTTCCGGCGCAGTCTCAATGAACGGGACTTTTTTGGGGAAATTTCCATTTTGAAGGGTTATGGTTACTATGTTGATAAGGCACAAGGAAAGAAACTAACCAATACAGCAAATGAGTCATTGACATCCATACATAAGGTGCACTGTCGATTTGTGATCATTTTAAAGGACCTAAATCATTTCTTTTTTCCACTCTGCTGTTTAAAATATGCGCGTAAATCACGTCTTGCACATAGGCGATATAATTTCTAATATTAGACAGCGGTGATGATATTCTAAGCTGTAAGTGAAACGTCTCGTTTACTGAAGCGGCACCACTCACCCTGTGGGTGCCACGCCCCTTCATGACATCGTTCAATGCCGGCCGGCCACGAAACGCCCATCATCCATCCATCCATCTTCTTGACCGCTCCTCCTCGTGAGCCTGCTGGGTCGCTAGTACCTACCCCAGAGCCAAAACAGGCATTTTATTCACATTAATTTGTAATCTGTAATTTAATGTATACAATACATTGTCTTTTTTGCAACTTGGACATTTTCTACGGTAAAACTAAAGCTAATAAATGAAACGTGCTTTTTACTTGGCCGACTCGGTGCAAAATCTTAACTCTGGAACCCAAACGAAATCAAAAGGCGTGGATGAGGTTGGTGTGTATTTACTCTTGCACAGACCGTGCAGGGGAGGAATTAATTTCTTCTGTCGTAAGTTTTTCTCAAGTCATGTTTATCTGTTTGGGCGGGGCTTCGAAATGCATCAATGAGGGAAAATAATACTTAGGGGATGAGGACTCAACATTGTGGCATGATTAAAATCGCCAAAGATGTTGATCACATGACTAACATTTGATGAGTGTTTAAGTCTGAAAAATACGCTTTTTAATTTGTTTACCACAAAAAACTATTTTTTTAAAGCAACCGATATTTCCGACTTAGTTTAACCCCTAAAACGCAACTAGTGGTATTCCAGCTGAATTTCGACAGCCTTTTGACTACAAGTTCTGCTTTTTTTTTTCACCATGAGGAAAAAAAAAAAAAAAAAAAGGTCAACCCCATGACTGCCATGGTAAGGTTGTGCCGTCACATGAGCGGGGAGCATTGTGCAACATCCTCCCCTTGCCTCCAAGCGCAGCAACGTTGGCCTGAATTATTTCATCGGAGTCGGCGGGCAGGCAAGCGCCGACCTGAAGACGATTCTGCCGCCGCCTTGGGCCGAAGGTGAACATGTCTTTTCTTGTCCCGCGGCAGGTATTGGCGGGCTCCTTTGTTTGCGAGGCGCTCCGCCGCTAGCGAGGCTTGCGCTGCGCGGGTTTGCCTCATCCGAGTGCGCGACTTGTTGCACAGGAAAGATTTACACTTAGTCTGGTGCAAACGTCTCGTGTGGTTACGTGCTTAACGCTCTGCCATAGTGAAAAATCAAATGGTGTAGAAGACTTGAGAGATCATACGTAAATGGGCGAGTGGTGAAAAATGCCTTACTAAACTGTCTGTTTTTTAAAGGGCTTAGTATACATGGGTTTTTTTTTGTTTATTTTGGGGGGCCCTACTTTACAAGCCTCGCACCCCGAAAAACACTATACTAAAAATGGTTGAAAAAATTTATTTTAATTTATTTTAAAGCCTGAGTATACATTATTGTTGTTTTTTTACTTTACGAAGTAAGGTATTAAAAAAATAAAAACAACTTCCAATCATTTTCAAGTAAACGCTTGATTATGTGTGGTTGATACTTTTTTATAGGCGTGACTGATAAAAAAAACAAAAAAAAAATCTTCCCAAAAAATGCCTTACTATACATGGTCCGTTTCTGGAGTATTTTTTCTCAAAAGCCCGAATATCTTTTTTTTTTTTTTTTTTTTTTTACATACATGGTCTTTAAAAATCTCTTCATGGTCATTTTTATGTAACACCTTACTATACATGGTAGACTTTTTATACATACTACATAATTACAACCCTAATTTAGTATATAAAATGCCTTCCTTTTGGAGGTTACTTTTTTTTGCCACTTCAGTGTACATAATTTTAACTTCACTATACACGGTCATTAAAAAAAAAGGAATAATCTTACTCAACATTCCCATTGATTTTAAAGTAAAGTAATAATCTTACTCAACATTGCCATTGATTTTACTGAGCATCTTACTATTCATGGTCTTTTAGTCTTCATGTTATGCCTGTTTTTTTAACATATGGCCATTGTTTATTTTTATATCTTCTGTGTGTGTGTTTTGTCTTTCCATTTTTAAGATATTTCAATTGAAAAATTCCTCATGATAAAAGATGTATCACTTCTACAACTCAGCACTTTGGTCGAGGTTTTGTTTTTTTTTTCACTCAAAGCCCGAGGGCAGTTGCTCTCGACCACATTTTCCACAGCGTTATCTTCGAGACAAAATTACAACAACATTGCGGACATTGCATGGGGAATTAATTTGCGTCTGTCTTGGTGGTTAAGGGCTCAAACCAACCAGAAATTGAAAAAAAAGCGAGAAAACATTTGGCGTAAAGCCAGTCATAGAGAGTTTCGAAATAAATCACTGCTCTCAACACAGGTTTCGCAACGCAATATTCGGTGGGGATTCGAGTGAGCGCCAGGACCTCCAATAGAAAAGAAGTAATTGGACCGAATTTGGAGAATTTTGGGGGTTGCTTTTCCAGTTTAATGGAGGTTTGGGTTTTCGGTTTCAGAGCAGGATGGCAAACGCGGGCTCGTGCCTTTGGTGCCTGGCGTGGCTGGTGCTGCTGCTGTTCTTGGGCTGGCCGGCGGGCATCACCCTGGGGGGTCTCTACGGCCTGATCAGCCCCCTCACCACCTGCCTGGGCCTGGACCGCCTGTCCGACCTGCTGCTGGAAGGCGCCAACCTGGGTCGCACCTGCGCCCTCAACATGAGGCAATGCAAGCCGCTGTGCTGAGCGCCGGACTGGGACCGCGCTCTGGCTTGTAAATGCCCACCCTAACGCCATTAAACTCCTTTCCAACTCCTGTTTTTTTTGCACATCCAAATTATTCTCACTTTTTCCGCTAGTCCGAAAAACCTTCAAATGTTTCTCCAAAAGGTCTGCCGAACTTTTTCGCCGTTCTTTATTCATGTTGGGAGGGAGTGTTTCTATTCGTGGAAATTGTTAGTCGGTATTTGAAAGCTCTTCTAAACATATTGACGCTGGGGATTTACGCCTGGCTGACTTGTTTAACGCCACAAGGAGAAAAACAAAAGTACTCAACCTCGATTTCTCCTTCAGACTTTTTCTCTTAGCTCCCTTTCACCTTTCTTCCATATCTTTATTTATCTCTTTTTTGTTTGGAATTCATTTTATTTTAGATTTATTTTTATTTACCTCTTGATTTATTTTGAATGGATTAAAACGTGGTAAATGTGCTGGAAAGTGACTTGACGTCTTGGTTAACTCATTTCTGTATGAAATAATTCAGGATTAGAAGTAGTTTAAAAAAAAATGGCAGACAAAAAAAAAAAAAAAAAAAAAAATACTTGCCTTTTTGAGACCTCGCGCCATCCCAGGCACTTTGAAAGCACGGCCTAATCAAGGACAACAAAGTATTTAAAATATTGTTTTGACATCAAAGTTTGTGTTTTTGCTGATTCCAAACATCCCGGGGACAGACGGCATGTGCCAGAAGATTAAAAAGGAAAAAAACAACAACAAAAAAAAACAGGAGCAGAATACGCCTGAAGGCAAACACACAAGGTATAAATAATGAAATGAAACTGAAAGTGAACAAGGAAACCATCATACAAAGTTTTAGATGGAAAACAATGTCATATTTTAAGGATTTTAGAAACCCTTTTTACCACGCAAGAATGATATGAAATTCATTATTATTTTTTTTATTATTATTATTTAAAGATTATAACGTTTTGTCATATGCATGTACTATCACACATTGAAATTATTTTTCTGTTCACTTCCGAGCGGACTACATTTCATAATCGAGCAAATAATAAGGTAGGCAATAAAACAAAAACATAAAGATACAGCAATAATGGCAGTAAAAATCAATCACTAATAAATGTATAGACTTACATTTTTACAGAGATGAATGCATTTTATCTTGGAGTTTGAAATGTCTGACTGCATTTAAATGCGCCATACGTCCATCCTGATTCTTTAACTGTTTTGTGTTTTGTCATTAGTAGATAGGTTAGGTTATGTCGTGGCAATAATTTGGGAAAAAGAAGTCGCGAGAGATTGCATCGAGTTAGTCGAAACGCAAACTCTGAGGAAAATTTCAAAATAAAAGCTTGGTAAGACGATTTTATTCAGGTCCTTTATTGAAGTTAGCCTACGTTGCGCGTCGATGGTGTGTAACATCATAACCGTAAACAAATCTGTTTGTGATGATGCTTACTGTAAAGTTAAGAATGAAGTTTAATAAAAGGTGAATCAGTGTATTATTTTCCCAGCGTTACACTGATGGATGCTTGGAGCTTGCGTTGGTTACGTAAGAGGTCAACAAAGCAGAGAGGTCATCGCTGGGGGTCCGCTGACAACAACGTATGATTCACGGCATGCTGTGTCCCTTTTTTTTTCTTTTAAAATCTCGTCCTCCTCCTCGTCAATGTCGCGCGGCAGAAAACGTCCAACGATTCCTACGCCATTGGCCCATTTCCTGCTACGTTTGGCGGCGAGGCGCAATGTCACCCCACGTGCCTCCATCTTTGCCCGGGCGGCGAATAAAAGCAAAATATGGCACATGTCACAACAAGGCACGTCCCCTCGGCGCTCGCTGTGCTGACGTCGCAAACAAAAGAGATGTTGTCAGCATGGGGAAAAAAGCTCTTCTGGGAGGGTGGGAACGATTTTGTTGTGGTGAGCAAATTTGCCAATCCGGTAAAGTTGATTTTGGACGTCTTTTGCCGTCAATAGTAGCGAGAATTAATTTTTAAAAAAGCCTGTAAAATTGTACTTCTGATCACGAACTTCTCTTTTTACGAAAAATTCGGATGACAAAAACACTTCTTATTCCTATTTCAATTTCATAAATACTGCTTATAAATACCCTAACCCTAACTCTTGAGCATCTAACCCTATCCCAAACCCTAACTACTAACCCAAACCCTACCCTAACCCTAACCAACCTTAAATCTAAAGCCTCTAACCCTAACCTAACCCTTAACCTAACCCAACCCCTAACACTATACCCTACACCTAACCCAACCTAACCCTTAACCCTAACCCTAACCCTCAACCCCAAACCATAACCGATGGAAACGATGGAAATGGTCCCCAAGGCGAAGGGAATGCTTAAATGGCGTGAACGTATAAAGTGAAAGCTCAAAGTGTGAAATGTTAAATCTCGCATTGGGAATGAATGGGGGAATCTTCCCATTGAACATGAATTGTGAAATAATAAAGGGTGAAAAATATGGATTTATGGGAAAATATTGGAATGTATACATTACTGGAATGACTGGAATGATCCCTAAGGCGAGATGAATGAGCTAAATAGCGAAAATATGAAATGTGATAGCTGTAAATATGAAATATAAAAATCACCCAAAGTTAAGTCAATGGGATCTTTGGCGTGGAAAACAAAGAAATTGAGGTAAATCTGTGAATAATTATAAAGACAAAAATAGAAGCAGTCATCGCACGATTAATTGGAGTAATATGAAATTGGAACGGTGTGAATCAAAAAAACTTGGAATAAGTTGAAACGCGTCAATAAACGGGCGGAATAAAAAAAGAGGAATAACTGAAGGCTCTTGCCTTCACACAATTACATATGTAAGGATATGTCTGACGTCACTGAAGATGTTGAGGGGTTGAAAGTAAATCTATATTTATATTTGACGACGTTCAAAGTCAGCCCAAGTTGGCTGATATTAAGGCCGGGCTAGCGAAAAATTCTTCAATTCTTGAAGCAAAACACTGAAAACATGCAAGGACAGATCAAAATTGAATAGCAAACTATTTCCATTCCTTTCTTTCTTACACACACGCCATCTGCATAGGGATTGCTCTTGCGTGCCATGCAATACAAGAGCCATTTCCCATGGGGGACATGCTACTCTCAACAATAACAATCCAAGAAGCTCATTCGACTTTTTCAACTCTATCAATTGCTTGCTAACCTTCCCTATTGCCATATATGGGCAAAAAGCAGAATTCGGAAGGGTATTGTTGTTGTTTTATGTTTTTCACTTACAATAGTTTAATTAGAAAGCACTTATTACTGCAGTTATGCGTTCAATCATCTCAGAAAAATGACAAATGATGAAATGAGAAAGATTCTACATCCACTGGGGGCCTGCCGCAGCTCCAGGATCAGCGATGGTTTATTTATGTCCGAAAAAGAATGTAAGCATCAAACTGTTTTTCTTTTGAGGTTGGGGGGGGGGGGGGGGGGGGGGGAGTCTTGGTGGCCCTCTTTGTGCCCGGGGGCCTTGAAAGAGGCAACAGCTGCAGACGCCAGCTGTTTGACAAGTGCTCCACACTCGCGCCGCTATAGTGGCGCTACTGTGCGCCCGCAAAGTCAAACCTGATCCCACCCCAAAAATAAGCGCAACAAAGACGCTGTAAAATAGCTCGGGACGTCCGCGGAAAAGTAGGAGGAAATTGTGCCGGTTGAGCATTCAAATACCATTGGATGTTTATCCATTAAAACGGAATATTTTCAAATAAAAATAAGACATTGGCAACTGATTTTACTTTGGAAAAACAATGAATACATTTTTTTATACCCTAAGCATTGATTAGTGATGTAATTGTTAGTAAGCTCTCAATATTTTTACATGAAATACATTTTGAAATACGCTGAATAGTAAACATAAAAACGTTATTTTCCCTTTAAAGTTACGGGTTTGCGCAATCATTTCACATGCTATATATCACTAATTCAAACCATTAAGAGATCATTGAAATATCGCTGCGAATGGGCCAAAAATGTCACAATTTGAAAATCATCGTTTTCAAAAATCCATACTATTGTTCTGCCTACATTTGTTTTTTTCTTTTTTTTTACATTTTTTTCTAGTGTTGCTCAATTTCATGCTGAATTGCTAATGATTGAACAGATTTGCCATTTTTGGGGTACCCTCAAGAAATACATTGGAACCAGTATTATGTATATTTATTACTTATTAAACCTTAGGGATTAAAATTTAAATTAACAGTTCAAAAATTCAAAGATGGTTGATTGGCATGTGGTGTTGGTTTATTTTGAGTTTTATAGTCATAGGCATAGTAACAATACACAATCATATTCATATTCTATTTACTTCCCCAAGTGGACTTTCATTCCACACAATAGAGCGAATAATAAAGTAGCCAATAGTAGGCGATAAAAACGGTAAGGGGGCAATACGATATTTTCTACAAGATGCTATTTTGAAGTGTAATATACACAATCAAACTGAATAGTAGGCTGTTGGCTTGTTTTGCATTTTTTTCCAGAGTTATGAAGTTCAATCATTTGTAGAAAAAATCTAAACAAGACTTCAACCTTGAACTTTCAAGCACATTGTTTCAATGTTTCAATTGTCATAAAAGATGAAAGCAAACTATCTCAGTAGCCCCACCTACAGTTGGGGGGGGGGGGGGGGGGGGGAATCCTGGTATGTTTGGCCTAAGTCTATGAAATTTGATAGGTACATGTATAACCATGTACACAAAAAGTCAGCTAGCCATATGCTAAAATGTAGCGCTGTCGATTTTTTTTACTCCTTTTTTTACATATCTTAAATATGAGCTTTTTGACATCATAAGATGGAAACGGGGACATTACTGAAGGTGAGCCTTAAGTGTTTAATCAGGAGTCGGAGTCAAGATCCAAAGAAGAAACTTGTCTTGGTCCATCTGTGCCGTCGTCCATACATGGCACAGATGGACTTCCCCGTCCTTGTCACGCCATTCATGGAGCGCAGTTGTCAATGGCGCGGCGGGCTACCATATACGGAGAAGGCACAGCCCCCCGTCTCGGGCTATAAAAGCGGCCGACCTGACGCTCTGACACCCCCCTCCCGGCCGAGACTCTCCCGAGGTCCCAAGGTGCCCAGTTCTGATCCGGTGAGTACGGGGACCCGGGGCGGGGCGGTGTGGATTAAAGCCGAGAAAGTGGAATCAGAAGCATGTCATCACTTCTTTGGAACCATTTTAGCTCTTCTCCATTCATGGGCTTTTCCTTGAGATGCTAAGAAAAATCCAATGGGGATCCATTGAAGTAGAAAGTTCCAAAAAAACAAAATTTGTTTTCTGGTTTCAGAGGTGACACCATGTGCGACGACGACGAGACCACCGCCCTCGTGTGCGACAACGGCTCCGGTCTGGTGAAGGCCGGCTTCGCCGGGGACGACGCTCCGCGCGCCGTCTTCCCGTCCATTGTGGGACGCCCTCGTCACCAGGTAACTTGATTGGCCATTGCGGCCAAGAATTGCGGACTAGAATTCGGCAAAATTTGTGATACAAAATCATGCCCGGTAGAAGTTTCCTTTTCATTGCAAAGACTGCAAGAAAATTAAGGAAGTACAGTAGTATGCAAACGTAAACAACAAGAGAGGCACTTTTGTGCAGGCTCATTTTTCAGCTGTAGCTGAGGTAATTTAACAAAATGCAAGCAGCTTGTGTTCGCAGTGGTGATTGGCGGGACTATTGTTTACAAACTGACTCCGTATACGGCAATATATTACCATTCATTTCTTCAACTAGAAAACCTTGTGGCATTATGTTACATATATAGGAAATTCCTTTGATTTTTTTTGTTTGATATCATAAATAAAAAAAAAAAAACACTAGGTAGCTGAAATTTCCAGCAGATGATTAAAACATGTAAGATTTAAAAGTGCAACGATTCGGACATTTCTATATGATTGCAGCTGGACGTGCGAGATTTTGTGTACGCAAATAATAATTGTCCAAATTTGGGACCATTTAAACCATTAACCATAATGACAATTTTCGAGATGCATTTTAATAGGATTTATGACAAATTTTCCTGCGATTTTTGCAATATTCAGTTGAGCGGTGGTCAAACTATGTCAGCTAACAAAAAATTCTTTGTTGACTTGTTTATCACCTCAAGACAGTAGGTGGCGGTAGAGACCAGTTAATATCTATGTCTTTAAGGGTCATCATCACGTCACAGACTACAGACTGACCATACCGTTTTTCAATTTTTTTTGTGAATGGTAATAAATCTAATAGTAATAAATCTTATGCTAATGAACAATTTGAGAGGTTGAAGCAAAAAAAATATTCATGACCCATAATAATTTTTCACGTTTCGAGACAAGTGACGTCAGAGCCACAGAGGACACATTTAGCTCAGCCTGGTATGTTCAAAAGTAGCAACCGCAACTGCTAGCTAGCGGCTAATTTATGCTAAGCACCGGCAACAATTACCGTGCGGTAAAACGTTTGCATAATGCTGTTGCCCAAGCAGCCCCCCAAAAATGGATCTAATGCTCCGCAGAGACGAGGAACATCATGGCGTTTCGATCCGGCGATGTCTCAGAGTAAAGGGTTCCTCCGTGTTCTCTCAGGGCGTGATGGTGGGCATGGGTCAGAAGGACTCCTACGTGGGCGACGAAGCCCAGAGCAAAAGGGGCATCCTGACCCTCAAGTACCCAATCGAGCACGGCATCATCACCAACTGGGACGACATGGAGAAGATCTGGCACCACACCTTCTACAACGAGCTGCGGGTGGCCCCCGAGGAGCACCCCACCCTGCTGACCGAGGCGCCCCTCAACCCCAAGGCCAACCGCGAGAAGATGACCCAGATCATGTTCGAGACCTTCAACGTGCCCGCCATGTACGTGGCCATCCAGGCCGTGCTGTCCCTCTACGCCTCCGGCCGTACCACCGGTACGTTGCCCGCGCCCGGATGGGAACTTGTCAAAAATATGATTGGTTGTTCCTCTTCGGGCACTGTGGTTTCTTGTTTGTATGTTTTTGAATACAAATGTTAAAACTAGCCGCCGGAAAACTGAAAAAAACAAAGTCAGAGGCTTCATTTTCTACCGTCAAGTGTTCAGGAGCATTGAAACAAAGGACGCAAACTGAAGTACGCTACTTTTGTAACTTTTGCTGGCGCCGCGGTGTGACGGTCAGGTATCGTGCTGGACTCCGGAGACGGCGTGACCCACAACGTACCCATCTACGAGGGTTACGCCCTCCCCCACGCCATCATGCGTCTGGACCTGGCCGGGCGCGACCTCACCGATTACCTGATGAAGATCCTGACCGAGCGCGGCTACTCCTTTGTCACGACAGGTACGCCTTTCGCCCCGTCCCAAATGTTTTTTTTTTTTTTTTGCTTTCCTTCCGCTCGGCTAACGGGAACATCCTGACCCGGCAGCCGAGCGTGAGATCGTGCGTGACATCAAGGAGAAGCTGTGCTACGTGGCGCTGGACTTTGAGAACGAGATGGCCACCGCCGCTTCGTCCTCGTCCTTGGAGAAGAGCTACGAGCTGCCGGACGGGCAGGTCATCACCATCGGCAATGAGCGCTTCCGCTGCCCCGAGACCCTCTTCCAGCCGTCTTTTATCGGTGCGTAGAAAACAATCGGCAAAAGGTCACTCGCGGACCCGTGTTCAAAATTCAATCATCATAAAGTAAAAGGCACTAAAAGTTCACATTTTTTAATATGTACATAGAGAAATCGTGCTAAAAAAAGTGATTAAAATCTTTTTCTTTTCTACTACCGATTTTTAACTCCATAGCTCTGGAAAGCTCTTGAGAAAAATGCAAAACAAACTTTTGCAAGGTTATTTTGAACGACTTTTGTATTTCAATGCTTCAAAACAGGGAATTTCTGAAAAATTAGCATGAAAAATGAAGCGATTGCATTTTTGTTGTTTACTTCCTGTTTGCCCGTACGCAAATAACAATTACCGATTAATGAGCCAATTAATTATAAAAACCATAATAAATTAAATAGCATGTTTCCTCCCAGTGCATTTCAATACGTGTCAATCATATGCAGATTTTCACTATTCGTGGGTAACTGAATAGCAGTAGATACTAGTAAATACAAATGATAAAAAAATAAAAAATAAACGTTCCTTTTCAGTTCATGGAATGCATTGCATGCGCAATTAAAGACGGTACAGGACATCAATTTAGATTTGTGTTACAAGTAGTTCAATAGCTGTCATTTTGAACATATTTATGCTTAATTTAAGTTGCATGTATTTTACGAATTCAAAAATAAACAAATTGTAACAAATTGTCACCCCTAACTATTAATACAATAATTATTGAGAAATGTTTTGACCATTTTTGGGTCATTTTCTTCCACATCATTCTTGCAGTATTTTCGCCAAGGACTGGCACTTAGAGGCATGTTGAACGTTGACACGTTGTGACCATCTGGGTGAAATTTCAGCTCCCTAGTGAACCACCACCGTTTTAAATTAGTGCCATAATAATCAGTTTAATTTTCAACCACTAATAGATGCCAAGCACAGTAGATGCTTTTCACTTTTCTTCCGTGAAGCTAAACTTCTCCATCACGTTTGATCGCGTCTTATTTAAAGCGGTCGCATATCGTCGGCATTCGCTGGCGCCGGCTGCTGGGGGAGCCGTCGGCCGTAGCGGCTGCGACAGCAGCTGACGGCGGAGTGTTTTTTTTTTGCGGCGTGGGGGTCGCGGGACGCGCGCGAGGCTAAGCCGCTCTCGCGCAGGCATGGAGTCGGCCGGCATTCACGAGACCACCTACAACAGCATCATGAAGTGCGACATCGACATCAGGAAGGACCTGTATGCCAACAACGTCCTGTCGGGGGGGACCACCATGTACCCCGGTATTGCTGACCGCATGCAGAAGGAAATCACCGCTTTGGCCCCAAGCACCATGAAGATCAAGGTAGCCAAAGTTATTTTGAAGCTACTCAACTATTTTACAGCAAAAGCGGCTCGATATCAAAACATCCTGGCGCATTCCACAAAGATGGAGAAAAAGTACAAATAAAAACACACGTGGGACCGTGATACTTATCAACTACGTCAAAATTTAGGAATACACATGTATATTGTTTCTATAACGTTGATTTACAATTTAGTTTTTCATAAAATATGCCCAAATCCCTTTTTTACAATCCCACCCCACAATGATGGCAGTGGTAAAAATTGTATAGAATATTTATTTATATATTTATTCTGACGTGTTCATACTATAAGCTGCACCTTTTTTCTAATGATTTGAACCCTGCGGCTTATACCCTTTTTTTTTTCTAGTCATCAGGAGAAAAGTTAAGTTGTTAATTTATGATACGACTTAGAAATAGAACTAAACAGATGTGCAGCTGTGCTCTAAAAGAGTTTTAAAAATATAGTATTAAAAATATAAAACAATATGTGTATACTGAATAAGATCTTGTATAAAATTTGTGATTTGTTTTATATGCATATATACTGTAAGTATATTGCATATTTGAATGATGTGCAATGTGTTTATACGCTCACTAAAATAATCAATCAAATAAACAAAAGATTGATTTTGAGTTTGAACTGCCATCTAAATCTGTCTTGTTGAAAATGGCCGGCCATCCATATTTCTACAAATATGGAGGCGTGTTCAGCCTGTTGAAGATGGGATGTTGTTGTTAAAAAAACAAGACGAAAAAAAACACACTTGTGGCTTACAATCCGGTGCGGCTTATCCATGACAAAGATTTTTTTCTCAATTTTAGCAGCTGCGGCTTATATAGGGGTGAGGCTTATAGTCAGAAAAACATATTTATTTATTCAAGAAAATTATGAATACGCTGTAAAAAAATGAGCTGTTTTACTGTAAAACACTAGCTACTTGGTTAAATCTACATCTGTGGTAAAAAATGTTATTATAGTCGGAAAGAACACGGTAAATTGTCTAATGCTTTTCGCTCGCGCTCAGATCATCGCGCCCCCCGAGAGGAAGTACTCGGTGTGGATCGGAGGTTCCATCCTGGCCTCCCTGTCCACCTTCCAGCAGATGTGGATCAGCAAGCAGGAGTACGATGAGGCGGGACCATCCATCGTCCACAGGAAGTGCTTCTAAGCCACACCCCCTTCAGATTCTTTTGCTACCGTTTGTTTACAATTTCTACATGTATAGCTTTATAAATAAACAAGAAGCCAGGACCTGCAAGGCGTGCGTGCCTCTTTGTTTTATTCACGGCGCGCTCGGGCGGTTTCGAGTCCCACGAATGAGACCGCTCTTAAATTAAACGTGGATAAAAATATGAAAGTGTCCTTTGTTCACGTGATTGGCGAATAAAGGTTATTAAAGATTTGAATTAGAAAAGATTAGCGCGAGCGGAGAGGATAAGCCACCGCGCCACGTTTCATTGAGGGAAAACACAGGCGGTCATGTGACCTTACTTAATCCCCTTTGGTACATTGATGGACAAATCTCACTCTTGCCTACTTTCATCATCATCATAATCATAATAATAAATTAAAAGGTCTAATATCATTAGAGTCAAGCCAATGTTGTTTTTTATCGTGATCAAATGCGCTACGATTTCTGCGCGATCTTTAAAACAAGCCAGCATCTGCGATCTAAGGGCCTGAACATGGCTCTGCGGGGTCTGTTAATATGAATTTTCATTGTTTATTTTTTGGGGTAATACAAACATGTCATTTCTAGAAAATTGTCCACCATAGTTTGATCCAAAAAATGGTTTTCATTACGTGTTCCAGCTGTTCCCAAGCTACCCAAGTGAAAGGCATCCAATGTGTAGTCACTCTATCCACCACTAGGGTTACCGGAAGTGCAAAGCAGCAGGCTACACTATAGAAAATTCCCATGAGCTACATGGAATACACAATGGAGAGTAATTTTTTTAGAAAAATGCATATGAATGAAACAGTTATTGTATTTATCGACTCCTCTAGATGGCATTCTCTGTTAAAGAATAAATGGGGCCCAAAGGCTGACGCTTGAGGGACTCCCCGTGGCCATAGCCGTGAAACGTCTTCAATCTTCCTGAGAATCGGCCTGATCTTTTGTCCACTGAAGTGAACAATTGTTGTTGATCATAACATACCCTACTAAAGTCCTTAAAACAAAAAACAAAAGAGGGGCAAGTGTTGATCCTTGAGGGATTCCCCATGGCCATACCCCACGTGTATGAAATGTGCTATATACTCCTGGGACTCAGTCTATTTGTTTGTGTCCACTGTAGTGGGCAACGGATTATGGTCCTATAACTTTGGAGCTACCCAACTAAAGTCCTCCTGTTCTAATTAGAGGACATCCTGGACTTCCCATGCGTTTTTCTGGGAGGCTATTAACTATTCTGTCTTACTGAGGGAGAATGGACACCACAGTAGACACATATGACACAAATTTTGGTTTGTAAGAAGATGTAAACAAAGCTACATAGCCTTGTCAAGTCATTGTAAAAAAATAAAAATAAATAAAAATTCAAATTTCAAGCTAACTGCTAACAAGCAATGAGAAACTCTTTAGGCACACGGGCTAACAGTTAGCATCTGTGGTGTGATGTCGTTACCCTTTAAATAGTGACAGGTAAAATAAAGCTTTGTGATGATTCATGAACCAAATGATATACTTATTTGACTCCTCGAGATGACAGGCTTTAAAAAAACAAAAGGGGGGCAAGGATTGATCCTTGAGGGATACTCCTTGTGTATGAAATGTGCTCAATTTGGAGCTACCCTACTAAAGTTCCATCGTGCAAAGTAGATGACTTTTCCGATCTGTTTCGCTGGGACGCAATTAACCTTCCTGTCTTGTTGAGACAAAATGGACACAAATGAATAGGCTGTGTCTCAGGAGGATATGACAAAGGATTAATGAAATAATTGACGATGTAAGTGTCCCTTCAATGCGACACATATTTCACTGTAGCGGCCCTGTGCATAAAACTCTATGTTCAAGTGAAGTGAATGACTCCCAACCGGAATCCTCGGGCGCGCGAGTCTGTGCGCGTGAGGACGAGGAGGAGGAGGAGGAGCAGGAGGAAGAGGAGGTGGTGGGGGCAGTACTTAAAGGCGGATTAACGCTGGCAAAGACATTCAACGCCAGCTCCCCTCCACGCGGACACCCGATGTGAGGACCGTGCGCATCGGAGGGTTTAGGAGTCAACCCCCCCTTTCCCTCAACCCCCCTACCTACTTGCTGCCTATACCAGCACCACATGACGGGGGGGCAACGTGGCGGCGGCGGTGCGGCGGTGCGAGCGCGCGGCACACAGACAAAGAGACGCTCGGCGCGGCGGGATGCGCTCTGACGCCAGGCTTGGACTCTTTTTCAGGGGGAAGTAAAATTTAAAAAAAACAACTACTAAAGAAAGCCAAGAAGATCTTTTTCTTTTTTTTCTTCATTTTTCTGGGACCACCACCACTTGTGCCCTCTTCTGCTCCTCCGGATGCTCAGAAATGGGGGAATGGACTATACTAGAGAGGCTCCTGGAGGCTGCTGTCCAGCAGCACTCGACCATGATAGGAAGGTAAGGCGAGAAGAAAGGACAAGAGGGACACAGCAGCCTCCAGGATCGTCTTTAGCATGGTCCACAATCCCCCCCCCGGCTATCGTCTCGTGCACCCCCTCCTCCCCCCCACAGGACCCATGTCTGTGCACCCCCTCCTCGTTTTTTGGTGTGTGTGTCGTGGTTTGCACTCTAGATGTTGAATTAGGGTAGACGGGTAAGGCAAACAAAAAAAAGCACTTCAGAACCGGACAGCTCCCGAAAGCCACCCGAGACGTCTTTTGTCCTCTTTGAAACGAGTTCACTTGTTTGCACTTGTTTTTTCTCCTTATTGAAAAAGGATCCTGCTGACGGTGGTGGTGATCTTCCGGATCCTGATCGTGGCCATCGTGGGCGAGACGGTGTACGATGACGAGCAGACCATGTTCGTGTGCAACACGCTGCAGCCGGGCTGCAACCAGGCGTGCTACGACAAGGCCTTCCCCATCTCGCACATCCGCTACTGGGTCTTCCAGATCATCATGGTTTGCACGCCCAGCCTGTGCTTCATCACCTACTCGGTGCACCAGTCGGCCAAGCAGAAGGAGCGCCGCTACTCCACCGTCTACCTGACGCTGGACAAGGAGCCCGACTCGCTGCTCAAGCGCAGCGGTCTCGGGGGCGGCGGCGGCGGGGGCGGCGGCGGCGGGGGCGAGGACTCGGCCAAGAAGATCAAGAACACGGTGGTGAACGGCGTGGTGCTGCAGAACAGCGAGAACTCCACCAAGGAGGCCGAGCCCGACTGCCTGGAGGTGAAGGAGATGCCCAACTCGGCGGCCGCCAGAACTACAAAGTCCAAAATGAGGCGGCAGGAGGGCATCTCGCGATTCTACATCATCCAGGTGGTGTTCCGCAACGCGCTGGAGATCGGCTTCCTGGTGGGTCAGTACTTCCTGTACGGCTTCAACGTGCCCTCCGTGTACGAGTGCGACCGCTACCCCTGCATCAAGGACGTGGAGTGCTACGTGTCGCGCCCCACGGAGAAGACCGTCTTCCTGGTCTTCATGTTCGCCGTCAGCGGCTTCTGCGTGGTGCTCAACCTGGCCGAGCTCAACCACCTGGGCTGGCGGAAGATCAAGACGGCCGTGCGCGGCGTGCAGGCCCGCCGCAAGTCCATCTACGAGATTCGCAACAAGGACCTGCCGAGGATGAGCGTGCCCAATTTCGGGCGCACGCAGTCCAGCGACTCGGCGTACGTCTAAGGAGGACTGCCCCCCCCAGACCCCCTCCCCCCCGAAAGCGCCCCTCCCCACACATTTGGAACTTCTGACCATTACGCACGCCTGAATCCACATCATGACTTGGGCAAGTTTGACCTCCCCTTTCTTTCCATGAATTCTGGGCTTGGATTACGCGTGCGCCGGTTTGCTAATTTACGGCGAAGATTGCACTGACGCGTCATTTTTTTTATTTGCATTTGTACTTCATAAGAGCAACCGTGCGTTGACAACGACACACAATGGACACTTCATTAGGTACACCTGTCATCATTCTATTTTTTAGACCTATTAACTCTATCCATGACTGTGGTCGTCAAAGAAAAACCACAATATTTGAATTTGTATACCTTAGACGTACCTAATAATGTGACCAAACCCCCTTTGAAAATGCACTAAAAGGAGGGAAACACCTGAAAGCTTGATCCAAAAACGTGCTTTTTTTCCCCCCATCTCCGCCTGTAGTTAAATGACACCGTCAAAAGGACACTAACATATCCATATACATATAGATATAGACATAAATATATAAAGACATACATGTGGGTGTTTTCGTTGCCTGTGTCACACCACTTGACCTTAAACATAAGAGCCGGATCCATTGCTTTCTTATATCAGCCGTCGCTGCAAACGCTAACGTCTGTTGACTTTACCTTAATGTTTGATTTTGTAGGACACACCAAAGCGCCCGCAGGTTTTATTATTATTTGTTCAGCGGTTTCTCTTTTTTCTGTGTTTTTCTTTACGTGTAATCAAGTGCCATACTTGTATATAGACATGATATAAATGTATACTTATACATAGTATATATATATAAAGTATATATATATATATATATATATAAAAAATCTAAAAATGAAATTCACCATCAACGAGAAGCTTATTTCCCCTGCTTGTACGCTAAGTGATGCTAATTTTTTAAAAATGCATTTACTGTTATTGCAACGACAAAAGAAATCCATATGCACAGCTTTATTTCAAAAGTGGGGGAAGTGAAGAAGTCGATTTTTTTTTTTTACATGGCCCCCAACACACACACACTCAAATCAAAATGCTCCGAATCGGAAAAATAGCACAAATTAATTTTTCTAAATAAAAAAATATCCAAAAAACTGCTCTGGTGCTACGGTTTTGCTTTGTTTTTCAAAGAATGATTTGAAAATGTAACCAAAAAAAAAAAAGACATCAGAATAAGGAATGCCGAGCAAATAAAAAGTGGGATTCATGTACACCACAAGTGTGTGAGCTGCCGTGTTTTTGACACTCTCACTGTATGCGCCGCGTGTATGTGTGCGTGCGTGGCCTTGGTGCAGTAGCCACGCCCACTCCACTGCGGGACACACCTTTTACCCGGCTGGTGCCGCATCACTGATGCACAAGTCAGTACTATGCTGGATGCGGCGGACACAGCATTAGGTTTAAGCTAGCGCTGGGATTCGACTCAAAATCACGAGTCACTTTTGATTGACACGGTGGAACCAGACTTTTGGGGACCCGATTTCTCCAAACAGGGCACTTAAGTCAAATAAACGCCTCCCTGGCGTCGTCATCCGCTTTTCCCATCAAGGTATTTCCAGTAACGACCTGGTCTAACGGTTATTAACGACATGGGTAAGACCATTTGAAATCGGTTGCTAAGTAAAACAGCAGCACCTACCGTGGAGGGTAAAAAATATCTTAGATGAGTCATGATCTTAGCACTCCACCTGATGTGTGATTGCTCCACGTGTTTATTTTATGTCAATAGGAGGGGCGTGATTGGTGAAAATGCAAGCAGGGAAAAAGCCCCCCAAAAAATATATACTCCTATTTAATCCATCTATTCTGAAAATTGAATGTGTTTCTTTTACCAGGTTTTATTGTAATATATACATATACATTAAGATGTTTGTGAAATGAATGTATGTGTAGATAGTTCATTAGACAATTGTATTGTTAAATATTATTCTAAAGTAATTTACTTACATTTACAAAGTGCAATAGCTGGTATTATGTATGATATGCACATTTTATAGCAACATAGTGCTTCCTCTTTTTTCAGGGCGGGGGAACGTTCCCCAAAATACCCACAGTAACCAGAAAACAAATAAACAACTAATTAACTAAGTAAAAAACTAATTAACATTCCCACAATAACTGAAATTCACAACGTAGAGCTTGATTTTTTTTGTTGCTTTTGTTCTCTTTTTTTAGTCGTGTCTCTTGTTAAAAAAATTTTCAAATTTTGAAAAAAAATGAAGCATTCATAAGTGATTTTTTGCTTTACTTTCCTGTTTTAAATTTGATTTTTTTGGTTAATAAATACATAAAAAATAGTTTATATATATATATATATATATATATATATATATATATATATATATATATATATCAACTGTATATATTATTTTTCTGTTTATCATGAAAAATAGAGGTAAATCTCTTCCAGTAGGAAATAAATACATAAAAATTATATTTTTTATTTGAAAATTAATACATAACTATTATTTTTTGTGTGATATGACTTAAAAAGCGGAAAAATATTATCAAAAATATCAACGAACCCACAATATGTATCATAAATTAAAATTAATTTAGTTTTTACATAAAATCCCTATTTTTCGACTGGTCGTCTGACTCAAAAAGAAGAAAAATTGCAAGAAAAATAAGGACGAAACATTTAAGGTCGCGAATGTAAATTCGCAAAAAGCGAAAGCGTGAGTGTGGGAATACCATGCATTTTTTTTTTTAAGTTAATAATTTATACCCCCGTCTAATAATTGACTTCTTATTTGACCTGCATTACACCTCAAGGTGGAATTAGATTTTGTTGTTGTTGTTGGTCCTCGTGCAGCCCATTTTGGGTCCGCCCACCTTTCATTTGTCATTCGCGATTTGACGACGAGGAAGTGTGCTCCCAGAAGGTCAGGAAGCGAAATAGAGGAAGGGAAGCCCCTCCTCCTAAATTAAAAAAAAAGAAAAGAAAAAGCTACTTGCTGTGGGCCATTGCAGGTGATGAGTTGAAGGCCGGCGTGACTCCGCAAAATGGCGAGGAATCGAGCAGCGGCACAAGAAGCGGCGGCGCGTCCGTCTCCCGTATGCGCTCCTTCAACTTGAAGCTTGAAAAAGAAAACAAAAAAGAAAATAAACATGACTTTGATGTCCCACTCTCTTGTTGCTCACAGTTCACAAGTGCGACAAAATGGAGGAGCAATCAGCGTCCGTCACGATGACAAATCGCCGCCGCGGAGAGCCGGGACGTTTTTTTTTTTTTTTTGACGTCTTTTCATCTGGTTCCATCGCTCGCCTCTCAAACGGCAAGAAAAATGGCAGAAATAATTGGGCTGTGGTGCAATGCGATTACGCACTGTGCCATGCATTTTTTTTTTTTTTTTCCTTTTCACATCACGCAGGACTCGGCAATGATTACACAGTGTACCTGAACGCCTCATTTAGGATACATAAAGACAACAAAATGATACACTGTCAAAATCTAACTGCTTACTTTGACCATCAGGCCGAAATTTATAGCGGGTATGAAAAGTCTACACACCCTTTTAAATTGTAGATTTTTGTAGTTAAAAAAAAAAAAAACAAAAAAACACAAAAAAATAAAGCTTTCAATTAAAATCTTATGTACAACTCAACTGAAAAATATAACAGTGGTTGCATAAGTGTGCACACCCTTTTTGAAATGGAAAGTGAGTATATTAATCACATCTAATACTCATGTGAAATGGGAGTCAGCACCAGCAGTGCCTTTATTAACTCCAAAAAAATGTTTTAGGAGGCTTTCCTTGACATTTTTTTTCTTTTTTATAACCGTTACGGGCGGACAACGATTACATCATTAAAGCCTGGCATTTAAACTGAGATAAAATGAATTTATGCCACCCTACCTTTCATGCGGATATGACAAAATGATCAAAAAGTAGGATTTTTGCAACGTACATGAATCAATACCAAATTTTGTAGGGATTAACTTAATTGTCGAATTAGTTAATAACGTAACCCCAAATCATTAGTAGCAATCAGTCGTTGAATTTATGTATTTATTAGTTCGTGTCAGCTTTTCTGTAGTCTGTAGTTTGTGACGTGATGATGACTTCAAGACATAGCCATGAACTGGTCTCTACCGCCATCTACTGTCTTGAGGTGAAACACAAGTCAACAACAAAAGTTTCTGCTTGCTTACATAGTTTGACGGCCGCTCAACAGAATGTTTCAAAATTCGCAGCAAAATCAATGTTATGAATCCCTTTAAAATGCATCTCAAATATTGTAATTCTAATGGTTTTCTATGGTCCAAAATTTGGACGATGATTATTTCTGCACACAAAATCTCGCATGCATAGCTACTATCACATAGAAATGTCAGAATCATAGCATTTTGAAATTTGACATGTTTCAATCATCTGCTGGGAATTTCAGCTCCCTAGTCTTTATTCCCCATTGATTCTTTTGTTATCATAAAAAAGTAATTTCCATAATTTGTAACATAATGCCACGAGGGTTAAATAAACAGTACGCAGCTCCCGTATTGTATAACGATAATAAAAATGTACGTGAACTTTGCAGAGGCCGTATTATTGCACTCGACTTGCACTGGATTGTTCAGGTGTAGCGAATAATGACCTCAGCAGCAGTGAGCCACTCTGACAAGTGCAGCAGAAGGCAGCGTAGTAGGAGCTATTTTTGGGAGCAAAGCCACCAATCCCACCTTCCGATGTGTAATTCAGCTGCGTTGATGAAAGATTAAACATGTGCTATAGCGCGCGCCGGCGTGCGGGACACGCGCACCCGCAGCTGGGGGACCTTCTTAATCCACGATGTTCACAGGGGAGGCCAGCGCGCAGTATTTGAAATTCCACACGGACAAAAGAGATGCGCACAAGCGTGTTGTCACTATGCTTACACAGATGCGGAGCCCGACGTGGCTCACCGCCTCCGTGAGCCAATCCCGGACCATGTACTGTAAATCTCCGGCTCATGAATATATTTGCTGTGAAACCTGGATGGAATGCGGAAGTGGGCCTTTCCCTTGATGGATAGCGGTCCGGGGGACGCTGACATGTGGTAGTTATCCCCGGTCTGGTATGGTGCTCACCGTTTTCCATAAAGTCCTTTGCAGTTAGTTTTGTCATGGAAATTCAACTTTGTGGAGCTTTTAACCATACCGCAATGAGAAGTCCACACCCTAAAAAAAAACCCAAACTGTTTGAAGCATTAATTACTGTATGTACCATATTTTCCACACTATAAGGCACACCTAAAAGCCTTCATTTCTTTAAAAAGCTGATGGTGCGCCTTATAATCAGGTGCGTCTTATATATGAATCAATATTGAGATTCATAGATGGGGAATGAAGTGATAAAGTAAGCTTTACCTGTTTCTTTTGTGTGTTTACAGTTGAAAAAGGTTGCTCAAATTGACATTGAGCTATTATGCTATTGAGAGTTTAGAGTTATTATTTGAGTTATTATTGTTATTACTTTGAGTATTACTGTATTGTAATTGAAAAAGTTTTAAAATATGTCATTATTATTATTTGCGCTTTATAATCCGGTACACCTTATATGTGGGAAAAGATTTAAAATACGTCATTAATTGAGGGTGCGCCTTATAGTGCGGAAAATACGGTATATTTTTTATATTTGTTAGTTAGAATTTTAAAAAAATAGATATTTTTTTCAACATTAAATCGCCTGTATTACAACTGTAGAAGCTGTTCTTCCTGGCCATAAGAATATGTACAAAGGAGTCGCCTTGTCAAATATTTTTATCCTCACAAAAAAAATGAATGATTTCAGTTTTGGTGTGCTACACCACAATTGTGAGCTGTTCCTAATATTCTAGTTACCGCCTTGCGTTTTTGCGGTGTCTCATCTTGCCGGGGAATCAATCCCACCTTCCGTATTGCTTGACTTCATTTGCTTTTCCATTTGTGGCGAAAACAAGAATCTGTTCCCTTGCGTCTTCCATCCAACTTGAAAAGAAGATGCCTGGCTGAGGGGCGAATTGCTTTGATTGGGCCTTTTTTCCTTTTTTTTTTTTTTTTTCTCCCTTGCAAATAGAGTGCGTGAAAGGGGGACAAAACCAAATTGCGCCAAGTCAAGTCTATTTTCACGCACTCGGGCAGAAACAACAACGTTAGCGCACCAACTGTAGCGTATTGCGGCAATATGGAAACACTGGATATGGGGCACATGAGGGGGAGGACACGCTAACACATTTTGCACACTTAACTTTGTTAAAAGCAAACATTGACTTCTTCTATATACACCACCTATCAGCATTTTTAGAAAATTGAATTCAAAGCTGAGCAACGGTGAAGGCAACACTTTCAGGGAATTATATTGTGAAAAGTTCTCAAATTTGCATTCGTGCCTCTGGAGTGCAGGTCCAACCACCATTATGAAATTAAACAAACAAGTACATTTCCAGTCTAATTTTGAAAATATGCTTCTGTTACTTACAAAGGGGCTAATTGCATAATAATTGCCCACACACAAGGTTGCTCCATAGCACAATCAGATAAAATGGGCTGCGCCTGGGGTGGAAAAACCTTTGATGTTTCCATATTCGGTTTTTCAAATCGATAGATGGGAAAGCAAATGAAGTCAAAATTAAATAAAAATCTGAACATTGGCTTCCGATAAGATCGATTTCTAACACAAAGGATCTTTCTAGTCTAGTTGGCGTTCCGGTTCGGCTCCAGATTGGCGCACATCCACAGGCGGATTTAAGTACGCGGTGGGCAAATATTACTTGCCGCCACTGACAGATTGTTCTACCTGACAGAAGATTAATTTCTCATCCACTTTTTAAAAAATGTGACCCCGCCCCTAGGGATTAAGAACATTAGCGGATTATACGCAGATTTGCCAAAAGGTTCATTGTGGGATGGTCAACACCTGGACCGGGACACCATGCACCCAAACAAAAATTCATACCCTCCGCCACATTCAATTTGATTATTCTTTTTCAACAGTACACCGATTCAGGTTAACTTGATGTCAAACAGGCTGACATTGAACTGAAATGATTCTTTTTATGACAGAAATGCAATTTTTATGATGGAGTATAATAAAATGCTCAGATCATTCGTCATCCAACTCAATATGATTAATAACAAAGAAAACTTGAGAAATAAATCAAATAAAAATGGAAAAAATAGATACATTTCATGAATTAAAAAAAAAGTCACAGTTCTTTAAACGCAATTATACATCTACCCCTGAGTTACGTAGATGATGGCGGTCCAATTATAACACATGGTGTTAAATATTAAAATGATACATTTACGGTACTTTTAGACGCGTTTCTTCATCGTCTATCAAATCACCTACTGTTACGGTTATCGGGGGGATGTTGTCCATCCAATTTGTTTGAGATAATTTGCTGATCATCTTACTTGGGATGTTCTTTAGCGTAAGACAAGTCAAGCCGTATTTTCCTTTTCATAATGCGTCCAAGTCCGCCAAAAAAACTATCCACTCTAAAGTGGATGCATATTAGGTATATATAATAATTTTAAGGACATATTACTTATTTAGCAAATTAATGTTATTCAAACACGTGTAAAAAATTGGTCTGTTTTGAGTTATGCTGTTATAGATGGACCCCCCCGAAAATATGAGAAAAAAAACCTCGTACTTTTAGAGACACGCTTTGGCGGCTACATTAGCATCTTTGTTGAAATCGTTAGCTGTGGCCATTGCAGCTGGGTGCTTTGCATTTATGTGGTAGGCTAAACTTAAACTCTTTCTTACAAAGAACGAATATCACTTTATCTAAGATGCCGTCAGGGCGTTCTTTAAAGATAAATTTGCCGTTCATCGAATCAAAAACTCACACGCGCGCTTCCATTTTTATGTCTTTTGTTCACAGTATCAGGTTATGCCAAACACAATGACAGCCAATCGGCGACCTTTTTTTTTCTAACCCCAATGACTCAATGACTAATTGTGCTCTGAAAATATTTGATTTCACTTTTTACTGGTCTTAATATTAGTTTCAGTACTGTAAAAAAGCAGTTTATAAAGGCAGCCATTTTGACATCTCGTCCCGGCCCTCATTAGTTTGCTTGCATTGCGATGCAGCGCCGCGTCCGCGATCAACAAACAAAAACAATTTCCTTCCAGTAACAACACTCATTTCTCCGCAGAGGTGACAGTTCATTCCGACGCCTTCTCCGTACGCCCGCTCGCCTCCCCCGCCCGCCGGCCGGCGCCGCCTAATAGCCTCGCGCAAGACACGGCTCCATTGTTCCTGATGAATGTTTAGGTTCTGCGCCATTACGCGGCCAATAAAAATCAACGGCTGGCAGGCCTTAATCAGACGCCGGGAACATTGGCGGGACAATTGGACTTGATACGGAGCGGCGGGAAAGATAGAGGAGACACAAGTATTGATATTCATTTACAGCCGGCGACACTAAAATACAGTCTCGTGTGGAGGACCGAAATAAATCGCCACAATGTGCAGGGGAGAATTCCCAGCTTGTGAGCAATGCGCAGCGGGGGAATTAAGAAAAGATAGAAAATAATACGAGATATGACGAGAAATATGACCGCATTGACAATGGATTTTTTTTTTTTTGCAGCAAATCCCAGGGGAATTGTAAGATTACACAATGTGGGATGGACTCATTGAATAGGCCTCATCATCTATTCTATCTCCCTGCGCTTTACCTTTGGACTTTGTTTGAACCAGAGACATTTCCACAGGCTGCCACTGATCCGTTTTTTTTTTCTTTCATGTCTTTCTTGCTATCTTTTTCTTTTTTTGTAGTCTGTTGCTCCCTTCACCTTTTCTTCCGCCTAATCCTTCTTCTCTCATTGTGATGCTTTTGCCGTATTGTGAAAAGCCCGCTTTACCGCGCCGCTCAAAAGAGTTTTCTTGATGCCTCCATTTATTATTTTCGAGGCACAAGCTTTGAAGCAAAAGTGAGACGGCGAGGCTTTCTGCGCTTGTTGCGTTTGCTCGCATTTGCATATTCAAACAGGATGTCCCAAAAGTCCATTTCTGTTTTCTGTTTGTTTTCAGGTTTCATTCAAAACTGAGAAAAAAAAAAAACAAAGAATGATTTGTGAGTTTCTATTCCTTCCTCCTTGTTCAGTCGCAGTGATTCCTGTGTAACATACAGAGATGGCTGCGAAAAAGACAGACGAACTCTCGTGTTGTTTTGATAGAATAATTTGCTGTCAAAACAAAATTGTATACATTTATATACGGTTATTATCGAACGATAGCCTTGCAGGAACACTGATAGAGACAGACACATCAACAAAAAACAAGAAAAGGACATGTGGCGTCCCCCCAGGCTCTGTTTTTAGTCCTCTATTGTTCCACACTCAGACAGCAAGGAACGAAAATATCTCTTATATGCAGATGACAAGCAGTTCTACATTCGGAAGGCTTGGGGGAATCGTAGCCCATTCAAGTACTGAATAAGACCGTGGAAAAAATCTTTTCATGGGAAAGTCAAAATGATCTCAAATTAGGAAGATAAAATGCAAACAAATACCAGATTTAACTTTGTAAATATATTGTGGGCTGAATAATTATGTTCATAATTTGATTATTCTGTTCAGTTGTCATACTACTGACAAGTTTGGTTTTTATGAGTTTATTGAGAACATCAGCAAAACTCAAAGATGGAGAATTAAACAGTTAACAGAGTTTTTTTAAGACGCTTACTAGTTTTTGCCACGTTGTTGCTTATTGTGAAGTGAGTTGAACTGAGTTCATAATGTGCATGTATTTCCACTTTAGATTAGAAAACATCAGCAAAACTGTAAGAGGAAGAATTGAACATCTTATAGTCGCTTGTTTTTGTTTTTTATGACTTCTACACTCGCAGTTAGCACGCTGTTGAACTGAGTTCATACTGTGCATGTCAAAGCAACAAAAATACTTGAATACAATTATACTACTACAGTATATTCATACATGCAATCATATATTTTTTATGGGGATTAAATTTCCATTTTTTGCCCATTTTTATTCATAAAAGGATGAGAATTACGTTAAAGGGATATTGGTGGTTTCTAGGTGTATGAAAAATAAACTCCGGTGACATTTGGGTGACCTCTGCCGATCTTTTGGCAGACCTGGCGACTTTGAACGAATCCCGAGAAGCTAAGGGCTTCAAAAAAGGATTCTGTAGAGAGTCATAGTCCAGCATTGGCACTGAACCACAAACAATCCGAATGGCATGCAAGCGTACATCAATGACCCGAGATGACCTACAATTGAAAGCGCGCTCGTCATTGCCCGGTTCCCATCCAATGAGACAAATAAGCACAAAAACAAAAACCGGGGTTGCCGGAAGACGCCAAGACGTATTCTGTTGTTGTCTTTGGCGAGGCGTTAATTAGAGTGAGGAGTCTTGTTCTCGACCCTCACGCGGTCTCTTGCGCACATTGGGTTTCAACAGCATGGTGTGCCAGCAAAACGTGTCTGCGTTATGCTACTCGCAATGCTGTGCGGGAAATCATGGCAGTGGATGAGCAAGCCATGTGTCTCGTGTTTTGTCGTGGGTTCGTGTGAAAAAGGACTTATCGGCAGGCGGATTTGGGCGTATGGCGAGTGTTGATCGTGCTAATGACTTCCTGTTTTCTCCTGCTTAGGGTCTTAGAATTAACAACGACAAGCCCCACTGTGGATGCAGACAACACAATAAGATAATGGATGCTAATGTCATCACAATCCGAAAAACAATTGTGTGGAATATATTATGTGTTGGATCAGTAAAACAGAATTTAAAAAATGTTTTTCTATATTTGATATATATTTTTCGCAAGGCAACTTGAAACCGTACCTTTTTACAACTGTGGTAGACCATCAAAACAGTTAGTAAGCCACACATTATTTTTTAACAATATTTGTTAAGAAGAACAAAGGAAAAGAAAGACTAAAAGAAAAAGAAAGAATAAAAGAAATAAACAAAGCATTGTTAGTGAATGAAACGGGAAGAAAAATAAAGAAAGCATTCGTGAAAGAAAAAGATTAAGGATAAGAAAGAAAAAAGAAAGAAAGAAAGAAAGAAAGAAAGACAGAAAGACAGAAAGACAAAAAGAAAGACAAAAAGAAAGACAGAAAGAAAGAAAGAAAGAACGAAAGAAAGAAAGAAAGGAGGAAAGACAAAGAACGAAAGAAAGAAAGACAGAAAGAAAGACAAAGAAAGAAAGAAAGAAAGAAGGAAAGAAAGAAAGAAAGAGTTCCTGTAAAATATCTGACATGCAAACCCGACTATATGGAATGTAAACAAGTGGCCCTTTGCCCCTCGAATAGAGCGGCTAACAACAGCCTATTGTTAGCGTATGGCAAAAGGGTGCGCTACGTCCCAGTAGTGAGAAATCCCGGGCAGCGCTCGGTCCGTTTATCCACGCGAGGGCAGACAAGTCGAAGACGATTATGCAAGTTCGGAGCGATCGGGCGCCCGCTGTAGCCGCCTTGATGCTGATGTAGTGGAATCCTAAAAGAAATGCTTTAATGGTATTCCGGGATCGATAGCAAATCGCTCTGTTAACAACGCTACCTGCCTGAAGGGCCCTTTTCTAATGACCTCAGCTGATGCTTGCTCAGGAGCGCACAAACTAACGCTGGCCTAGTTTAAGGTTTTAACCCTCGTGTGCTATAATCAACATTTATGGGTCATTTTCTTCCGCGTCATTCTCGCAATATTTAAGCCAAGGGACGGCGTTGATCTTTTAGCATGTTGTCACCATCTGGGTGAAATTTCAGCCGCCTGGTGAATTTTTCAATGCTTTTCGTCAGATGTGAAAACCTTCGTTTGCATATAATGGTCCAGAATGACTGACGGAAATCGCAATTTTATTTTTGGGCCACCCAACGGCGCTCCCGCTTGAAAACAATTTTCGGCCCCTCCACCTCAACCTCTTTACTTGGTAGCGGTCTGTCGACGGAGTTTATTTGAACGCGTCTAAATAGAATACGAAGGAACCGTGACCCAATGAGCCATTGGGCTTAGGTCATCATACAAAGTCATGCTGACTTCATTCATCATTAATTAGCCGCAGTGGTGAAGACGCCATCATGATCGGGCCATCTGACTCAATCCACTCAACTGGGTCGCCGCACGACCTCTACAAAAAAAAAAAAAAAAAAATCGCTATGGATATTTCCCCTTTCTTTTGGTTTATTTTCAACGTGGGGGAAAAAAAAAAAAGAGAAAAACCGCGGTTGCGGAAACGCTCGCGTGGCCCGAGGAGGCACAACTGCAGACAAGCTGTTCTCCCTCCAAACGCGGATTTGGGCTCACATGACTCAAGCCGGCGAGCAGATTTGGCCCGCGGTCGGTCGCGCCCCGCGGCGGCGTGTTCTTCTGCGGAGCCGCAGCCGGAGCCAGACTCGGCCTTTTTCAGCAAGCCTCCGCGGAGCCATGGTTTGGACCCCGCGCCAGCGAGTCGAAATGGATGGCTTTCAAAACAAGAGCGGCCGCTTTTGCAGCTTTGCCAATTCAGATTCGGGTTTAGTGTAAAAGTGCGCTACTGTAAGGCTGGATGTCCCCGTTTTGAGCCTTGTCCTTTCCTCGTCCCAGTTGTAGGCATGTCCCAGCATCATGCGTTGTTTTAACAAACGAAATGCATTAAAAAATATATTTTGACATGAACTCATTCAATCCCAAAGACGAATTTTTACGTTCAGTTTTCATTCAATTCCAGGTACTTCTAAGCTTAATTTTTCAAGTGCTGCTGAAGTAGGAATTGAGTAATTAAAGTACTAGACTCTAAAGTATTCGATTACTTCAGGTTCCAAAAGTAGTAAAATAATTGATTTCTTTAAATTTTACAACTAAGGTAATTTATTACTTTAGGCAGTTTGGGTACCAAAGTCTTCAATTACTTTGCAGAAGCAATCAATTACTTTTTATGCATTCAATCACTAAGGTAATCAATTACTTCAGGAATTAATCGCATGAATTATTTTTTTATGCATTCAACTACTATATATGTATACTATATACTATATATGTATAAAGCAGACAACGATAATAATTTTTGCGACAGTGTGCAAAAGGTGTTCAATTTAGGTAAAGTTGTTAACTCATTCAATGCCAGGGACGTACTTTCGTTTTTTTTTTTGTTGTTGTTTTGTTTGTTTTTAATGTGTCTGGACATAAAATCCCAGCTGCGTGAATCGAAACATCAAGGACTTTAATTTCCAGATACTTACGTATTAAATCAAATCAGATACTTAAGTATCTGGGACCGAATGTCTAGACGTGAAAATACGTATAACAAGACAAGAACAAACATAAGGCGAATGTGTGTTTCAGCATTAGATGTTAAAATGTGGATTAATTATGAGATAGGCTTGAAAAGGTTTGAATGCCATGCTGTTAAAATACAAAGCTACGAAGATATTTGACTTACAAAACCTTTTTTTGCAACGTTTTCTGCATTCTTGAGTTTTGGGGGCGTGGCTAAAACGGCATCATCTGATTGAAACAGAGGGTGAAATTTCCACTCCAACATTCATGAAGGTGACATCAGCGCTGCGTTGTGAGTCAGCCCCAGATGACAAGAAAGCCAAGGCGGGAGGGAGAGGGGGGCACGCCGAGCGGAAGGAAACAAACCGTACCTGAAAGCGGCCCGTGCCAGCGCCCCGCTCCTCGCAGACGTTACTTCACCGCCGCGGCTTACAAAATTTGACCTCGCCGGGCAGGGATGTCTCCCTCCTCGCCGTCTTCTGCGGCAGACGTTCAAGCCGCATCGAGTCTTTGATAAATCATGCAGTGTTTACTACTACGGCCGGAGAGCCAAATCCCCCCCAAACATTTGGCATGAGCCGAAAACTGCATAATTCATCAAAACGGAGGCGTAATGGCGCCCCGTTTACGGCTTTCTCAGCCTTGTGTTTGTTTATCGCTTTGAATAAAAATGAATGGAGCGATCGAATGATTGCTTCTAGCGCAGCGTATGGCCGGAGGGCCACAAATGGTGACCATGAAGTCAAAGTCAAATAAATGGTAATTTTGTTTAAAAAGAATGCATGTGTGGGGATATTATTGCAAGGTACACAATGGTACACGCTACTCTGTGGCGCTTTTGTTACGGAATGACATGCTCGCGTGCACCGGGGCGAAAATGGCCGCCGCGCTGTTTCCGGTTAGACGGCCCTTTAAAACAAGAGTTCTCTACAAAATAACATTTGGTGCAAGAATAAAGTTAATCCGAGGAAACGGGGGCAAAAAGGGGCAGAACAGTAGTACGACGCATTACAGTACAGTACATATAGAGTAATGTATTTGTTTTATTTATTTTTTAGTTATTAATTGTATGGTGGTTCGAATTACACGGAGTTTTCTTTCTTTTTTTGTTTTTGTTTTTAAGATATTTAATTTAGGGGTTTTTCTTGTACAAATTGAAGTTTTCGTAAGGTCATAAGGGCCATTTTCTTTCTTTTTTGGCATGTTTATATTATTTTTATTATAAAATACCAATAGGACCAAAAATCCCAGGGCTTTTAACCCAATCTATGGAAGTGGGAAATTTTTTTAACCCATTTTCCATGTAGCCTAGCCTCCCATCAAGTAATATATGCCATAAGTTATAATTTTTTGTTTTAATTGTTAGTGAAAGGGTTAAAATGAGAGTCCTACAAGTATCCATACACAAAATGCAACCCCGGTTCTGTGAGGGTGACTTTCCAGACTTTCCGTGAATCAGCACTTTATGGGTGCAGCTGAGTTCAGCAAGGGTGTCCATAAAAATTCTGTCCACCCAGACTCTTTTGAGATGGACATCTGAATGTCCCCTGTCACTGTGGTGTCAAACAACAAACTTGTATATCAAGGCATAAGCATGCTCTCTTGATGTTTGCTGTCACTCGAGAGGCCAAAATGTACTCCCCCCCGTCCCCCCACCACCAAAAAATAAATAAAAAATTTGATGGGCTGCTTGGCTGATGGGAAGATGTCAGGCCTGAGGGAGGCCTTTCAGCGGTTTTTCTTTTGTCCAGCAAAAAACAAAACAAACAACAACAAAAAAACGAGTGACGGTATGTTTGCTTGGCCAGCGGACGCACAGCAATGAACTACTTTGACTCATTTAATCCAAAACGTTATTTCTTTAAAATAATAATAATTTCTCGAAGTCTGTAGTTCAAAATGAATGAAGAATGAATTTAATTACTTGACATTAGTACATAACTGCGTAAAAAAATTACTTGAGCAATGTTGTACTTATGTGATAATAGATCGAGTTTAAACTTTCAAAGTATTTGACAAGGTAATTAAGTACAAAAGTAATACATTTATTTTGGTGCTTAACTCACTAAAGTCATTGATACTTTAGCTAATTAAGTAAGACAGTTATTAATTTAGGAAATAAAGAATGAAAGGGATTGGGTAATAAAGGACTAAAGTAATCAATTACTTTAGCAAATTAAACCTAAATTAATCAAAAATTACTTTCCTACCAGCCATCTTTAGACACTTTTTTTAGACAAACATTTAAGGGAGAAAATATAAATTAGTACAAAAATAATCTATTGAAGAACTAAAGGACTAAAAAAGTTGATTACTTTAGTCCTTTAGTACCTAACAATCAATTATTCTAGTACTTAACTATCTAAAGTAATCGATTATTTTACTTATTGATTACCTAAAGAATTAGATCAGCAATTTTGTGCCTAATGGATACTTGATCGAGTTTAAAGTTTCAATGTATTTGATGGAGTAATTATATACTAATTACTAACTAATTACTAAGTAATCTATTAATGTTGGGACTTAAGGGACTAAAGTCATCAATTGTTTGGATAATTAAGTACGAAAGTAATCAATTTAAGGACTACAGGACAAAAGGAACTGGGTACTAAAGGACTAAATAATTGACTATTTTAGTCCTTTAGTACCGAATCACATTAATACTAAACTACCTAAGGTAATCGATTACTTTAGTTCTTGAGTCATTAAGTACCAGACATTCTCAGACCATTCTTTAGCTAACAATTTGAGGGGAAAAAAAGAGAATATATATATATATATAAATAGGTATTTGGGATTGAAGATGGAGACCCTTAAAAACAAACAAAAAAAAGTAAAAATATATATTGATATTGACTGAGTTACGCAGTTGTACTAGATATTTTTTTTAATTCTTTCGAAGTCAAGCAACCATCAAAAATAGGGGCCAAACCCACCCCCCAACCCTTAAATTCAACATTTATCTTCCGTACTAATGGCATGTAAAATGAGCAAAGAAGGAGGAAAACGCGACGGCGCTTTCACGATTATATGTCTAACATGCTCCGTTGTTGGAAAAGCTGTCAGGTCAGCGCGAGGCGGAAAACTGAGCCGGACTAACGTCGGCGTTATTATAAACGGCTCTTTTGATTACGGCTGATAAAACTTAAGCCGCCGTCGCTTAATGGGATTGTGGAGCGATGGAGTGGTTGCCAATTTGGCCGTATTATGCAACAGGCGAGTCACTTCATACCTGCGGCAGGTTGCCATGGTAGCCATTTTGTAAGCCTTTTCTCCACTTAACCTTTGTTCCCGCTTTTTCCCTCCTCTTCCGCCCTCCATCCTTCCTTCCTTCATTGGTGTCCGTTTTCCCTTAATCTGTTCATGCACCTGCTCATGATTAAAGCACGGTCGGCCTTTATTTGAATGTGGCGGCACATGCTTAATTAGACGAGATAAGAACTAACGAAGGTATACTAATATATATATATATATATATATATATATATATATATATATATATATATATATATATTTATATATATATATATATATATATTAGGGATGCTCAATGCTAGCATGAGTTCTCAATTCTAGAGTAGACAGCGATACCAAGAACCGATACCACAAGTACTTTTTAATCATGTAAATGTTCCAATATAGCATTCTCATGAACATTTCATGAATTTAATGGCAATTTTCTTTTCTTGTAACTTAAAATTTCTAGTTAATGATCATAAAACTGCTCCAGCAGAATAATAAATTGGGTAAAAAAAAAACTCAGTTATAGGCCAAAAAGGGCCGAGCCAATATCTGGGTCAATCTGACCTAACCTTGGCGTTTATGCACTGACGAAACATATTTATTATCAATTGACATGAAAATCAAACTATTGACATTGCAGCTTCACTCGTTCTATAATCAATAGTCTTCATCGGTCTATGGAGATAAGTTTGATATAAATCGATACTGCCTCAAATGATCAAGATCTCATTCCGGTAGTAATAAAGCAGCCATATTCAGCCATTTCTCAATAGTTTTCAGATTTTGCATCTTAGGGAAAAAAAAGAGTTTGTTATCATTTGATACCTCCATCAGCATCAAAAGTATCGACATTGTAGTATCAGCCCTCTCTCCAATCCTCTACTATCAACAGCATTGCTCTTTAGTGCACTGGAAAATGATACCAGTCGCTACCGCCATGTGTATCAAGCTATTTGCGCTGCCGGATTAATTTTCACATCCTTACCCCCTTCCACAGTATTTTTGCAAAAACATTTTTGCTATCAATCAATATCAAAGGATCCGTCCACCCAGTTTCAACCTGTTTGAATTTATGGAGCATTTTTCCACGCATACTTCATTCCCATAAGATAAAAATCAATCCCGCGATGTATATTGCGACACATTCCGCGTCCTTTCCGCCCTCACGTCCCAAATGCACTCGTTGGTATTCCGCTCGCCGCCGTTTGTTTTCGGCGTAATGCGGGGATGTCATTCAGCTCCACGCGTCTTCCTCAAACATTACCATACAAATAAAAGCTGGGGATCCAAAAAAAAAAAAAAAGTGGAGGAGGCTGAATTTATGGACTGCAGTTATCGGAGAGGCAGCGCGAGTGAATTTCACACCCCAGCGGTCTGGTAATGACGATAATAAAGGTAATAAAAAGCTGCCCTCTTACTAACATGTGAGATATGGATTGCTTTGAATTGACATAATAAATAATTCTCCTTCATTGGTTGCGGGGAGAGTAAATATATGTAGTGCACACATCGTTACGCCTTGTGTGCGCGCGCGCGCTTGTGTGTGGTTTTAAGCCGTGTTTGTATTGAGGGTTCAAAAGTTCATGAGGCTTCATCCTGATCCATGGAGCCTTTATATAAACTCCCGAATTAAAGCACAATGTGCTTGGCGGCTTATTATTAGCCGGAGAGATTAAAGCTACGCTAAGTGGCAAATGATGTTAACGTTGTTATCAGCAAACAAGATGTATCGCACCGTATGTTCTGCAATGATGCTACTAATGTTAATGTACAAATATTCTAAAAAAGTGCCCCCATATTTAACTCATTCGCTCCCAAAAACGTTTTTATGTTTTTTTTTTTTGGTTTGCTTTAAGAGTCCACAAATACAAAACAAGGTATGTATTTGTATATATGTTTTCATTTTTCTGTGTTGGGCGTTAGGAGGGTCTAAAATAGGTCAACAAAATACTGACTCATGTGTCGCTGCAACAATTAATGATTTGAATTGTTCATTGATAGTCATTTTTAATAGTTGATTAAATGTTTAGATACCTAAAATTGTCCAAACTTGCAGATTTTCAGCCTAGCAATAAACATTCTTAGATTTCTTCATCCTCTAAAGCAGATTTATAATTCTTGTCTTGATTCCTCCATGGTCAAAGGATGTAAAATGAAACCGGATTTCAAAAATGTTGTTTCATCTAAAAATTGGCAAAATAATCAAGAATTATTTAATTTGAATTAATATTGATAAGTATTCATCATCATTGTTTGTTGCATGCCTAGAACAACTCACAGATGCCACTTATCTGACCATTTAAAGTGCACAAGTGAGGCTAAATAGAACAAATTGCTATGCAAAATTTGGGGTCTACTTAGCATTTACCATTTTTAAGAAGCGCCCATGTTTTTTATTTTATTCTTTTTGTACATATAGATGCATACTCAGGATCATCCCTAATGCATTTTGGGCCCAATTTTTCGGCTTCAAGTTTGTCGCTTGTATATGCCATGATCAAATTGGCTCAGCAATCATCCAATCAGATCCCTAATGTCACAACAGCTTCGACATCATCCCCCAGCATGGCCGTTTTTGAAAGCGCCTTTTCTCCCATAACAGCGGGTGTATTATTCCACTGTCGCTTGGACTTCCAGTGTCCTCACAAAACATGATCAATGTGCAGATTAAGCTCAAATTAAGCACCGCCGCTCAATTCCGCTGCTTCAGCACCACGGAGGGGATTATTTTTGTCCAAAAATGTCGACACAAGTGAAGCCAAATCTGTTCTCTACAAGACATGCAGTATATATATGTAGAGAAAGAGTGTGTGTGTGGGGGGGGGGGGGATCACAATATCTCCCTCTTGACATTAAGGCTTAAATCGGAGCCCGGTGAAAGGCGACACTATCTCTATTGTTTCAAAAAGCAGATTATGTGTGACTTTAGGGAGCGCGCAACACATGGCCGCATCCCATCCGCCGTTTCACGCTCTCAAAAAACGACAGAGTTAATCTCTTCTCCTCACCGAGGAACGCCGCGCTCCAATAAATGTGAGGAGCGAGGCGTACGATCAAATATGTTCGAGCCATGTGGCGCTTAGACGGCGTGTGTGAAAGTGCTGCTACCTTATCATGGAAATTTTGGAGCGTGGAAGCATGTTTCAAATGAGACATACGCAATGCAAAATGCATGACGTCCAATCAGCCGACTTCTTACATTGTCATAGCAACGCTTCATAAGGCCCTGGAAACACAATTGGGAGTGAATGGCGGCAGCTTTTGGGAGCTAGTGTTGTTATATATATATATTAAAAAAAAGTCACCGTGTTGGTGTAAAAACAAATAAAACTAAAGCCCCCTGCAAATCGTTGGGTACAATTTAAATTGTCGTCAAAAAAGTATAAGAATTATATATATATAAGAATTAAAGCACCCAATACAAGTAGGTGATTTATATACTGAAAAAAAACAAACCAAAAGGAAAAAACCCTTAACATTTAGCTGGAAACAAACGTTAAAAATTGTTTTTATCAAGGACTATAAAGTTCTATATGGATGAAATCCCCCTTAAACCACAATTGAATTGCCACAAAACCATAAGAATTAAAGCCCCCCCCCCAAAAAAAAGTGATTGCTGTGAGAATAATAACAATGTATTTGACCTCAGTATGCTAATTAAGTTGTACTAATATATATATATATATATATATATATATATATATATATATATATATATATATATATATATATATATATATATATATATATATATATATATATATATATGTATTTCAGCCCCCTCAAACACTCGATACAGATCACAATCAGTTGCCATAATTAAAGACCCCAAAAGGTGATTGTAGACAAAAAGATTACCACAGTAATGTATTTTTTTCTACTATTAAAAGCCCTCTATAATGTATTATACCCCAGTAAAATCTCTGGATAGATTAAGGACTCTGAAAAGGCAAATGCATTGTCATATAGTAATAATTAAAGCCCCTCAAAAAGGTGATTGCACAAAATAATAATGCCATTTGCTCCAGTAACCTCAGTCAGAACTAAAAATAAGTTTTTGAGACCCCTAAAAGGCTCCATATAGATTAAAGTTCCCCTAAAAGAGCAATTACTTTGCCATTAAATAATATGACTGAAAACCTCCTAAAAATGAATAAAAATGTATTTTGCCCAAATAAGATATTTAGTTGTACTGTTTGAACCCCCGAAAAAGCTATTTAAGAAGTTGAAGCCGTCTAAAACGGTGGGGTTCAAATAAGAACAATGAAAGTCACATCAAAAAGGCAATTTAGCTGTCCTGAAATTATGAAGTCAAATGCCCTTAATGGTGGTTAAGCTATCGCAAAATAAAACTTAAAAGACCATAAAATGGCAATTCATTTATCTTGGAGACGACAAATATTTCAATACGCTAAAAAGACAACTTTTTTGCTCTAAAAATAAAAATGGTTAACTAGCGAGGTGAATTACTTGCCATATAAATAATAAGAATTAAAAGCTCCCTGGAGGCAACAAATCTGTCACCCAAATGACAATGAAACAATTGAAAAGGCAATCAGCTAATACTTTTTTTGTGCACATTTCCGCAGAGTCCGTCGACGTTAACACATTTATTTTTATTCATAGCACACTCCTCGCCAATCCACTTGGCTCACTCAGTTATTGAACCGCTATTGGCTTTGTTATTGCTGGCAAACTGGCTTCTTATTCCCGCCTCCCCAAATCATGGCCCATTTATTCTAACCCAATTATTATTGAAGGCTGGCTGAGCAGAGTGATAGACGCTACTTTGTCTGAGCAGGCGGCGCTGTCATGAAGGCACCACCCCGCCAAGGATTACGCAGACGGTGGCAGCATTAGAAATGATCCCAATTTTATGACCAGTGACTGTGTTACTAATTAACACAGTGCGGAGAGAGGCAGTCGGAGGAAAAAAAAAAAAAAAAAAAGAAGAATATGAATAGCTGGGGCAGTGGTTGGACACGGTTCGTTTGCTCGCCATTACAAAGACAAAGTGTAATTCCTGTTTAATGTAGGGCAAATTTACAATCATTAACCCCAGTTAGGCTACCGCAAATGGAAGCTGCATGAGCACAACCTAAAGTGTCAGAAAGACGAAACCATTCTAAAAATCCACCATTTCATGTAGAAATTCAAAATAAAAATGCAGTATGAAGCATTAAAGCCCAAAAAATTGGAATTAATAATGGATATTTTTAGTGGTGAAAAAAAAAGTGACAAAGATGCCGAAAACATGTATTCAAGCCTTCTAAAATAATATAAATTAAAGGCACTAATAAGTTGCTGTAATAAAAATGGTCCCAAATCGAGAAAATGGAATTAATCTGCCATATCACATCACACACAGGCATATATTCTATATCCTCTGCACAAAATAAACTAATATTATTGCCGTACTGAGAAGTTGAGGGATGAACACAGTACAGTAGTGCGGAAGTGTGCACACCAGAAGGTGAAGCACAAGAAGAAAATGGGACAAAAATGCTTTGACTATATCAAGGGTCCGAAACCAGCAGCTCTTTCGTCATTTAGTTGCGGCTCTCCGTGGTTTGGGAAAATAAATAATGCTTGGGTCAGATCAACAATGCGGACATCGTAACAATTGACTTATTTGGATTGCAGTCCATGATGTTTGCGTGATTGAGTGATAGGGCGACATCTATAGGACGTGTTTGGTGAGACGGGAAACGAAACGTGACGCGAGACAGCCAAGCGGTTTCGGAAAGGTAAAAACAGGAAACGGAAATAGAACACGGCCTTCAAGATTAAACGCACACATTTTCAGATAACTCAACATCAAAAACTAAAGCGCTTTAAGAATTCTAACCCCGAAATAAATGTCATCTTAATGCCCCTTTGTGTGGACTCAAATTTTGGGTCAGTCTGCTAGTTCTTTTCCAGAAGCCACGAAGGATAACAACCCTTCTTCACACAAACATCGCTAAGAGCTAACAGGTAAACAAACAAAATAAACTGGAGCGCTTTATGAAATCTTAACACTTATTAAATCTCATCTCAATGAACGCGGATGGATTCAGACGTTGGTTCGGTCCGCTTGTTTCTTGTAATGAAAATAACCTCTTTTTTTCAGATGCATGTCATTTCTTGATTGTGTCTCTGATTTTCTCCTGACATGTCTAGGTGGGAATTTTAATTGGGCTTTGGGGTTAACTGTTTTGATACAGCCTACACGTGTTACAGTATCCGACAAAAATTGGATTTGAGCTGTTAGGACTTGTAATGAATCGCGGCGAGCGTTGTCCGCAATCCACATTACCTCAGACGACCCTTGACGAGTATGAGTATGTGATGTGAGGCGCTTCAGAACCAGAGGCAAGGTGTGCTACGCTTCGTAATGTAGGTGAGGGGTGGTGAAGGAAGTGGGGGGGAAGGAAGGGGTGGGGGTGCAACACGGCTTTGACAGCCTTGGTGTGCCAAGCTCACTCCTCCAGACTGGAAGCGTTGCCTGCATGTCAATGAGCAGAGAAGCTGGGGTCTCTTGTCTCACACACACTGGCTGCCATCTGCACCCTGAATGGCGAAGTGTGTGTGCGCGTGTGCACTTCAGAGGATGGGCTGCAGTTAACCCAGCCTGTCTCACAGCCGTAGAGAAGCAGACAGATCATTGAGGGAAGGGGGGAAAAAAAGAGAGGGGGGGGGGGTTCTATTTTTAGATGTGCAAAGAGGGAATGGATAACCGTGCGTGTGTGTGCATGTTTGTTTGATTGCGAGGGGTGAGCATGATGCGGGGTGATAGCCCTTTGCAAAAACAAGGTCGCCGAGGAGGCGCATGTGTTGGCAAAAAATTGACAGTTTTTTGAATATTTTGAAGCCCTCTAAATGGGATAAGATTTCCGTAAAAAAAAAAAAAAAGTGCTCTAGGAGGTGATTAAATTGTTATCATTGGGCACAACGCTTAAAAGATCTCTCCAAAATTAAGCCCCCCCCCCATAGGCAATTAAGTTGCTGTAAAATAGCATAAAATTGTTACATTTCCATGAGAATAATATAAATTACCACATTGTACAAACAGTAAGACTCAAAGCCCCTTAAAAATTAATTGAGATCCATAAAAAAATAAGAAAAATCCTAAAAGTGGTGATTTAGTTAATAATAGGGATTCAAGCCTTTCATAAAGTCTATTTCATTTACTTAAATAAGGTTAAAGACCTGGTCAAAAAAACAGCCACTAAAATGATAATTAAGAAGAACCAAGTTTACATGAATTAAAGCCCTCTAAAAAGATCTAAATTGTTCATAAAATTAATTAAAGACTCTGAAAGCAGATTATAATATCAAAATAGTAAGACTCAAAGCCCCCTAAAACAGTCTAAAAAGGTTGATTTAATTAATAATAGGAATTTGAGCCTATAAATTTATTAGAATTTTACTGAAATAAAGTCACAAAGCCACATAAGGTCATAGGTGGCTTTGTGACCTTAAATAAGGTCATAAAGCCAAAACTAATTAAGTTGTACATATTATATGAATTAAAACCACCTAACAAGGTTAAGGTGTCCTAAATTGATATGACTGAAAGCCACCGAAAACATGATTGCATTAGCCACCTTCAATGCATTTCATCTTGACTAAAGAGAACTTTAAAAATCCAATTTGGTTAATAATATGAGTGAAAGTCTTCTATGAATTTCATTATTTTTGTAAATTGTTTGAAAAATAAACATGAAGCCCCTAAAAACCTAATTAAGTTACTCCAAAAATGAAATGAATTAAAACTGTAACAGGGTTGACATTGAAACGGAAAGAATTAAAGTCCCGCCCCCTGCCAAACAGGTAGGTTTAGTTGGCGTAAAAGTAAGAGTCAAAACACCCTTCAGGGCCATTCAGATGCCTTAAAATAAGAAATGAAGACATAAGAGTAAAGAAAACCCTCAAAAAAGTTGACTTAAAAAGAGTAAGGATTAAAGCCATGTAAAAATGTGTTGAAAACTCACTCAAGCCCCCAAAAAGAGCAACAAGTAAAGCCCAACAAGTAAAGCCCCCTACAAGAAAGATTTAAGCCTCCTTTAAAAAGTTAAGTTGACATAAAAATAAGAATTAAAGCATTCATGCATGCATGCTTGAGAGAATGGGCTGCAGTTAACCTTGCCTGTGTTGCAACCCTTAAGAAGCAGACGGATCATTGAGGAAAAAAATAGGGGTAGAACTATTTTTAGACCCGAAATAAGGGAGGGTGGATAAGCGTGTGTGTGTGTGTGTGTGTGTGTTTGATTTCAAGGGGTGAGCATGATGCGCAGTGATAGCCTTTTGCAAAACAACGTCGCCGAGGAGGCACAAGCTATCGTACACTTCACACGCGATCACATAAGCCACACATGAACAGCGGGCGCACACTCAGCGACACACACACACACACACACACACATCCCAATCTGGTTATGGTCCTATTGTGCCTACAGCGAGACCTGACAGCAGTGTTGGACTGGCATCACACACACGCCACCTCTTTGCCTCCCTATAGTAACGGGCACACGTGACGCCAGCTCGCTGCATTGTGCGGCCAAACCTTTTCACGTTCCTGTTCCTGCGTCTAATCCGCGTCCCCGCTGCTGCCAATTGATGATTAGAGAGAGAAAGTGAGTGACGGTGGACGCCAAGCTAAGGTCATGGCGGTCTGGCGTTCAGATTTAAGGACATAAGAGTCAAAAAGTTGCTGTAGCTCATTGAGGGATTTAAAATACTTTAGCAAAGGACTTTGCGCATAAGTGCAACGTATTTGTTTGAACAAAAGTTAGTTAAAATATAATAAAGCAAGAATTTTTAGCATATGCTGTGGGCCACAAAAATGTGGATGGTAAACTGCAAATGGCCACAAGCCATATTTTGGACACCTCTGCTTTAGTATGTTTCAGTAGTAAAAGTGAAAAACAAAAGTAAGGGTTGCAATTCCTTCTAGATGAAACTCCTCAACTCACCTCAACTTGAAAAAAAAAAAAAAAAACAACAACAGATTTTAGATGTCTATATGCGTCAATGGCAGCGAATGGATTCACAGGTGAGGACAAGGTCAAGCATGATTTAAACTTCTTTTTTTTAAATTGATAAATATTGAATGGGAACTGTTATATTGTATATTTGAAGATTTGTTTTTTTTTAGGCAATATAGACCGGGTGTAGTGTGTAATTTCTACTACATAGTGTTGCTTCTAAAGCCATCATCATCAATCAGTAATGCGCCGGCCGTTCCAGTACGAGCTCAATCCTGTTTTGCAATCAGCGCAAACGCCCCTCCACTTTTTTTCCAAAGCCATTTCATTTCATTCTACACCTCCACATCGCCTTATTTGACCAACCCTCCCGCTGCCACCCTCACCCAATCTCGGCGCCGCACTTTCATCTGGACCAAGCGCACGCGCGCGCACGCACGTACGCAGGCACTTCAAAAGCCGGTCCCCCTGTTCCGACCTTGCCTGCTTATTGGTCGCTGACCCTGCAGGAAAGCAAAGGTTTTAATTATTCATGCGCGATGAGAGACTCCTGCCTCTCGCCGCCGCAGGACAACAATGCCAAGTGATGTCAACGCATGCGTGGCGGCGGACCGCCGCGCCACATCCCACCAGGCATCCTCCGCTCGGTCGCGCCACGGTTGTGGAGGTGGCTAATAGCATGCAACGCTCACTCAATTACTTTGAATTCAAGTCTTTTTCAAAGAGAAATGCTGTAGTATAGGTTTGCTTTCAAATCGAGAGCAAATTAACTGGCGCATGAATCAACCTATTACTACATTTGTTCCCTTTGATCAAAGTCTCTTAAAAAAAACAATTTCAAATGGATGAATTAAGGAGTCAATGAATAAGCCCTGTTGTACTTTCAAATATGAATCAATTTTATATTCTAAACTCCGGGGTATCCCCTGGAGTTCCTTCAAGGGCATCCTGGGGTACCCGTACCCCCATTTGAGAACCAGCGCACTATACGAATCAGTAAAAGTTCAATTGTTCATTCAATGAGGTGGCGAGCGTCGCATAGCGCACTTGCTATTAGCTAATTAGCGTGATGATGACATTTTTTGTATTGTACCTAACGCATATTGCAGCGAGATGAATTCCGCACGCTAAAAACCTTTTTCCGTTACGAGGACTCCATCTAAACTTTCGAGAGATGCCTTTTCCTTTTCCTTCTGACACCAGTCTGACACCTCTGGGACGGTAGGTGGAATGGCGGGGAGGGGGGTATCTGCATTTTAAACGCCTTACAAATTTCCCCATTAGGCTGACAAGTGAAACGCGGGCTTTAAGTCAGCAGAGGCTCCACTTGGGCTGCCATGGAGTGGATGGAAGAAGATTAGAGGAAGACTCGTCCATGATAGAGGAGGGTGGGGGCGGTGAGGTGAGGTGAGGGGGGGGGGGGGGGGGGGGGGGGTACAAATTGCTGACAGTCGAGGCAAGAGAGGGGAGAGTGTCACGCCTCTGATGCGCAAAGTGGAGAAGTTCATTACCCCGCATATCATCACCCGGCGCAGCCAGAGGAGCCCCCGAGCTTTTTTTTTTTAAACCCCTCATCTACTCACCCGTCACTTTCCGACTCCCCGTTTTGCTCCCTTTTCACACCAGCGCTTTGTTGCATAAGCTGCGGTCTTTTTTTTTTTTTTTTTTTGCATGTGTGGAAAACACCAAGCCGCTGTCATATTTCACATAGACGCGGGTCAAAAGGGGGCACGTCAACCAAATCGACCACAAAAAGAACCACCAACACAACGATAACAACAGCGGTTAAAAAAAAGGATCATAGTTGCTTAAAGCTTGTTAGCTTCCCGTTTCCTTTAGCTAGCCCACAAATAATTTGAAGTTCTACCATAGAACTTCAAAATATTTTTCTCATAAGGCGCACCTGATTATAAGGCAAACCTTCAATCAAAGGCCTATTTTGAAACTGTTTTCATACATAAGGTGCACAGCATTATAAGGCGCATAGAATAAAAGCTACAGGTGGGGCTGGGGTTGCGTTATGCATCCACTAGATGGAGCTGCGCTAAAGGGGAGAGCAACAAAACAATCAGATATGTCAGTCAAACTTTTCAGAGAAAAAAGATGATTTGTGGAATCAATTACCTGAAGAAATATTTTAAAAATCCTTTTGATTACATTAAAAGACTGTTTGGATCAATTAAAAGAATATAATTGTGATTCAATATTAAACAGATTTTTTTTTTTATCAACTTGCAACCAAATCATAAAAGGCTTTTAGGTGCTCTGTATACTGCGAAAAATACATTGGTTTTAAAGGATGCACAACGGAAACAATTCACACAAAGTTGATTCATGTTTCAATGAATTTGCTCTTAATTTGAAAATGCAATCTGTAATTGAAAATGTAAAAATGTAATTTTCACATGGGATAGAAAAGTATCAAAATTAGATTTGCATATAGGTGAAGAAAACCTGTCAAAATCTCAGGTACCACTTGAGTGTTTAACGTACCCCCCAAGGGTACCCCCCCCCCCCCACCCCCGTTGACTCTTCTCATTCATTCAAATGTTGCAGGAAACTAATTTCTTCAAATTAGAATTTTGTTTAACTTTAAGGATATTTGAATCAAACAATGTTGTAGGATTAAGTTGATTCATGTTCCAATCAATTTGGTTTTAATTTGAAAAGAAAAATCCCATTCGTCAGGACATCAAAAAGCATCAGATTAGACTTATTCTTCACAAAAGTACCATACATTCCTCACATTCTTCAAATATTTACAAATCCAACAGCATTCTATTCGTCATTTAGCAAGCTAACGACAGCGCGTCGGTGAATATTTTGAAAAATGATCTGCAGCGTTTAAAAAAATATATGATAAAATACAAAGATGATAGTCCGGTCTGGTTTCCAGGGACACGGTTCAGCAGAAGCCCAATCGCTCATAAAGTCCGGCACATTAGACTTCAAACGAGGATTAACGGTAACTGCCCCGCTGATATTAAGCAGCCATGCCTACTTTGCTCTTTGAATGACAATCTGGCAATTGACTTTTGAATTACTACTCTATATCGCACATAAACTGCATAATAGAAAAGAAAGGAAAACAGTGACTCGGGATCGGGGCCCACGAGGCAAGATAATGGCCGCCTGCTCAGCCTGCTAAAACAAGCTGAAGCTTTGCATGCTAATGTCTCTACACGCTCGTGTATGTGAATCCCCAAAAGCGAATGAAGACTTTTTTTTTTTTTTTGTCTTTTATAGCGCCCCGTACTCAAACACCTGCATGACACCATGACTTAGATCATCTCCGTCGCCATGGCGACAGCACTTCTCCCGCCAGGCGACAGGGTCACCTACTCCGGCAAGCTCATTAGGGCTGTTGTCACGTTACGCCGTGACGCCCTCTGGGCAACTGGGAGGATGACACTGCCCGCGTGCGTAATCTGTGTGTGTCTGTTCTACAGCGAGTGTGTATTTCACAAAAGCATTTGTAGATTCCGATCGTATTTAGAGTACCGTAAAAGAGTACCATAGAGTACCGAAAAGCCTTGAATTTTCTTGAATTTTCTCAAAAGCTAACTGCGCTTTATAATCCAGTGCGCCTTATACAGTGCATAAACCGCGGGTGTCAAATTTGTCAATCGATTTTGTTAACATTTGGTGTATAACCTCAGCTTGACATAGGCAAAATTGTCTATTTTTGGATTATGATCAAGACCCCAAAAAATGTAGAGCCACAATCTGGAATCTTGACTGCAGTCTGATCACTATCATGATCCAGACCTGCAATGTAAACCCTAAATCTGGATGCAGAGGGATTTGTTTTTCTTTTTTTTTTAAATCTTCATAAGGGGGTTGAAGACGATGGATGCACACACAAATGCCGACACACAACCTCACCCTACAGGGCACAAAGAAAGAGCAAAATTAGAAGAAGCAGAAGAAGAAGCCTCTAAGGAAAGCGGAGTGAGATTGATTAACTAGGATCATTTGCTCTGCCCGAAGGGAAGCCAATGACGAAGAGCAACAAATCTTTTTCGTTTCTGAGAGCGTGATAAAGAAATCGAGAGAGAGAGAGAGAGAGAGAGAGAACGAGAGAGAGAGAGAGAAAGAGAGAGAGAGAGCGTGATTGTCATTCGCTCTGGGCTCATCTCCAACTCTCGTGGTGTCGCCTTTACTTATTCATCACTTGTGACTCCGTGTGTGTGTGTGTGTGTGTGTGTGTGTGTGTGTGTGTGTGTGTGTGTGCCACAAAACTCAATAATAATAGATCGGAAGGGAAGTCATGCCAGATGTTCATACGAGGACAACATAAAGGGAAGATGCACCACATTTTACACTTAAATACTACATCGTTTTATTTGAGCCATTTATTAGTGGATCATTATTAACAAGCTAACGTCTCACCATTGAGGTCAGGATCCAGATATGCAATTATTCAAACTATGGATCAAGAACTTTTTTTTTAATTCTTTTTTTTGGTTATATGGGCAAAAAGCTCATTTTAGCTTGGAGGTCGCATTGGGGAAAATCTATACGCAAGTGGGCCAGAATGATAAAATCATGCTTTGTATTTATATAACTATAAAACAAGAACTTTCAGAGTTATTACTTTTGTTCATGCTGTCCAAAAATAGTACAAGCTGTCCAAAATAGTACAAGCACAACATCATCATTAATCATAAAACATTTCAAGTTTTTCATTTAAAAAAAAATATTCTGCTCATTTTTATATTTTACATAACAAAATGGTTTAATTACAGGTTAAACTGTTTGCGGGCCTTATATTTGGCACCACTGGTGTACACTTGTAATTGGATATAAGTATGAATGACGTTTAACAAAAACAAATATGTTTTATTACTAAGGCATAACTATGTAACTCATTCAGTAACAAAGACATATTTTCATGTTTTTCAGGACTTCAGACAGTTAATCTCAGATACTATTCTGTATTTCTTTCCAGCTTTTTTCAAGTTTTGACTAAAAGAGGGTTTAAAAATGTGATACTAAAAGTAATGGATTACTTTAGGTAAATAAGTACTAAAATAATTAATTACCTTAGGTAGTTCATACCAAAGTAATTAAATAAATCAATGACTTAATTCATTTTGTACCAGCCATTCAAACCCTCTATTTCCTCAAACACTTGAAAAAAATGTTGAAATTAATTAAAAAAAATAGCTGGCATTAAAAGTGTGGATTCTTGTATGTCTTTGGGATTGAATGAGTTCATTGCATCTTGATACTAAAATAGTTTATCTTTGGCTCATGATCCAGATCCATAACTGGAATTCATTTGAAAAAATCTGGATCGATCATGTTTTGGCGATTCAAAAGAATGCGAACAGCTTTCAATAAAATCCAATGCGCAAATTTGTTTGAATCAAAAGACAAAAAATGATTATTTTGGCTCAGGATCCCGATTCATTCATGGACTCGAGATCTCGAATCTGTACTGATGTCATTTTTCCGCCATCAATCAAAACGTTGCAAATGGATGATTTGGTGTCTATTGATGATTTGATCAGTCATTGGTGTGCATCTGGTGTGTAGATTTTAGCAACAAACAACGATAAAAAGAACCCTATATCAAGATTATCACATAAAAAAAAAAGCTTGGGCTCTCGAGATCCAGAAATGGAATCTAGATGGAATCTGGATGCAATTTAATTTCAGGTTCGTGTCCTCTGATTTCTGCCTTGATGTCAACAAGACCTTGTGTTTGCACACCAGAGATGTTTTACATTGATTACAGATGCGCAAACTAAAACAGCCGTGGTTTGTTTTTCCCAGATGGGTCAAGCGTGATGACCGCTCGGCAGAGTGGATTCGCTCGGACGTTACGGGGGGGGGGGGGGCTTCGTGAGGAGAGGCATTGCCCCCCCCCCCCTCCACCCTCGGAATAGCCTGGGAGCTTGTCAGCACACGACAAGGATAAGGACGTTTGATGGACGGCTGGAGGAAGGAGGGAAAACAGCGGGAAAAGAAAGGAGGAACACGTCGAAAAATAAAACTTCCATTCAACTTTAATCAATGGCATTTCTGGGAATCTAAAACCGCTGTGATTCTATGAAAGTAGCATTAGTGTCCTCATTATACGGCATCGAGCATTCCCTCTTATCTTCGACGGCACTTGGAATACTAAAGCGCATCCACATTCTGCTGAGGGCTCTTCCTCTTGTTGAAAGCGCCCCAAAAATGTAAAAAAATAAAAATACATGAAATCATGGAACGCTCGCTGCAATGGTAGCAGCGAAACATAAGAAAAGCTGGTGCCGACTGGATTTTCTCTTCGCTCCTCTGACTGGAGGGGCTGCGCCATTTGTTTCCCTAATTAAGCATTCATTGGCCACTAACCACCAGTTCTGACCTCCATTTCCTGCACCTTTGGCATTAAACCAGCCTACAGTGATACACACACACACACACAAGCTGCGTAGCAAAAAAAAAAGGCAGGCAGACAAAGGGGAGAGGAAGAGTACAGGGATGAAATTAAATGGCTACTCTTCAAAGGAGAGCTAGAAAGTGAGGAAAGCAGCAGTAGTGGCTCTAATAGGGAGCCTTGGGGAACGCCGGGTGTGATAAACACATCAAACCCACACAGCAGCAACGGCGTTGCACCGCTGGGATTCTGAGCAGCTCTAATCCCCTCTGAGGTGCCACCGCCGCATTCCCAGTATGTCGGAATGCTGATGTATGTAGTGTTCTTAGAAATATATATGTCCCTATACGGCTTTTCTGCAAGGAAACATGCTGTATTATAAAAGGATACGATAATACATAGTAGTGCTACAGAGGGAGAGAGAATTGTGGCAGGAAAAGTGCACTATTGCACATGCAACACTGATAATGGGTTAAACGATGACTTATGTTTTGATTTTTTTTGTTTGTTGTGTTTATATTTGAAGGAATTTGTGTTCAATGTTTATATGTTCAATAAATCAATCAATTTTGACTTTCAAGTGAGAATGCTAAGAATGAATTCCAATTTCTAAGACAAAAAGTAATAATCCTGCCCGTCTTTTCCTCTACTGGCCCTAACACTCGCCTGTAAAAATCACAAGACTACTGAAGGCCAAGGTTCCGATGGCATTCTGCTTGGTTGTTTTTTCAAGGGCGCTGTGGTTTCTTAAATCAATTCGGAGGTATGAGATATGGGGCAGATCAGACAAATATTATTTTGATATTGTGGTTTTGTAGTCGTGCCTTAGAGATTTTTTCTCACAGTTTTGACTTTTGATTACAGTATTTTACGCACTAGAAGGGGCACCTAAAAGCCTTAATTTTTTTTGGAAAAGCTGATGGTGCGCCTTATAATCAGGTGCGCCTTATATATGGATCAATATTGAGATTGGGATTGGTAGATGGGGAATGAACGATAAAGTAAGCTTTATCTGTTTCTTTTGTGTGTTTACAATTGAACAAAGTTGGTCATATTCACATTGAGCTAATATGCTATTGAGAGTTATTATTTGAGTTATTATTGTTATTACTTTGAGTATTACTATATTGTGATTGAAAATGTTTTAAAATATGTCATTAATTGAGGGTGCGCCTTATAATCCGGTGTGCCTTATATATGGAAAAGGTTTTAAAATATGAAATTGACAGTGC